>NC_086194.1:14534862-14844467 GCF_035770615.1 Melospiza melodia melodia
CAGCTTATGATAATTTTTAGGAATATTCTTATTTTTCTTGTCCTTGCAACATCTGAAATTTCTTTATTAGACAAACAGCATTAATAATCTTTTAAAAAAAACTGAAGATCTTTGGACTTGTAAATTATTTTTACACCCAGTCACAGGTGGCAGTTCCCAAGTATATTGATCATTTCCACCCTTCCTGTTTCAGCAACAGATCGACCCCCAACAACCACGACCGGATACAGCGCCTGCGCCAGGAGTTCCAGCAGGCCAAGCAGGACGAGGACGTGGAGGACAGGAGGCGCACGTACAGCTTCGAGCAGCCCTGGGTGAGTGTGCAGGGCCTGCCGGGGCTGGGACGCCCGGCTCACTCCTGCTCCTCCTGGGTGGGTTGGGAGCACGCCAGAAGGGAGGCAGGGTGCTCTGCCTCCGTGCTTCTGCCCTTGCTGTGATCCCCAGCTTTGGTTCATTGATGTTTACTTCAGTTCTAAACTTCTTCAGCCATCTGTCATGGGTGCAGACAGCATTATTTGCTCCGTGGTTAGACCCTTGACTCTGGGAGTTACTGCTTGGATTAGTATCAAAGGCAGTACCTATTGATCTGAAAGTTTCAAGGAAAACCAGAATAAAATACATACTAGCAATAAATAATGGAAGATGTAACCTTGTAAATGCTATTTTCTCTGAAGCAATATCACTGTATTTAGTTATTTTCATAAAGGCAGAACTATGTCTTTTCACAGTAAAAGAGAGATGAGCCTCCTTTACAGTAGCACCACTCTGACACTTACATTAGCTGAGACAGTTCTGTATTGAGATATATGTCCTAATTGATCTTTTCAATCCTATTCAACTGATCCAGTAATGTGATACAATTATTTAAATACTTGTGCTTATCTTGATTAACATAATTGAATGAATTAGTGCTGCTTTTTAATCAATTACATGTCCTAAATTAGGATCCTTTAAATATGAGGCAAAACCTGTAATTTTGTTGAAAATTCCATGATAAAGACAGCGAACAACTTGTTCGTGTTCCCAAAAAAGTGGGAACTGTGTGATGACAGCAGTAGAATCTCTCACAGCTTCCTCTGAAGCAGGTGAGGGTGGTGAGTTTGAGTTATTGTTGCTCAGCATTGCCATGCACACTGAGGTGAGAATAGCCAAAGAGCCACCATGTCTGTGTATGAAGTCACTGGGAACAACAGTATCAGGATATAGGCTTCTCTTTTCTTGTATTAGAAAACATCTAACTTCCTCTGAAATGGAATAAATAATAGAAATTTGTTTTTATGAGCAGATGCTTTCAGTTTGAGGTGGGGGAGACAATGCGCTAGCTCATCACAGGGAGTTTAGCCATTTGGGGTAGGTTGGGGGTGGGTGTAGTTGATACCTTCTGTTACCCAAATCAGCTACAGTTTGGTTTCCAAATGAGAGATTTCAGCAACATTCTTGGGAAAACTGTGTATGAGAAAAGCTTGCACTCTTAAAGACTTGAGAATTTAACTACTGGAGGTCATGGGCCAAATTGTTGTATATCTAAATGCCATAGCAACTCTAGACAGTCAGCTTGGCTTTTATTATACTTTCTTGTAATGAATGAGAAGAGAATTATTTGGATGACAGACTGATTACCTTAGGAATGGAATAATTTCCTAAATTCTGGGTCAGAACATTGACCTTTCTATTTTCTCTTATTCAAACAAATGTTATCTCTCTGTTTACTCCCCTTCTACAGATCATGCAAATGAGCTCAAAGTGACTAATTCAGCTTAATGTATTAATATTAGTTCTGAAGCTTATTGTTGCTTTTGTAGGAGCTGCTCTGTTGTTAAATACAAAGGTGACCAAATGTTTTATTTTAGATAAGTACCTTAAAAAAAGTTGCCCAGAGTTCTATTTGACTTGTAATTTTATTTTTCCATCATGTACTCCAGCCTTTCAAGATCACAATGCTTGGAAAGGATAAAGCAATGATCTCATCCATTTCAGCACTTCACAGTTATTTCAGTTTTAAAGAGCCATATCCTCTTTTTTAAGGAGTGTGTTGTACTACTTTAACATGTTAGTCTAAAATGATGGACTTTCTTGAGACAACCTCTCAAAACAGATCCAGAGGTGTTATTAAATACCGATGACACAAAAAAAAATGCAGAATTGGTTTATAATACATGTGTAGGAAAATACTTAGATACATTCATCAGTGTGTTTTCAGTCCTCTCCATCTGTGAGCTGTTGGTTCCAAACCACAGCAAAGTGCAACTGTACACGGGCCATTGTTGAAAAGAGAGTTTTCACCTGAGGGAGATGGGTTGTGCAGCCTGCATAAGCAAAAGGCTTTGCATACAGAGAAGCCTCTGAGCCCCAAGGCAGCAGCCAACTCTGACCTGGTTTGGATAGAAAGAGAGGAAAAGCCCATCCTTGGAGAAGTGTGTGCTATGAGGTGATAAGTAGTTTGCATTTCTCTTTACCAAGTTTATGGGATGGTTGAGGACAGAGAGTGAAGTGCTGATGTGATAGAGGACTGTTGGTTACTTTAAGGAATGGAGTTTGCAGTGGAAGTAATGGATGCTGATGGAAATCTGGCAGCTCTGAGGATATTCAGAAGAGCTCAATGCCTCAGAAACCCACTAATATATTATAAAAATGGTCCTGTAAACCTCAGCAACTCCAATTCCTCCCAGATTATTAATGCCCTGTGACACAGGAGTCCAGTTACCTGTGGCAGATACCTTCAGCCTCCTCCCTGGGTGGGAGGCAGATCCCATTCCATGGAGCACAAGCGGCTCTGAGTGGTACCTGTGGGTGCCTGCCCATCCCTCCCTGCTGAGGGACCAGGTGAAGGTCATTTCTCTGTACTTGAGCAATGCAACAGCACTGGACTTTCTGCCCTACTATGTTTGTCCTGCCAGTAAACAAAGTACTTGACTGCCTGTGAGTGTTCAACAGCATCAGGCAGCTGAACAGACACAAAAAGTGATAGTGCTGGAATGAGACGACGCTGTCTATTAAGCAGCATAACATTTCTGCTCAAGGCCATTTGAATGACACACTGTTAGGGTTTAAATAACTGCCTAAGTGTTGCAACATCCAGCCATGTCTAAAATTCACTGGTTCTGTAAGCTGAGCCAAAGCTTTATGGAAAAGATTTTTGCATTTGTTTATTTTAAGATGACTTTCTCAGGCATCATAGCTTTTCTTTTTTTTCTTTTATGTGGTGCTTTTTATGTGTTTGTGCTTCAAAAAGTGAGGTACAAGAGGCTTTCAAGGGCAATACTATAGGCCTGATGTTGCATGGAAAAAAAAAGATAAAAATAACATAAAATTTAATTAATCCATTTTAATCCTGCTGGTGTTAATTCCAGTCAAAGTGCAGAAATGTGTATCTGGACATGCAGAATTGCATGGAATTACAGTGTGTCTGCTAGTATTTAAGGCCCTTGATGTTGCTATGACACTTTTATACCAATGAGTATTCTTTTGGGGCTGATTTTTCTGTTTTGTACCAAAGCTGAGCCTGTGTTTTCTGTGCTTTTCTGGATTGTGTTAGGTCTGCTGAGGCTTACCTGGTACCAGTTCCAGACTTCGGGGGACTTGGTTGTAATTTGTTCCACATCTTGTATTTCTGCCTAGTCACATCTTGATTAACAGACACACCCACCCCTTCAATAACAAAACCACAGCTCTGAAGCCCTAAATGCCATGGGAGTGAACAATCCAATTTAAAAAAAGAGCATTTTAAATCCATGGAAAACACTACAGCTGCTTGCCAGTCCTGCTTGTGGAAGCACACCAGTGATCCAAAAAAGTCCACAAAGATGCTTGAGGGACAAAAGTTGGTGCTTTATTTCATCATATTCAATACAATAATTGGTGCTGAAAATGAGAGGTGGCAAATTCCATTCACAAATACATTCATCTCCAGTCGTCCTGGATCTATTTAAATGACAGGAAAAATCTGGTGTTGAGAGAGCAGCTAAGCCAAATGTACTTTAAATATTTATGAGTCAAATGAAAATGTGCTTGATTTTCTAAAGATAGCAGCTAAGTAGGTCATAATATAGACACTACCTGACTTGGCTGAGTATAGCTTTAATTACATGGACAAATTTGTGAAAAGTAAATAGTTATATGATTTTCATAGAGGAAAGACTCCAGGAGTCCTAATAATATATTTATACATGGCTTGATAACTAAAGGCTCAGAAGGGCTGGGGTTTTTTTCTGCTTGGCTATTTTCTACTGTTTGTTGTTGTGTAGGTCTTGTCTCTATAGAAAAAAAAAATCTTTTTATTCTGTTTAATATACTTATTTCTTATCCCTCTAGTCAAGTCCTTGACCTTCTCAAAGCTTACTAAATTCTAAATAGTCTAAGATTCTTCAGGAAACATTTTTATTGCTATAACTTTGACCATAGCATTTTAATATTACCTGAAAAAATGAATAGCAGACTTTATTCAAAACAAACATTGTAAAGTTTATATCAGTCTGTAAATTATGTAGAATTACTCAACATATTAGTGAGAAAGAGAAGTATTGTAATAATTCTTTCTATTATTAATCCATTTCAAGCATCTATTTTAGGATATTTTATGCAAGATATTAGGCAATATCTAACGGAGTATTGCAGTAGACAAAAACCTTAGAAGCTAAATTGCAGTTTCTCCTATCTCACAATCTCTTTCAGACAGAAAACCAAAATTATTATTATATTAACTTTTAGGAAAGTGTATCCACAGGTAATTTCTCTTTACCTGTGCAGTTAATATCCATTTTATATATCAAATCTGCAAAGGATTTAATAAAATACCAGCAATTTTTGCTAAGGTTTAGGCTCTAACTTTAACTTTTTTTTTTATTTTTAACTTTTTTACCCACTAGCTTTTATCTACTGATATATTTGAAATTAAAAAATGAAGATATAAGATTTTAAAATGAAATTAAGCCATTTTAGTTAGTAAAAAAGCATATTTATAGCTCACAGTGAGCACAAATACCTCAAGTAGAATTTCAAGGCTTAGTGGTTTGTTTTTGCCATACTGAAGATTTTCCTTCTGCTGTTCCTAATAGAGAACAGAAATCATTGTTCCATTCTGCTCAGCTTCCTACATATACACCACAGAAAGGTACAGAAAAGGATGTGATTTTCTTATTACATGTTGCTTGAGTTAATACATGCACCTGTTGGCAGTTTTTAAAAGACATGCTGCTATATGTTCTGTTCACCATAGCAACATAAACACAAAGATGGAAGTAAAAATAGTTTTCAAGGACATATCCCCGAGACACTGAATGTTTTTTATCATTCTGAATTTTGATATACACAGTTACTGGATTGTCTGTCTTCTGTGCCAAGTACACTTACACATAAAGCAGGCAAGGTCATTTAATCTTATCTATTTCTAATTAGTGCTGCACTATGAGAACCACAGACTTTTGGGGGGCCGTGTGCCTGCCAGGTTCCCAGGTGAACTTGAAACTTCTTGATTAAACACAGAGCTTAATCTAGGGGGAAAAAATTAGTGCATTTATTTTAATAAAATAGTGAGGTTTTGTAATAACTGGGAACATACTAATGGACTTGCTCCTTTAGTTAACTATTTCTTTATCAACCCAAAGAGTTCTGTGACTGAGTAAGCACTTTTCCCAGCTTGTCCCTGTGGCTCTAGGCTGTCAGATGGGTGTGTCACTGCCACTGGCAGATCTCCTGTCACCTGAACTGGTTGGGTCTCCTGGAAAGCCCTGGATGGCCCCATGATCTCCTCTCTGTAATTCAGTGGCAGCTTTGGTCTGTGCCATTCCTGAGGGATCCCTGCTGCCACCACACAGCACTACCCTGTGTGGGTACAAATGCCACAGTGCAGGGACAGAAGCTGTGTGAGCAGCTTGGGATAGGGATAGGGAAAGGGATAGGTAGGAAAAGAGAGGAGGGACCTTTGTCCCTAAAATATCTTGCCCTACGCTGCTGATAATGGTCACTGCAACTTGAGGCATGAGGGTTTCATGTTCTGTTACAGATCTACTCTCTGTAACAGAACATATAACAAAAAACTTTGTTTGCATAAAATAAGAAGGTAGAAACTTTAAACTTTGCAGTCCTGGTTTTAAATTAATGCATCTTTGGGAAGAGAGCTGTGTAATTTCATCTATCTTAAAGCACAGTATTATGTCCTGAATATTGTTTAACAATGCTGAATGCACTATCATTGCCACTTAAATGTATTGTGGAAGACATGAACATACATTTATTTGTATAACTCAGCCTTGATTGTTATTGTGGCCTTGACCACATCCTAATTTAAAAGGTCAGTGCTTGTCATACATCTCATTGCAAGCAAGGCCAGAGTTCTTATCAATCTGTTCTGTGAGGACCGAGCTGTTGCCAGCTTTGTTGGATGGCTTCAGGTTGTTATAATTGTACTTAGCCTTGTGTTGATATCAGTGTTATAATTACTGTGTTACGTGTGTTCCTTGTACACATTTTTTTGCTCTGTTGAAAGGTCTGAAAATAGTGCAACATTCTTTTTCTTAAATTTCTCCATTTTATGCTAAACATAAATGAACTGGGTATTTATATAGATATATATGTTTAGGAATGGATTTTATTAAAATATATCTGTAGAAAAGCATAGTATGAGAACTGAGACAAAATTACCAATTTGTTTTTGAAGAGTAAAGCTACTTATTGTATAAATATTTTTTGTTCAGTTCCTTTAACCAACAGCACATTGAAAAGTTATATCACTGTATGGAGATTTGTGTTTTACTGAGCAAGTGAAGGGTCCAAAATGGAATATAAAAGACTTCCAAATGGAAGTCTTTATAGCATCATAACCATATATCAAGGGCATTCACAATAGTATCACTGAGGTTTTGAATGAAAAGTTTTGAAAGAACTGCTTTTTCATTAATAAGATGGTTGAATGTACTTGTCTATGTGTATATATGTTATGATATGGAATTTATGATTGCATACAAAGGGAGGATTTTTGTGTCTCATTGACATATTTTTGGAAATGAGATAATAGATTCAATTATATGAACAGCTTATTGTAGATGTGAACAACATTCAGACTAAATTTATGTCCTTTCCAGATTAGCTAAGTATTGCAAATCCCCTTAGTTTAACAGGGCATACCTTCAGTAAATCAGATAATGGATTTGAGATGTTTGCCTTTAGACCCATCAAATTATAAATGTCGTCCATTAGATGAAATTCTTTCTGAACTGCAGAGAATCCAGACCTGACTCCTCAGATCCTGTCACTCTGGCCATGCACTACAGCAGGCAGACAGGAGTGACAGCTCCTGCCTCTATTGAACCATTGGTTCCTCGGTGCATTAAAAAGAAATATCTCTGAAGTTACATTTTGATCTTAGTCCATTCATACTGCATTAGGACTTTCACAGCCTCTGTCACTTTACTGCAGGCTTTTGTGGTAACTTCATCTCTCCACACGTGTGTGTGTGCTTTCTAGGTGATGCATTTTATTGTCCTGTATAAACCTAAACTGAGCAGCAGCTCAATCCTATCTCCACCTTTTGGTGATTTAACCATTCTCTGTGCTGTCAAATTCTTTAATCCATTATATTTACAGCCAACTGAAAAAAGTGAAACTGTTTTCAAATAAAGAGAAGCAATTTTGATTTCATGTCTTATCTGTGATAACTACTTTCTCACATATGACATAATGTAGCTGCAAGCTTTCCAATGTTGTTGAAGTGAAACCCATGAAATTAGGAGATTGGCTGTAAAATCTTAGTTTAAATGTTTTTATTCTTTATGGGGAAGTTGATATGGGAACTTCTGAGTTTCCCTCTGGTTTGCTGTAAGCTGCTTATAACCACACAGGAGAGAATTCACAAATAAACCCTATGATTTTCAGGTAATCACTCCCTTCCATAAGCTGAGCCCTTCAATAAAATACCAAATGTCAGAAGACTCTCAATAAAGTCAAGAAAGTTAGAAATGTTGACATATGCAATAACTGAAATGCTGCTCTGTATGTGTAGCCCTTGTTTAATATAGTGGGAAATCTCTGTGGGGGTTGTTGGTTTGGACATACATATGTACAGCTTATTCATCTCTAAGAAAATTTCCCACAAGGCTAACACATGATTCTGTTTTCTCAGTTTGTTGCTTCTTATCACCATTCCTAAAGCATTTTTTCATTAGAAATGCTGTTTCTAAAGTAAAAAGTAAAGTAAAGTAAAAAATGCTGTTTCTAGAGTAAAAAGTAACCTGTTCTGAAATACACATTACTGTTACATTCAGGATTCCCTTAAATGAGTTCACTGTTATTCCAAGTCTGTACTTTCACATTCTGATTCTATCATGCAGTAATCTTCTTATAATGGGCAAATTGTATCTGTTAAATTCTGAACTGAGACTGATGCTCTGACTGAAGTGCCTTCTCATTGACAACAAATTTCTAAAAGTTGTACACCTGTTTAAAACTTGTTGTTTCTGGCTACCTGCAGGTGCAGGACTATAGTCAGACACAAATGACAACTCTAGTTTCTAAAACTTGTCTTCTGTGTGCAAAGCTTTTGGAAATCTTTTTTCTCTTGCATATATTTGTGAGCCATCTCTTTCTGCTGCAGAAATTATAATGGAAAAAAAAACAAGAGATGTTTGTTTTGAGGAAAAGCAGAGATAAAAAGGCAAAACATGCTTTTAAAAGTAAGTCTGAGACAAGCTCTTTCAGTCCCAGGCTCAGACAAGGGGTTATGTTCCCTGACTTCCCCATATTTAAACTTACATATTTTGAATAGTACTGGTAATTTTAAGGAGAAAAAAAATAACGCTCTGTTTCTTTGTAGACAAAACCTTATTAGTAAAACAACAAGAAAAGCCCATAGCATTCTTTGATTTTTGTGACACTTTATTTTCCAAAATGAAATCACAAAATCTGAAGAAAGTGATAGGTATCTCTACAAAAGTAAACTTTTCCATGGTCCAAAGTTTGAATCCAGCCATTCTGTCAGATATGTAATACTCTCTATTCCCAGAAAGACCACCCATTTTCACTTGCTTTTAGTATTGGCTTCAACGTTTCAAATTGTCACCTCATCAAGATCCTACTCAGAGATACAGGAGTCCTCCTTGACCACAAGAGACTTGCTGAATTTATCTATTTGATCATATTAAACCAGAAAATGTTTTCCCAGTCTTTGGGCCAACTGAAAAGTAGGATGGTTCCACTAAGGCAGAGCATCACTTGAGTGGTTTGGTGAGGTTCACAGGAGCTGCTGTGCTCCTTCCTCCCTCCAATCCTTAGGGGGGTGTAGAACTTGGCATTAACATGGCTTGGCTATCTTACAGTCTGAAAATCTGTTTCGCTGACTTAATTTAAATTACAGTGTTGTCGTACAAGCATAACTCATTCTGGATGATTCTTTGCTCATGCATCTCAGAAACAGAATTTGTAGCACAGGCCACTGTTACGGGTCAGAATTTACCCTAATTATTGTGCAAGGGCTGCTTAAACTGCATGTTAAAACAAGTATCCCTGTATTTGTACAATAGCAACTTAAATGATAGCTCTTTTGTGGGTGTTTTCCTGCTTTGTTTAAGACACTTTCATTTTGTTTTGCAGCCAAACACCAAGACATACTCACAGAGCGGCCGGCACTCCGTGTCAGTGGAGGTGCAAATGCAGCGGCAGCGGCAGGAGGAACGGGAGAGTTTCCAGCAAGCCCAGCGCCAGTACAGCTCCTTGCCCAGGTATGGGAACCCCCAAAGCTCTCTGTGCCTAGGAGCCTGCAGCTAATTTCATTTGTGGTGGAAAATGTCAGACTTTGTGCAGACACTTTTGTTCAGCATTGATGTCAGGTGGAATGTATTCGCTGTGGAAGAGGCATAGAATTTCTTAAGTGAGAGCATGTGGTAGCTGAGAATTGCTTCAGAGAATTTCTTCAGAGCTGATTTCAGGGGAATTTGATGACATTCAGCACCCAATAGAATTGAAATATTTAAACAAACCTATTCTTTGTGGGACACCATCCAGTTTAATTTTCTGCAATTACAAAAGTCTCCTGAGCATGACATGAGGTGTCCCATTTTGATATGTCAGATGATTTTTTTTTCTCTTGCCTAATTCCTTACTGGGTAGAAATTCTATCTTTGAGATGTTACTATGCAAAAAAATTAAAAGGGGAAAAAAATTTCAAGACCTCCAACAGAAAAACATGGAACTGCAAAAATCACCCAGGAAACCAAAGGTCTTCAAGTCTGCATATATACATTTTTTAATAGATATAGAATGCTGAAAATTAATTGATTTTTTTGTGTAAACAAAGCTATGTTTTTTTAAAATAGTAGGTGTTTTAAAGGACTAGTTGTTTGGGCAAAATGGCTTTTCCTTGATATTTATTTTAAGAATTAATAGAAGTTTAGCCAGCTTGTATTACAAATTAACTCTCATAGTTAAGCATTATGCAAATAGTCTTTGCATTTTGAAATATCAGCAATGGTTGAATGGAGAATAATTTACACCAGAGCTTGGTGTCAAATTGCTTTCAAATAAGGCTGTATTATTTTTCATGACTTGTGTGGAAATGGTGTGGAAAAAAAAAACTGTTTTGACAAGATATGTTTTACCAGGTCTAACTCTTTTTTTGGAAACAAATATAAGCCTTATAGCAAAGTTATCTAGCCATGAACTCTTATCTTAGCAGTATCTTTGAAAATAAAACAGTTTCAGATTTTCAAATGCTTTAACACCTTTCAGTGTAAATTTTTTTCTGTTAAGTTTGGAAGGTGGGAAAGAGAAATGTAAAGTTCCTGTGTTTTCTGAGATCGTTAGTTTCTCATCTTGAAAATCTTTATATCCTCTCTTCTTTTTATCTCTGCCTTCCTTTGGAACTGACCACACCTATTAATGTCATATTGTTTCTCCTAAGAAATTCTCTTTCAGTTATGCTAGCCCCACTCAACCATGTTAATTTATAGTTTTAAAACTATTATGCTTAAAACTTGTTTCCCCTGTTCACAATGGCTGGTAGCATTTAAAAGTTGGAATCAGTTGCAGTGCTGTTCAGTGGCAGAAATTAAAAACTCTAAGGTGAAAATTAATCTACAAGAAAATTAATCAACAAGAAATATGAAAAATAGATCATAGAACAGCTCATAGAAATACTTGTTTTGAAAAGAGTTACTGAGAACTTTACTCAAGGTGGTTTTCAACATGAGAAATGGCTAGCAATCTAGCAATACACGTTACTGTGTAATTAATGATAATTTAATGGATTAGTGTGAACTCTCTGGGTGTTTCTGCTGTGCTGAGAGCAGACAGAACTGCAGGGCTAACGTTCAGCACTGCAAATACCACAGTACTCCTATAACAACCTGGGGCATTGAGTTCTCCAGCTTTGCACACTGTTCCTACACTGTGACTGATCTTTAAAAAATCCTACTGTTACTCTGAAAACTCAGTGTTGCAAGCATGATTTTGTAAGGATTGAAGTTTGTACACTGGCTTCATTCTTGAGCGTTGTTGCCTTTCATCCTGTGAATTCTCGAGGAGCCTCCTATTTTTTCCCCTTTGCACATTCAGATCTTTAGTACTGAAGGCAAATAAACTCTTGAGTCAATTTTAAAGGAACTTCCCAGAAAGACAGGGAAAGTGTGCCAACTAATTTTGAACAAGTACCAGAAAACAGTCAGCAAATTAAATTAGTTCAACTAGTCATCCTCTTGTCCCATGTGAAACTGTAAGAGCAAGGTTTGACTCCATGTTAATTTTGTATTACTTAAAATTTATCTTGCTCTAGATCAGGAACCTGACAGTTTCGTAGCCTACAGAGGTTCGTTCAATTTACTCTTGTTCCAGGGAGTGATAAAACATGACTCAGAAGCATTGTTGCTTTGGCAAAGTTGGATATGAGATTACCAATAACAGCTATAAAAATTTTGTAAGAATTTACATTATGTTGTAACTTTTTCTACAATAATTCACATTCATCTTGCATAATATTTTTCATCCAGAGGCCTCAGAATCAGTTATGAAATAAGGTAGATATGGTAATTTTCAAATTATACATGTAGAAGGAAGATTGCAAAAACATTAGGTGACTTTTTACTTTTAGTAATGGTAGAAAAATTTTCCAGTTCTCCTGTCTCTCCACTGCATATTCTTTGGATGAGGCCACACTGTCATATGTGATGACATGAAAAACCAAGCCATATATAAACAACTAAATTATTTTCTTATTGATTTATGTCGCAATATATTTTATTTTATTGCTTGATTCTCATACTCTAATTTTAATCTCAAAGTGGGTATCTCTTTTGCTGCAGCACAAAATTGTTTTACTTTATCACCACGAATCTTATTTTAAATTCATACAAGCATCTAGCAGTTTGATAGTAAATTAAAGTTATTTCAAAACCATAATCTGTCTTCAAAATAATGTGGTGATTTATTGTGAAAAGAGATAAGAATTTGTAATTCCTGTGTGTATTTGGCCTATTTATCTACTCCCTGGAGCCAAAAAATGAGTAAAAAATGTTATCTCTGCCTCTTCTTTTATGAAAGCTATAGCAGACTGGGAAACACTCCTTATAGCACAAAATCCTTAGTTCTGGACATGGGAGGAAGAAACTGGAACTACCTCTCAGTAATGGGCTTTACCTTCTGACTTGTGCAGTGTTAGGGCAGGTGTTTTAAGGATCTGCCTGTTGCACTTGATTAAATAATCAGGTGTCAATTTTTCATGAGTGACTTTACAATGGCTGGCTGTTACCTGCATTTTTAGGGAGCACAGAAACACCTATGGTCTTTCTTAATCTGCAACTGAATTGTAACACTTTTCTTGAGAACATGAGGGTAATTGTAGCTGGATGGGTTTTCATGGCATATTCCTCCTGCAGAGGCCTAGAAATATAGTTCAGCTGTCTAGGAATTGTTCTCCCAACAAAAGAGACAAGAAATCATTTTGGGGCAGAAGAGAACTCTAGAAAGTGACTTCTAGCGAATGCCATCTCTGGGCAAAAGCTGATGGCATGGCAGAAGTTTTCTTTCCAGTGATTGTTGTCAATAACAGTCAAAGGTGAACCAGAACATTTGTCTTAAAAACCTTTTTCATTTTTCTTTTCAGGCAAAGCAGGAAAAATGCCAGTTCTGTATCTCAAGACTCCTGGGAGCAGAATTATTCCCCTGGAGAAGGGTTCCAGACTGCGAAGGAAAATCCCAGATATTCCAGCTACCAGGGATCAAGGAATGGCTACATGGGGGGACATGGCTTTAATGCCAGGGTGATGCTAGAAACACAAGAACTGCTCCGTCAAGAGCAGAGGCGGAAAGAACAACAACTGAAAAAAAAAACTTCTTCTGAAGGGCCTAGCAACTATGACTCGTATAAGAAAATTCAGGACCCTAATTATGCCCCTGCAAAAGGTCCTTTCAGACAAGATGTACCGCCTTCACCATCTCAGGTAGCGAGGCTGAACAGATTGCAAACACCAGAAAAGGGAAGACCGTTCTACTCCTGAGGTGAAGAAAAGGAGGATCAACTTACCATGCAATAAGGAACATTTTCATATAAAGACTTCTATTTTGAAAACTTTTTACGCTGATGGTACTAAGGAATATATCCGTTTTCTATTTCAGTGCCTTTGGAAATCTGGGCAAAGCATTGGTGGGCCTTACGTCTTTGCCGTTCTGTCCCAAGTGTTGAATCCATGGAAGGGCATTCCACCATTTGACAATCATAGTGGATGTGAGCAGCGCTGTCCCTGCCTTCCCAGTTCTGTAGACCAGTCCTGTAGCTGTCAATGGCTTTTTGCTAGGATTTGTTGTAATGTGTTTTACTTTGCAGTGACTTATTACACCATAAAACGTGGCATAAAATTAATGAATTTGAGGTTGAAGGAAGCATTGACATGTCCTGTATTATTTCTCTCGGGTCAGAAGGAGGTGTACATATCGCTCTTGAGTGGATAAGGCTGAGCTCTACTCTGAATTGCAGTTGGAGTTCTGATATGTTTTATGGTGGAGTCATTACCAGTCTTTGTTGATCAATATTTAAGTGTCTATATGCTGAAAAACTATCCTTCTTCTATTATGCACATACGCACTCTTTTTTTTCTCTCTCTCCCCACTCTGAGCTTATTAAAAAAGCCTTTATCCTGACTCATGAGGAAAACAATATTAAGCTTTCAGTTATCCTGAGAATCCTGTTCCAATTGCCTTATAATCTTAATGCACAGTCCATTACAAATGAAATAACTGGAGAGAGATTATTTATACAGACACAGAGAAGCCTTTGATAAGTATATTTCACTATTTTATTAAAGATGGGAAATTATGAACACACATGCAATTGAGTTCTGCTTTGCTTTGCTTCTAAATTAATTTGGTCATATGACATTTGTATCTGGGAAAAGAACTAGGGAGGGTGTCGTGTCAGCTCATCTAGTACACAGTAGTCTTTGGACAAATTTTGGAGATAGCTCCAAGTAAGAGCAGAGGAAATCAAAGTTTTTCTTTGGATCAAATACCTGTAAAGAGAACAGTTCCCTCTTTTTAGACATTGTGAATCTTTGTGGACAATTTCCTTTGTGCTTCCATATACCATATTGTTACATCGTGATGCTACATTAAAAAGAAACCTTTAAGTACATGAATGAGAGATAAATGAAGAAAAGCTGTTACACATCATCCTGAAAACATGTCAGTATCCAAAAATTACTAAGAAAATGATTGCTCTAGCAGAGAGTAATATTTGAATGTGCATATGGGATATGAGAATTTCTTTTGCAGCAGCTGTTTTTCTGTTTGTTGGTCTGAACTTCATGTATTGTAAAAAATATAGCTGGGTTGCTGAAGTGCCTGCAAATCCTGATGTGAAAAGGCTTGAGAATGGATCTCAGCATATTGTGTAAAAAAAGGAGAGAAAGCAACAAAAAAAATCATGTATTGCGTGATTAAAAAAAAAAAGCCTATTTTTTTTTACTGGCACATTTTATTTTTGCGCCAACTCATTTCTAGAATGTATGTGAAATATCAGCACACATATCTGTGTCTTTTATGCCTGTTTGTTAACAGTTTTTGTTGTTAATAATGTACTCCATGTTTAAAAGTTTTTACTGTAAGCACAGTGACGTTGGATGACAGTAGCTTTTTTACACAGAATTTACAAAACTGTGTAAAATGGCTTTCCTTGTACATATGAAATTTAGAATAAAAGGCTGTTTCCATCCTTGTCTTGGTATTGCCTGTAGACCCCTATGAAAACTGCTGCAGATATTGAGTTCAAAAAATTCCCAACAGATGTTGTTTTATACTATTCTTAATGGTTTATGTGTGTGTGTGATCCAGAGAAGAGAAGAGAAGAGAAGAGAAGAGAAGAGAAGAGAAGAGAAGAGAAGAGAAGAGAAGAGAAGAGAAGAGAAGAGAAGAGAAGAGAAGAGAAGAGAAGAGGGAAGGGGAAAGAGAAAAAAGAAAAGAAAAGAAAAGAAAAGAAAAGAAAAGAAAAGAAAAGAAAAGAAAAGAAAAGAAAAGAAAAGAAAAGAAAAGAAAAGAAAAGAAAAGAAAAGAAAAGAAAAGAAAAGAAAAGAAAAGAAAGAAAAGAGAAAAGAGAAAGAAAAGAGAAAAGAAAAGAAAAAGAAAAGAGAAAGAAAGAAGAGAAAAGTATACAGACCATCTGAGCACCTGAAGGCTGTCCTCAGAGGCAAAACCCACATTGTTTAATGTGTTGTGTTATTTTAGGGCACACCTATGACATTTAAGAGGCATATTTTTAAGACTAACCTCAGTGGCAAAAATCTTCTTTTCTGTAGCATGGAGTTCTTTGCCCAAGGACAGCACTGTCAGGAGGACACCCACTGCAATCTGGCCAAATCCAGGCGGGTGTTCGGAAACCCCTCTGCATTTTTTTCTGTGTTTTGGGGTCTGATGGGAGCCCTTCACAGGAATGCTGGCATGGTGGAAAATGACAGAAGGCAGATTTATGAATAAAGCAATATTTACAGTGCCAATAATCCTCTGTTTCCCCCATTAGTATTGGAGTTGAGTCTGGTTTTCTCCTTCCTCCCCTCATTTCTCATTTTGTTGGTTACTGCAGGAATGTCAATCATGATTCTGTGTATGCATGACATCAAGGTGTTGCCATGGCAATAACAGTGTCAAATTATTCACTGTGACTTTAGTGTGGGATCTCAAGGGGAAGAGCAACAGGAGCTGTAGGGTGGACAGGCAGCTTTCAGTGCCCAAATAAAGTCAAGGCAGGATTTTCCAAAAGACTTAAATTGTAGTGTCTTGCATTTGGACATGGGGAAATAATTGCATTTGCAGTTTTGCAGGCCTTGCTGTCTCATCTGCTGACTGCATTCCATGATTACATAGTTTGGCATTTCTGCAGATTTATTTGCACTGGCAAATAATTGCAAGCGCTATAAAAATGCATCCACAGGAATAGAAAACAGGTTGAAGTCCTTTTCAAAACAAGGCCTTTGATAAACTGTTGTAGGAAAAAGGGCATGTGTTTGGAAAAGTATGAAGTACAGGATGTTTTATGTGTGAGGATGGCATATGTTAAAGTTTACTCTCCTATGAAACTCCTCTTCAAGGTGTTAACAATTTACCATAATTAGATGTGTTCATGAAAGAAGGCAGATGTTCTCTTTGGGCTGTGTCTGTGTTATGTTAGTAAAGAATAAGGTCTTTTTCTGGCTTTGTCACCCTGTCTTCTTCCTGACATAGTGTAGACAGGATTTCTAATATTAACTCCCATAAGTTGCAAAGGGTGATAAGGAAGTGGGAGGGAGATATTTTAATAGAAAATGACCTTTAGTTCTGCCTAGTGAATAGATTCAAAAGTTAATTGAGCTAACCACATTACTGCAGTAATTTGTTTGTGGATGCATTACCATTATGAGATTAAGTCTGTAACATTAGTATATTTGAGAATGGTCACAGGACAGACTGTAAGGGAGCTCACAACATCGAGGAGTGGGTGTACAGCTTGCTCTGCTGAAACCCTGAGAAAACCATCTGCAAAGCCTCCTGCATTTTATCAAAATAATTTGTTAATGCTATTGAAATTCCTTGGGAAAGTTTAATATTACTAATGCAGAATACTGCAGCCTTTCTCAAAAAACCTATTTCCCCTCTTCTTATGGGCCTCCTTGGAAGCATGAGTGCAACCCTAGTGAGTTATTGCATAGGCCAGATAGTTTAATGCATGCTTTGAGAACTCTGCCATCAAAAACAGTGAAAAATGGCGTAGAGCCCAGCTGAAAATGGCTGGAAAGTACAATTGCCATTTACTGCTGGCAAACAGCTGGAAGAGCAACAAAACAAAATTTAAGCCCATCATGACTGCAGATATGTGGCCATGACTGTAGATATAAGGCCTGCCTTTCAAAGCTGTGCTGATGTTTCAGTCACGTTCTCTCTGTTAATGAGTATCTGTAGCACTGCATTTATCTGTTCTGGGTATTTTGAGAAGGGGAGGGTTTGGCCAGACAAGGAAGAGATGTGCCAGATTAGCAGTGTTGGCTAAACATAGGATATTCTTGAGTAATTCAAGCCTTTGAACTTGGGTTGTTGAGACTTAAAGTGAATTTGGCTATTGCATGTCCTGGCTTGCAAGACTGTTTTCAAAATATTTCCTAATTCTATTTGCTGTGCCTGACTGTTTCTACATCTTTCTCTCCCAAGTCCTCAGTCTAGTTAATAATAAGCATTGTAAGGAATCTGTCAGGAATGCAAATGCAGAAAACAACCTCATCTATTTATTATGCTGCTGTTGTGCCATTCCATCCTCGCCTTCCAGACTCAATTTAAAATTTGACTTTAGCATGGCAGAGAAAGGGTGAGGGTCAGAAATCCACAATGGGGGCTGATTTTGTGAAAGTAGGGTTTGTGTGTGTGCATGTGTGTACATGGGAGAGGCACAGACTGGGTTAATTTGCCTTTAATTCATGTCCCTCTTCAAAAAATAACTTGTAGCATTTCTTCACTGTTTTTCCTATCTGTGCAGAAAGCAGCTATGATTTGATGCACATGGTCATTGTTTCATGCCTCCTTGTAATCTCTTCTAATTTGTATCAGCATCACACTCGTTTACATCTGCTGATTAATTCTCTTGCATTTATTTGTTTCTCTAAATGACATGCAATTCATTCATATCCTAGGCTACTTCTTGCCAGTGATTGATTTTTCTCTCTTAGATTTGTAAACCTATTGTAATATTTTTCTCTCCTTAGGAGTAGTATTATCTTTTGTAATTTACATTTTAATCAATTTTAAAAACTGAGACTGGAAGCCTGAGTTGGGATTACACAAAAGCAGACTAAAGAATACGGATTTGATTTCTATTCTGTGTGCAGTGCACACTTCCTAGGCACTTACAGGGACTGGACAGAATACTCTCTGAATGAGATGAAGAAAAACATCAAGCCTGGGATCTTTGGAAGAAAAAAAATTAGGGGAAGTTTGGAAGATATTTATGCCCCCTGTGTTCTGTCTACTGAGAAAAAAACAAAATTCCTTATATATGTGTCACTCATGACTGATGGCTTGACTGATGGTTTCACAGCTCAAACTGACATGACTGTGGTTTAAAGGCAGATGGATGGAAGAGGAAGACACTTGCACCATTCCAGAGGATGCCAGGACCTGCTTCCCTTGCAAATAGACTCCTAAAATTCTGTTTTCCAATGCACATCTTACAGCAGCCTGGAAGTCTGGAATGAGCTTCCATTCACAAATTGAGCTCTCAGGATAGTGGCTGCAGTGACATCTGTCAGGGAGGGAGAGATGACAGCCACAGGTGATAACAGCTTCAGTTATAAGATTTTAATCTGCTTGTTTGTTGGGGTAATCCTTGTCTAGAAAATTAAGGAAAGAAATGAAGAGGGAGGGAGAGGTGTAAAATGTGAGTAAAAAGGTTCTCCACTTCCCTTACACTCTTGTCACTGTTGCAGCCACTGGGATTTGGTTGCCTTTTCTTCTCCTTTTTGCCCCAAAGGCATAAAAGGGAATAAACTAGATAGCAGTAACCTCAGCACAAAACTCACCACTGTCCTAGAGAGTCACTCTATTGTGTAGTGCATAAGATGTGAATTAACAAGGCGACAAGGAGAACAATGTTTCTGTCCCTCTGTTATTTCCTCTGTGGGTTTCCCTGGGGTGTGTTTAAATTGTCAGTCCTTTGGACAAGGAGCTGTGTTTATTTTTTATCTATAGAACAGAATAGTATTGTTGGCAATAAAAGCTGGTGACTATTTGGTGGCAGAGGGGGAGTTGATGTGAGAAGAGTTTTTTAAAGTTGATATATATGGACTTTTGCAGCGGGTGCACAGTGTATTTGTAGCTGTAATTATATTCTCATTTATAAGTACAGTCCATATTGCAGGGCTCTTTGCTACAGTTAAAATGAGTTTCTCAGGTCTCTTCTTTTATCTAAGGCTGCACTTCTTTAAAGTTTTAGAGAGAGTGAAAGAAATTTCTTGTGGAAATAGGAGACACATTCCTGAAGTTACTGTTTGAAGACTGCAAACTATCAAGAGGGATTTTAAGAGATTTTCAGGAGCTGCAGCCTTCTGCCAGTAGCCCAGAACCATTATCACCTGTGTTCAGAAAGCTGGAGAAGACATTAGTTTTCACTGTTCCACCGACGTAATTCTTATTCCCACTTAGAATATGCTGAAGCCTGAGACCCCCTTCTGGGTACCCATCATATTTTATATCTTCCTTAGGAGTAAAGGCAAAGCCTTGTGATAGTTCAAATGTAGCCAGGCTATTAAAAGCTAGTAAGTTCTTAGGAACAGGAATGTCTTTGTCTAAAACTTTGCATCTAATGGTTGTGATGTGTGTTTTGCTCATTCTACCAAACATCTGTAGTTTCCTGCTGGTGACACTCATCTCCCTTGGCCTTCTCAGTGTGTGGTACAGTCAGGCTCTGCACTGTGGCCCACACTAACCTGCAAGAACCATTTTAGTAAGTGTTTATAAATAATATTAATGATAATTTATTACTACATGATCAGTTGTTTTCTGTGCTACCAGCTACAATGACAGGGAGATTTTCATGTGAGGAACCACTTCTGCACTTGCAAAGGAAGTTTAAGGCTGAGAAGTCTTTTCTCACTTTGGCTTCTGAAACTCACTGAAGGTTTCTATAATCCACTGCAGCATAACAGGGACTGGAAATGGCAATGCCTTGCTTTAATGCCTGGTTGATAATTTGCAAAAGTCTGGTTAATAATCTGGACTGAGTTAATTGCAATTTTCCACATATTGTTCCTCACTTTGAGAACTGAATAAAATAATATTAAAAATTGAAACCACTAAACTATGCAACCTGTTGCTAGTCAAAAGCTCAGTCAATACTATAGCCAGTAAAGTAGAAATAATTTGTCTTTGCATATCTCATTCTTTTTTTACAAAATAAGGCACAGCATTTTTTATGAATAGTAGCATACAGAATTTAACAATTGTTCATTCTTTTTTTAAAGTCAGTTTACACGAATAATTTTCTCATCTTTATGCAGAAATTTTCTGCATTTTTGTTGACTAAAATATTACTAATCTAATTTCCTATTAAAAAACTCATTTCCAGCATTGCAAAGCTGAAAGGTGCTACCAAGCATTTAGTCTTCAATTTACATACAACAAACCCTGTAATCTGATGGGGGATTTCACACAAGGATGGCTGCATGCAATTACGTGGGCAAAGAAAAAATTCCATCCAAGGATCTGCTCCACAACAATTTCCACTGTTGGTCTCCCATTAAGAGTTCTATTGTTAAATTGCTTATTGATGTGGACTTAAGAGTAGAAAAATCTACACAGTGTTGTCATGCCACGTTTTCAATGCTGTTTGCATTTTCCTTTTCTTTTTCCTTTTTAATTATAATTTGCATTTGTTAGAAAGGGACAAAGTAAACAGATTGGAATAATTCATTTGAGTTAACACTCATTGACAAGAAAACATTAAGCATTCTCCAGATGAAGCATCAGTCATGAAAGACAGAAGGATAATCCTAACATTACAACTCAAGTAAATTAGTTTTTGGATATATATTCCAGCATTGCATGAAGCTGCACCAATTCTTAATACTGTCATAATAATATGCACTTTTAAATGCTGCCAGAAATCATGATTACAACAGAGAGAGGATTCACTGTTTGTGTTTATTAATGTGAGAACGTTGGAAGAGTATTTGATATTAAATGTCACAGTCTACAGTGATTGGAGCTAAACTGTAAAACTGGTTGGGAAGGTTTGTGCAGGTAAATACAAATGGCAAACAGCGCTCCATGCTCTGCCATGGTGGAAGGGCATTCTGGAGTTCTGCCTCTGGCTGCACAGAACAAGTGCAACCTTGTGAGCCTGGTGCCACCCCTTTGGAAAGGAGGTGAGAGGAAGTGGAGGGTGCAGGACCAAGGTGAGCACGAGCCTGAAGCACATTTGCCCCTTCTGAGTACAAGGGAGCCATTTGTACCTTGGCTGGCCCAATTCATTTCCCAACTCAGCTGTGTTGTCCATAGGTGGGCAATTGGGTTGTGTTTTTTCTTGATTTGCTGAGAGTGGATACAAAATTCTGCCCCACCACTCTGTGCCAACAGCACCATCACAATTCCTTCTTAGAAGCTTTGACTCAAAAGCTGGCAACATTTCTTTCAAACAGGATGGAGGAAAGCAGGGCAGGGAATTACCTTGCCCTCTGTGTGTTAGGGAGACATTACCACAGAAGAAACCTTTGCAGTAATGTTAGTTTACTTAGCTGTTACATTTCTCTTTAATTAACTGGTGTGTTGTGAATTTCACAGTAGTGTCTTCTGCTGCACAAAGTTTTAGATGCATGACTCTGCTGGGAAGGAGCATCTGGAAACCTGACTTGTAGCTCTGAAGATATTTTTAAAAAAAAAGTTACAGAGCAGCTGACTTATCTCCTAGTGTCACCATGTGTGTTGTCCCAGTCCACGCTAAATTATATTTGAAATGTGATTAAAGGTAATCTCCCTTTAAATACTATGTATATTTATTAAATGGTGAGTAATTTGCAATATTATGACATTTGATAGGTGATATTCAGATCCAGCTGATCCAGTTTCAGAAAAGAGCTGACAGAACAGCAAGAGCCCTTCTATTGTCTTGAGCTGGCATTTTGAGGCAGCAATGAAAGCAGTAGAGCTGGCAATGCAGTAACCTAATGCAGAACACAGGCTTCTTCTTTTGTTAAACATCTCCTCCTAAAAATGCTGGCAAGTACACATTGTTTCCTTATCGTTCTTTCCTCTTGAGAGATTTCAATTCCATTTACCCCACGGGCCCAAATCCTCCCTCAACACACGAGTTAGACAGTAAGGAGGATTACCAGAAATAGCTCAGACAATGACCAAAAGCCATCTTCCGTGCCTTTTCTTTCCAGCCAGACACCCAACTTTCATTATCAAGGGGATGAATACCATATCTGACTGCGTAATCAAAATCCAGTGACCTGTCAGAGCAGGCACTCTCTTGCTGTTTCCCTTTGACTAGGCTTCAGTTCTGGCACCCTTTTAACCCAGATTTCCTGACACATTGTAACTTGTAGACATTTAAGGATACAACTGCTGAGCTAATTCGTTTTAGATTGTGCCCTTATAGTATATATGGCATATTTAGTGTCATGATTTCTAGTAAAATTGGAGCACCCTGATGCCAAAGAAATAGCATTTAATTTAAAGAGCACAGCAAAGAAGAGTGAAAGCATATTGAATAATAGAAATCTCTGCCCAGTTTTTCCAGCAATTTTTCTGCCTGTGATATTTGCCAGTACATTCCTGATGAATGTCTAAGGTAAAAATGACTGCTCATTTGGATCTTGAATGTCATTCAACATATGGAAAATAACACTGACTTTTCTTTAAATATAGTCCCACGCAGTCACCATTGAAAAGTATTTTAATTTTTTTTCTTTTCCCCCTCCAAATGCATTACTATGCGCTTAGTGGATTAACGCTCAGCAAAGTTCAGAGTAAGTCACACGAGGTGCCAAAAGGGCACATTCTCCTGTTGCAAAGTCTAAACCTAAACTCAGTTCCTTAGAGCCAACTCTAGATTTTGTAAAGAATGAGGGAGAGATTATTTTTAAATGCTTTTCCATACAGTATGTTTCCCCTTTTCCCTCTTAACTGAGTCAAAAAAGCAGCACAGCTCAACACAGACATAATATGCTTTTTGTGGGTTGGTAAGGGAAAACAGAAGGGCTGATTTCACACCTCCAGGATAACTGCGCTACCAAAAGGGGTCCCAGAGCAGGTGCCCTGGCAGGGCCCACATATCTGTATGGTCGATTTGTCTCTGGGCTTAGAAAGCAGGAAAATTTCTATGAGGAGTCCTCTCAAGGTTTTTTCAGAAGGTTACAGTAAAGAACTTCTCCATAGTCGTCCCAGATTTCTAGGTGTTTTAATAAGGATTAAATACTGACCTGACTTATTTTAACAATAGATTTTCTGCTCTTTTAGACAAGAAAAAAATCTGGGATTCCTTTTATGTTTTTTGTCCTTTTCTCTTCTTTCACAGAGGTGTGAAGTTGGTTACCTACCCAGGCATTTTGCCCAAGGAGGATAAAGTGATACCTTTTGCAGCAGACATTCTGAGGCTCCAGAAAAGAGAAATGCTATTTGTCCCATCTATTAGCAAAATGTGAAAAATTCAGAAGTCAGCCTCTGAGCAAGGTACCAAACCCAGCAGCAAGTAGCAGACTATGCCATGTTTGGTGTTAGCACTAGACCTAGATCTGTCTAATAACTTAACCAACTGTGTCTTGGCATAAGGCCCTGGAGACTTCAGTTATTTTTTTTTTCATTTTTGAACTGAATGAAAATTCAAATATTTAGTACTGATAGCATTCTAATTGGCTAATTCTTTTAGTATTTTCAGATTAGGCTGTGCTTCTTGGCAAGCAGACTTTTATAGACAAGTTCTTCACAGCCAGAGTTGCATCCCTACTTAGTGTGCAGAAGTAATATTTCTTAGACATCTAGTTTATGTGACAGAGAAAAAGCATCATAAGCTAGTGAAAGTTATTAATTTTTAATATTTTATTTCAAATTTTAAGGTGTGCAGTTGCTGGATAATGAAAAATACTTGGAAGCAAGCATTTTGGGGAAAATGTACATGAATCAGAAGGATGCTTATTTTGTATTTTCACTTCCTATGATCTTCAGAAAATGCTGACTGCAGTCAGCAATGTTGGCAACAGTCCTTTTTCACAGAACCCCTGAAGTACTGCAATACTTCATTGCCTGCAACAGCCAGCCAGGCTTTTAATAAATTAGTCCTGAAGGTAGAGATAGATTCTGGAGAGATTCTGAGGTCAGAAGAGACTGCTATAATAATCTAGTTTATTACCTAACTTCCTTTTTAACACCAACTGTAGAATGTCGTTCAATACTTCCTGCATCACACCCAGTTTGTGGCTGAAATCAAAATCTTTCAGAAAGACATCCAGTTTACATTTAAGATGATAAGGGGCAGAGAATTTACCACATCCTTTGGCAATATCCTTAGTTTTTAATTGCTTGTACTGATAAAAATTTATGTTATTGTTAGTCTGAAGTCTGCTAACTTCATCTTTAATGATCTTGCTGCGGCTTTTTGTTTGCTCAGTTAAAGGCAAAATTCCATAGACATAATTTTACACACTGAACATGACTCAATAAGACCTGGGTTCCAAATGAGAAACATCAGCCTTGAGTCTCAGAGATTCTGATCATGGAGGAATGAGCACCCAGGTGAGGGAGAGAAAGAGGAAAGGCAAACCCCAGAGTGATGTTACCTACTGAATTTCCAGCTGCAAACTGGACACAGTCAAAAATAGAGACCAATTTTGAAAATCTGGCCTGTAAATATCACAACTAAGAAATATACTTTCAAGATCCTGGCTGCTGTCAGGTTAACATTCTCTTGATGCTTCAATATCTTCTTTTTAATGTTTTTTTTTTTTTGTTTTTTTGATGTTTCTGTAACTAAAACCAGGCTTGTGTATCAAAGAGACGGTTTGCAGGCTGCTAGTCAGTACTGTGACCTAGAGATAATGCTTTTTCTATTTGGTATAAAATCATGATGCATTGTCACCTTGAACCTCCCATCCTCTCATATAGGGCTTTAATCTTATTTTCCCTGTTGAACAGAAGCATTCTCATCCTTATGTAGTCAAATCATAGGATCTGACTAAAGCTGTTTTCAAAGAAAGCAATGTATCTGGTAACTGAAAATCTAAATTTGATTTGAAAACAAATATAAATATTTTTTATTCTAATAATTTTTTTTTGTACTGAGGACAAAAAGGAGAACAGGAACTTCAGCTTGAAGATTAAAGTCAAGATAAACGCCTAAACCAGAGCCAGTACTCCAAATCCATTTTTTCCTTTTCTTTGCTGCCAAGTTTTTTCTCTAAACTAAGAAGAATATTTGCCATTGCAGTGATAAAACTGTGAGCAGCAGAGTTCAGTCACGCCAAGGAGAGAATATGATACTTTACATGAGGATGTCAAGGTAATGTCAATTAAAAAAAAAAAAGAGAGAGAAAGGGGGAAAAAAGAGGCATAGAGTGACTTTTTAAATCTTTCACACAGATCTTATCTATTCATAACCGAAATCAAAGCAACTCTGATTGCTCTATCAAGTGTAATATATAATTAAGGCAATTCAGTCCTAAGGTTTGGGGTTATCGCAGTTCTTTTGACTTGAGTCGCTGATTGTCTTAGTGAGAGAACTGATGGGGAGTTTTTTGACAGAGAGGTTTTCATCATAAAGAAAACCATCTGTCAAAAGGAAAACTTTACAGTGAGGATAAAGCCTGCAGAATAATCAATAGCCCAGGACTTCAAGAGCATGCTAGTGCAAGTCCCCGCTCTCAGCTGGAGCAGTGCCTGAACCTTGGAGCTGCTGTCTGGCCAAGACTGGGCTGGGCACTCTCTCCTCTGGCCCTCATTTAAATTGTATTGCAACAAACACCCAGCTCCTGGGCAGCGCATTCAGTCCCTCAGTCTCTCCGGCTGGTTTTGCTTTGGCTCGGCACAGGGGTGAGAAAGGTTTGAAATGTTAAGAAAGCACTCTCCAACGCAGCACATGTACGCTCTGCGATCTCTGCGAACTCGCCTGCCCTGAAGCTTGACCTCTGCAAGTCTCTTTGAATGTTCATTTTCCAGGAGGCCCAGAGCACACATGAATTCCTGCCTTTCTGTGGCACCCCTGAGACAGGAGGAGCTGGGTATGTGCTCACTCTTTCTGTGCTCACTCTTTCTGTGCTCATTCCCGCTGCCCTGAGCCGGGGTGTGAGCCGCACGCAGATTTCTGTCCCCTTTATCGGTGAGGGTGCAGACGTTTCGAGGAAAGGATTGTGCTCGCCCATTACACCTACAGTGTGCTTAAAGCTACGTGTTAGCACGATACAGGCAGGCTGAAAGGTGTTAGTGGCTGCCAACAGGGATGTGCTGGCTCCAAAGAAAATAACAATCCTCGTTAAAAATAATGGGCGTGCCAAGCAATCGGCCGGGCTACGGGAACAAAGCAATCAAGGCCCTTTATGAGGTAAAAGCAGCTGGTGGCTGAGGAAATACCAGCGGCACTTGAATGTGGCTTTACGACACAGGAGCAAGGAGCCGGTGGAGTTCGCTCCTTCCTGCCCTCCTCCCTCCCTGCAGCCGCTTCCCAAGGTTGCTGCCCCTTCTCAAAGCTGCAGCCCCTTCCCAAAGCTGCTGTCCCTTCCCAAGGCTGCTGCTCCTTCCCAAGGCCGCTGCCCCTTCCCAAAGCTGCTGTCCCTTCCCAAGTCTGCTGCTCCTTCCCAAGGCCGCTGTCCCTTCCCAAGGCCGCCGCCCCTTCCGAAGGCCGCCGCCCCTCAGCGCTGGCTCTGCCGGGAGCTCCGCCGGCCTCAGCGGGGTAACCGAAGCAGAGAGGCCTGGGGGTCTCCGGAGCTGTGGCTGCCACCAAGAACCGCTGACTGAAATAACATTCAATCTGTGGTCTTGTATTACATTGATTTCCTTTTTTCTTTTACGTTTCTGGTGGTTCAGTATGACTTTTTAATTTTTTTTTCACAGAGAGTGGAAAGGAATGAAATAACGCAGTTTCTCTATTATCTTTAGTGTAAGAATTTAGTGCCTCCTAACACATTTTATGGAATGTAGGACTGAGAAAAAGGAAATCATAAATTCCTATCCCAGCCGTGCTGCTTGCTAGGAGGTGTGTCTATCATGTGCACTCCACTCCGGCTGGGATTTACATTTTCTAACTTGAGTGTGTAGGGTAAGTTACTCATATAAATGTATTTCTGAGTCAGCCGAGGGAGAACCACCTACACAAAGAACTTCTGCCTTCCCTAAAAAAGGGTTCAAAACTGGGTGCTAAGATTGGCCTAGCCTTAAGGAAAGCCAGTATGATTGACAACTTTAGAGTATCAAAGATAGGTGTGATGAATTCCACCCCTTTAATCTCAAAATCCTGTCCTACTTAAATTTAAACCAAGATTACTTCATAGTTCAGTGCGATGAGGGTGTGTCCTTTACATGCCTCTTTAAGAGAATTTCTTTCTCATATTTCAAGAGGAAAGCACATTAAAGTCCCTGAGAGCCCCAATCCAGATGAATGCCTTTCTCTGTGTCCCATGTTACACTAGCAAGGGCTACACTGGTTAGTGCTCAGTGGGAGAAAAAAACAAGTCTCCTTGCCTTTTGGTAAATTCCTGATTTTTACCTACTCACAACTCTGGTACTTTGGAAATGTAATTAATGTTTGTTAAATGCTTCCTAGGTGGAAGATATGAAAATCTCCCTGCTTGTTAATAACAAACACTTAAAAAGTGAATATTGAAAGCTTACTCCTAATCATATTTGCTAATGATGTATTATGGAGGAGATAAGAAACTAACATAAATAATTACCAGCCTGACAAACCATGAAGCCCCAGTAAGAGAAATTGCACAATTCCAGCAGGAAAGCATGTTGAAAAAAGAAAAATAAAATCCAAAAAGTTATATTGAAATGCCCACCATTTGCTTTAACCTCCCAACAGTGAGGAAATTTAATGTCTGCAAATCTCCCCTTATCTCATCTCGTTGTGCCCTGTAAATGGAAAACCTATTTGCATCTAATAGAACAAGGCATGCCAATAGAAATCTCATATCTATTGGCAAGTTGTGTAATTCTTTATAGCTATATAGTAGATCCAGATGCTTTGGAAAGGGATATCTTCCTTCAGGAGTACTGCTGGAGGGAGCCTGGATTGATTCTCTCTGCAATTATAGATCGGTCCGTGGTAATCACTAAAGACAGGGAAGCATTTTAATTCTGCATTGTGTAGGCTCATTCTTGCTTTTAAAAGTAAGCAAACAAAAATCCATATATTTTTCTTGTCTGTATAATCTTAGGTGTGTCATTTAAAAAAGTATTCAATGGGCTATTAAGGAAGATAGCAGTGTGTCCTGCAGACATTCCCAGTCTTCACACAAGACATTCAACAATTAAATTTATTCAAGGAAGATCCAGCTCAAAATTCCAATGAATAACTGCAGATCACTGATTGTCATTAGACTCTTCCCCCAGCCCTCACTAATAAAACTTTGGTACCTAGGTTAATTAACAGGCTGGCTGCTCCTTCAGAGCAGACCAAGAAAGCTGCCAGGTCACTGGTGGCTGTTGCTCCACTGCATACACAGTTGCCTTTGTGTTCAGAGCCTGTGACTAGACACAAGTCAGACTAATTTGTCTTAATTCAGTTCAGTTAGAGGGGGGCAGGTTGTAGATGGGCTTATATTTAACATTCAGCAAATCAATTTATCATGAGCTTGTGGCTTTACAGGCACATCTTAAACTGACATAAGTAGATGGCCCATGCTGTGGCTTCTTCTGGCACACACAGATCCAAGTCAGCATAATAGCATCAAGTCTCATTTGAAGATATTTGTCATAGTGTCTAAAGTTTTAAGTGGTAATTATGATATTTAGCAGTCTTTTAGCCTAGATCTCTAGATTTCAGTAGACAAATTGAAGAGGGTTTGTCATCAAGATGCTTGGGCAACTGGTGTTTAATCTTATCTCAACAGAAATGCTTAAGGAAACCAGAAGGTCTGTGGACATTTCCTACCTGTTGCATCCACATTTTATTCTATTTCACTGATGACTCATTCCATTATTTGAATGCACTCATTGATGGCAATGAGTTTAGTGCACACAACTTCTTTAACTTTGCCCAATGCTTCTCCTTTTCAGTGGGATAAGTAACATGTTTAAAAGCTATCAGCCTCACTCTTCCAAGTTATTTACCTTGCAGTATACTCCTGGCACAGGGCAGTTTTACTCTAACTTGCAGCCTCTGTAGAAAAAGAGAGCCCCAGTTGAGGACAGCATGAATGTAGCCATGGAAAAAATGATAGGAGGAAAAAACTCAGGGAGTGTTACCTTCTTTACTTAGACTTCTGAGAAAATATAAGTATCACTGCTTTAAGTCTTGCCCATGTAACATGAAATATGAGGTCTTTACCTTAGATAAGTTACATATACAAAAAGAAGTAATAGTGTTGTAGAATTTTCTGTGGGCAACTTTCTTATTTTGAGAAACCTTGAGTTCTGCTGTGTCTTTTAGAAAGTGACAGTTTGCTATAGGGAAAATACTGAATTCTACAAATAATCACAGAGTGCACTAGATACAGTTTATTGGCTTGATCTTTCATAATTAATTGATGTTTGCTATGAAAATAAAGTTCAGCCAAGCAGAAGAGAAAAAAAGTATGTTGTGCCACATTAATTTTAGTTGTACAAGCACATAAATGGCCATGTGATCATTCCATAGGTTAATTTCATACCCCTGAGAAAGGCTCAGTCTGGTTTTTGTTCCTTGTTAAAATTTCACATTAATAAATAAAATTGAATGTTCATGCTTTGCTGGACAGTCAGAACTCAATGATAAGAAACTACTACTTCTTGTCTTGACCACTCCGCCTTCATTTTCCCCTGGGCACTTCTAGGTAAGGTGAAATACTGTGCCTCTGTGGCTTGAACCCTGTGTTTTCTAAAATATGATAGAGAGGAATGCTTTTCAAATGGAAAGATGGTTTTGCTGCTGTGTTCCAGAAAAAAAAATTGCAAACAGCAGCACAGAATCTCAAAAGAACAGGGGCAACATTATTTGACACAAATGGAAATCTTTCAGTTCACATCAATAGGCTTTAATCAGACCAGTATTTCCTTATTGCCTAGTTTTGTTTAGAAACATCCTTTAGACTTAGAGTGAGAACTAAGCCCTTCTCTCCCTCCCCCTCCATATTTATGATCCAGGCTTTTGTCATAGTAGCATTTTCCTGCAATGCCTGCAGAATACCAATGAAATATTTCTTCCCATAGTGACACATACAACCATCCTCGAGTGGGAGGCACTCTATTTACAATATCCTACTAGGCTCCCTTCATCTGCGTCTCATGGCTTATTACCAAATGCTGTGAGAACACATGGAACACCTACACCTCACTAGAAAGACAAACTTAAGCTTAAAACACACAGCCTTTCAATGACTGACTCACAAATTATCACTTGGTGAACAGGGACTTTATTGCACCTACACTCTTGTGCCAAATGCCGGCCAACAAAGTGACACGGTAGATAAGTTTAGATGAAGGTGTTTACTGGTGGATAACACAATAAAAACCTCGTGACTCAAATGTTTTGAACTCCTGGACTTTTTCCCGGCTTCATTTTCTCTTTAAAAATGCAGCATGGCAGAATTATCCAGCAGCCACCCAGGCTTTATATGGATACTCTGTATATGGAATTCTGAAATGCATGTTTGTTTTTAAGCATTTCTAAGGGTGTTACTCTGGTAGCAGTCAGGGTTTCTGGAAATAATCAGTGAATCCCAAGTCAGAACAAAGGTGCTAATGTGGTACCAAGTTCCTGAGTAAATAAACAATTGCTAAACAAAATCTTTTCAACAGCATTGCATGTCTGTGTCAACATTGTGTTTCCTCCTTGAGTCATCTGGTCAGCAGCACTCCAGCTACATGGGAGAGGTCTCCCACTTCCTACAGCTGGAGCTTTTTGTCAGAATATACCACTCAGGATTTCCTGTGAGCCACAGGAGTTGCATTTTTTGGCAGGATTACAGAAAAAGTCAGGTTAGAAAATCCTGATGGGCACATTTGAGGGGACAAAAAGACATGAAACAAATGCTGTTTGTGCCAGCCTCAGTGTCCATTAGCTAGTCAGACATAGGAACATATTTGATCTTTATCATCCAAACACAGAGATACAGAATTTTAATACATGGGAAGGAATGCCTCAGATATTCCTTTTTCTGCAGATTCTGCAGATTTATAAGAAATTACTAATAAATGGCTGGGGGTGGGGGGGAAGACATCCACACAGGCATTTATTTATTTCTTTCTAATATCCAGCACTTCAGTAAAAACTACAGATCTTTTTTCTGTTCATAAGTGGATCCAGGAACAGGAGTCACCTACTTTCTAGCTCAGATGTAGTGGAGTAGCCATTCTCTTGAGATGTTTTTTATTAAATGCAGGAAACCTTATAGAACTCCTTGATTTCATATGATTGCTGCTAATTAAGAGATGTAGAAAGCATATGATCAGCTCATCTGATAGGATTTTTGCCAAGGGAGTTTGAAAGAGCTTGCAAAAATTTTGCAATCTGTATGTTGGTCCTGGTTCAGTTTGAACCTGAACTCCAGGGTCTGCTTTTGAATGTCCTCTCAACTCGTTATCTCTTCCTATCTTGTGAAGATGCTTCCCCGAGTCCCAGAAGAGATGTTCATCCTTTTTCTAATAGAAATACAGTAAATCTCTCCTCTGTCATCATAATGCAACATTCTTGAAAGAATCACTTCACAAATTTCAAACTACTTGTTATTTTTCACTGATGTAACACATAGGTGGATAACGTTCCATCACCAGTGACTATAATCACCTTCAGCCCCAGTTCAGCATGCCAGCTTCTGGCTTGATTAAGTATTTGTCACTTCTATTTCATCCTCTCCTGACAGAGATAACTTTCTTTTAAGTCAAACTGTCATACTCTGGAGTTCAGGAAGGACATGAAAATGTCAGGTAATAATCCCTCCTCAATCTTGTGAGTTGGTAACATTGCTAATATGCAGAGCCATTAGAATGTTGGCATGAATTTAGCTTAATCATTTGCAGCAGTTCAAGTTTTATTAAGATACCTTAAGGCTGATCTGGATAAGCTTCTCCCATCTTTACATGGTTTGCTCTGCTTTCAGTACTTAACAAAAGGCACGTTTAATCTTGCAAATTCTCCTGAACCTTGTAACTTTATTTTAAATGAATTTCATCAGTCATTTGAGCACTTCAAAAAGCAATTTTTTTTTTTCCCCAGAGGAAATAACCTTTTGAAAAGCAACCTGGCTCAAAACAGTATGTCTATGTGGTCAATGCCATCTGTGGATGTTGGAGACTGTCATGCTAACATCATTAGTCATGCAAATAATCAGAAAAACTGCTCCATTAAACAGATATTCAAAAGCTAAATAATACTTGAACAAACTGATCAGGTATTAGTAATAAATAGTTTTATGTTCTCTCATTTCCATCTCTCTTTGTCTTTAGAAGAATAATATCTGGTACCTCATTCTCTCTCTCCGAGTCAAGAAGAAGAACATTCACCTCAAGAGTTAAAACTCCAGAGAAAGGGAAGAAGCATTATCTTTTCAACATGTTTATGGAACATGTTAAACATTCGGCATGTTTAAAGAAAATTATCTTTGACATATTTATACTGTGAAGAGGCCAAATATAAGGTTTCCAAAGCCTTTGTCCTCTTCAAGGTGAAATTGAGTTTCTATCTAAATCTTCTGTTTAGACAATCCCATCTTTTTACTGTAGCAGGATGGATTGTTGGTGTACTGTACCCATCCACCCACCCAACTATCTTCTCTAATTTCTTTTATCCTTTGAATCAATGTTTTTTGTCTGGTAGCATAACTCAGTAGCAATATTCAGCACTAGTTCACTTTCTTGTTGCTTAAATGTACTTGCTTGAAATGCGTGACACCTGCCATGTCTGTAACTTCAATAATGATGACTAAACACAGCCAAAGGGCAGTTTTGTGGCTGATGAGTCAATTTATCTGCAGGAGTAAATGACATACCCTTGTTCATGAGTAAGTCTTTGTAAATAGTCAGTGAGCACTTCAGAGGTGAAGAAATTTTTTTGGTTTGAAGACTGCAATTTTGTGTACCCAGCTCCTCTATGATGTGGCTGCAAAGACTGTGTAGTTTTGTGCTTATTTACACAGAATCTGCTTGTATTCCTGGAACCTTTTAATCTGAATAAGATCTCTCTTGAAAATCTTGATCTCTCTTCACTTTCCCTCATTATGTTTGTAGCCTCTCTCCAACAGCAACACATTAAAAGCAAGTATTTTACTTTCAAGCTCACAAGCCAGGAACAAAATAATGGTTTCTAAGTCAGATCTTGGTTGAATTCAGGTTGTTTCCATGAATTCAGGTTAACACAGAATTGATAGGGTAATATTTTCTTTGTGGGAATTCAGACTAAGGTCATAATCACCTTTTTTCTCAACATTTTAGGGTGATATGAGGTTCTGCTCTGAGATTTATTTTCAATTTGTCATTCCTGAGCTTTATGGTGCTGTTAATTCGTTTTTCTACTTTCTTATTGGCTCCAATGGCTTTTGATACATCATCTGTGCTTAGGTGGTATCTAACATGGACCAGCAGTTACTGCTCACTATTCATTTCTTTCATGCCCTTTTTTTCAGAGTTGTAGCAGCACCTGCAAGATCCTCTTCAAAACCACCAGGGTTTAAAAAAAAAATAGCTCAATAACAGATTTACTTTGTCTTTTACATTTCTGCATGCCACTGTTTCAATTTCTCCTGACTGCAAGTATTTCAATGTTGTGAAGCACTGGAGCCTGCAACAGCTGCTTCTTGAGGTTCCATAGAAGTAGGACCTCATAGTCAAGACTAATTTTCACTCTGCCTTACACACATCAAATTCCCTAAGCTAGAAGAAAAAAACTTCTAAATATTCCAGAAGTAAGCTGAAGTGTGCTGTGAGTGACTCACAGTGCCCAAAATGCCATTCTTTGCAAAGTATGCCTTAACTGAAAAACCACTTTTTGGGCTATCACTTTGAATAGCTCTCAGGTGCAGTAGAAGGTAGTTCTCTCCCCTCAGACTAGACAGAAGGATTGTACCTATTTTAATTGTTAAAATTCAAAAGTTAGGAATCATTATAAGAGATTCATTTATTTGGTGTTTCAGGCACATCTTTCTCCTTGCAAGAACATATTTTTTTTCATCTTCTTACTCGCTTCACAAAGCCATTAAAATTTACTGATGAAAACTATTTAGCAAAGATTAAGTATCTGGAATTCATAAAGCATCTGGTTATAAGGAATCAAATTTAATATCACTGAGATTAAAAGTTTACCAGGAATTGATTCTAGATATTTCTGCTCTGACTTTGTAAAAGAAAGAATCTGAAAGGCCAATTTTTCAACTGATATACCTTGTTATTGCTTCATAGAAGGAAGGGGAGATGCATTCCAATGAACACCAGCTGAATACCTGGCTTTGAGATCATCCAAACTAGTGTGTATTATCCCCGTGTGTTTATTGGTCACACACTTCCCACTAGTATGTGCTGATGTGAATACATTAAATATTCTTTTGGGAAATTAACTATTCCTATTATTGGGAGACATTAATCCTTACAATATAAGCTATTTTCTTGATGGAAGTTGTCATGGTTTAATCACAGCCAGCAACTAAGTACCCTGTTCCCCTGCCCCCAAGGGATGGGGAGGAGAAATAGAAAAAAGGTAAAAGCCATGGGTTGAGATAAGAACAGTTTAATAATTGAAATGTTATATTAATGATGATAAAATCGTAATGTAATGAGAAGGGATTCAGTGAAGAGGAGGTGGGGGAAAAGAAAGAGAGAGAGGAGAAGGGAGATAAAACCCAAGGAAGACAAGTGAGGCACAGTTTTTCACTGCCTGCTGATTGATGCTCAGGTTCTTGAGCAGCAATTGGCATCTCCTTGCCAACTTCCCATGGTTTGTATGCAGAGTATGACCTTCTGTGGTATGGAATGTTCTCTTGGATAGTGTGGGTCAGCATTCCTGGCTGGACTATGTGCCTATGTGGCTATGGACTTCCAGCTTCTTGTGCACCTCTTTGCTGGCAGAGCATGAGACACTGAAAAGTCCTTGAGGTAGTGCAAGCACTGCTCAACAGTAACGAAACCATCAGTGCTTATCAACATTATTCTCATTTTAAATCCAAAAAATGCAGCTCTGTACCCGGAAGTTAACTCTATCCCAGCAAAATACAAGTCAGAGGTACTATAAAAACAATAAATAAATAAATAAATAAATAAATATACATATATATATATGAAAAAAGAAAGCATCTGGGAAATGAAAGGTGTAAGAATCTAATGCAGTGTGCTCCAGATTTTCTCCAGGTGAGAAGTAAACTTACTGGATTAGTATATTTGTCCTAATGGGAATGATAGGTGTTTTATGTATTAGTTTTCAGGTGTGTGTTTGAAAGGAAAATTGCCTGAAATGACAGTACCAGAAATCTGCATGTGCATTATCATATTCAATATGAGAATAGAAGTAGATGAATCCTCAATGGCTAATGACCTTGGAGGACTGTAAGTATGAGATTGAAATACATTAAAAACCTTGGTGGCCTCCATAAAAGGAAATAAATGACAAGTGAAAAGAGAAATGGAAAATAAAATGTGTGTGTTTGCTTTGGCTGGCCTTCCTTTTTTTTTTTTATTTTTAATTGAATTTTTATTTCCTGCACAGATAACCAAAAGAAGCTTAGAGCAGACTTTATGAGAAAAGGAGCTTGGCTTGACTTGTCTTTATTACCAGCAACTTTTCAAAAGTAGACTTCAATATCACAGACTGATATGATGAGTGAATCTCAAATAGCACAAAGACATTTGCTTATTGCTCCCCATGGGGAACTGATTTGTTGTTTGTTTTATTATTTTATTTGTTTTAATCTTCATGTTGTGATTATATTGGTTCCTGGACATCATCTCAGGGGTGTGCTGTATTACAATGAGAACCCAGGACAGTTTCAAGAGAGTGCTGGGTAAACTGATAACTCAACAATTCCCTGTTGTTTCTTCCTACAACTGACATATTTTAAGATAAGAGCAAGAAGAAAAAATGTCTTTAAACTGTTTGTTGTGTCCTGGTAAGCAATGTGAACCATTGTCATGTATGTGCAGTGCTTGGATGGTTCAGTCACCTTTATTCCTTTCTCTCACGCCAGAAAAAATTGTTTACATATTTAACGGGTTAAGAATGATGAAATTCACATGGGAAACATTTCTACAGGAAATGTTCTCACTAAACTCAAGTTATACGTCATACCACTCTTTCTTGTGTGCTTTGGGTTTTGCTCTCTGAAAGAGGAGTTTGCACAAAGTCACCAAAAGCCATGAGCCATTGTAGTGCCCAAAGTAAAACTTCCTGGACTATTCTGATGTTCTTCCTGCCCCTTTCTAAAATGTTGGTGTGCAAGAACAGAACTCTGGGGGTTTTTTTTCACTCTGAGAGAGTTAAATCCAACATAAAAAGTCCTAGCTGTTTATAGGAGGTTTATTCTGCAGTAAATGTCCCTCTTCATGTAGCTCTATTAATTAATTTGGCAGACTTCAAAAGAATGAAAGACCTATTAAATAATTGTCCTAGAGACTAAAACATTTAACTCAAAAGTTATATGACAATTGCCAGAGACTGTGTTTGTAGACACAGTGAAGTAAGAATTCCTTTAGGAAAAAATGAGATTTTAATTATTGACTTCTAGCAAGACATGATTAACAAGGGATTCTCATCCTCACTTATCAAATCCCCAGTGTCTGCCCCTGCATCTACAGTTTCTTAAGTAAAATCCCCAAACTTCCTTCCAGTTCTCAGAGCAGCCTCATTAAATCAACTGTAGTTAAACCTCCAGTAGATTAGAACTGGTTAGGGGAATGCAGATGTAACACTTGATTACCTTTCTAAAGCTGATGACATGAATTGATTTTTAGAGATTGGTCAGCCCTGCTGCTGCCAGTGAGCCACCTCCTCCCACCCCCAGGTTTCCCAAGAATGGGAGTCAACCCCTGCATTTAACAGGCTTGCAGTAAACATGTTTTTCTGTTCACAGGTGATAGCTGGAGATTTTCTCAGAATAAGAAAATTCTGGGATTCATTGATGCTGTATGGTTTGTATTATCTTTAGGAAAGACACACTACCAGGGAAAAATATTGTATATCATCTCAGCAGGGGACTTGGAGCTGTTTAGCACTATGTAATTGGATCTAGGACTAATCCTTAACTTTGATGAGGCCAAGAGGAGTTACACCACTGCTATTTCCAGCACATTAGTGATAGACAAAATGCTTAAACACCCTGTCTAACACTTGATTGTAAAGGATTAAATACATTTCAAAGTCAAGTTTTGGTTCTATAATATGCCTTTGGATAATTCTTGTTTTCTTTGGTCAATACACATATGATTTCTATCCTTTGAAGCACACAGTAATTTAGCAAGAGTAATAAACAAAAAATGCATTCAAAAATAATCATTTTACTCGGTTATGATGTGCCTTAGATCAATTTTTTAATAGTCTGACTTTATTATGTAACAGATAAGCAAAAGGAATATTTAAGTCAAGGAACTGTCTGCTGCTTTAATACAAAGTAAAACTTCATCCACTTTGGAGAATTCACTGTTGGTATTATTTCTTGGATTGGCTGTTTGTCTAGCCATTGTGGAATATTATTGTAAAGTATGTTAGAGAGAACAGAGCATTATTCCTCTATACTTCATTCACTGTGGGATTAATTATCAGGCTGATTTTAATATTTGGTCACTAACAAGGCCTTACATAGTTTAATTTGTCTTTTCAACATGGTTTTTTGATTTCTTATTCACAGGTTGGGTTTTGGGTTTTTTATTTTTATTTTGGTCATCTTCCAAGCTTTTTCATTTGTCTCATATGCAGGCTACAAATGTTTTATATGGCTCATATGCATTCACACAGTAGGTGCCCAAGGCAATGAAGTTTCACTACAAATGTAATAATTTCTGAACCAACTATATAATTCCTATGTTGAAGCTATATCTGCAAAATCTTTTGGGGAGTTTATTTCATTTTAAAAGCTGCATATGTTTACTTGAATTATCTGCTTAATAAAGGATGCATTTAACGATTTTTTTTCTCTCCTAAGCAGACTTCATGCTAAGGAAATTCTCAAATTAAATTAAGACAGGAATTTTCTTCATCCACTCTCAAAATTCAGTGTTGAGAGAGAATAATAATTTTTCAGCTTTGACCAAGAAAGTCTGGAAATATATGTTTCCCTAATATAAAGTGTAATGGCCTTTGTTGTCTGTGAATTGCAAACACAGTTCCATTTTACAGAAGATCTTGCCTATGAAACATCATGTACTAGGCTTCCTAAAGCACAATTTTTCTCACTTGGAAACATAAGAGTAGGGTTAGTAGTCTCTTGCCAGTTTTGAACCTATAGTTCAAGGCAGTCTAGGTTTTTCAAACCTAACTTGTAGCACTAGAACAGCTCTTCCACTTTTTGAAGTGCCAGCTTAATGAATCATTCCCCACAAAATAGTTGCTTCTGACATTTCAGCCAAAGCCCTGCTGCTCTTGCAGGAGCCTATATGCTTTTATCTTGCACATTGGTCTGAGCTGCAAAAATGTTCCAGTTTGTCACATACTGTTCTGTACTGTCACTTAGAAATATGCTTGTGCTTGCTGAGTGAATATTGATAAGATACCTTGAGACTGTGATAAAAATGGGGCAAAGAGAAGATATCTTTCAAATTTGATAAATAAAGTCTTTAAAATACTGATAAAAGACTTCTGAGAGTCCATTATTGAGAATGAATTCTCAGAGGTGTATATAAAGTTGAGGGCTTATTGTTTGGTCATGCTCTTTCAAAGGTTTAGAGCTTTTACTCTGTGTTCTAAGAAAAAGCTCTTTGAAGGTCATGTTTGAATTCAAAGCTGTACTTATTGTCTGTTTTTCCATGCTATCTACATTACTGTTGCATATCGCATTTGGGAGCCCAATAGTTCCTGAAGGTAATATTTTCTAATTCCACTTATCCTACCCTCTGGTGTAGCATTTGTCAGTGCAGGTTTGTGTCTGCAGGTGTTGATAAGGTAGAAAAAGCTACCTGACTAACATTATTATATTGCTTATTTTTCCTAGGTAGTTTGAAATGATTATCACTGCTGGACTATAGTCATGTGCTGAAAGATAGCCTGCCCTCCTTCTGCTCTACCACCCTCAGTACTTTAAAGCAGAGGCAGCTGTGCAGATTACCTGGCTGTGAAAATTCTTACAGTAGCAGAGAGTGGGACGGAGGGAAGAGACTGGGAAGAACAGAGATGGGGGAGGATCTGCTTTTCACTGCAGGTGTTATTCTTGTACTGAAGGCTGTGGCTCCTTGTTCAGGTGTCTTAGTGGGCAATTAATCTCTTGCTGTTAGAGAGCAGCACAGAACATAACCACTAAACTACTGCTGGTAATGGAGGTCATAGAAAAAGAAGGGAGCACTAAAAGTCAGCCATAAACCCCTCTGCAGCTGATTTTACTGTGAGATGTTGGATTCTGCACCTGACATCCTCAGCAAGCGAAACCTGTGGGTCCCCCAGCCCTGAGATGTACCCTAAGAGTGGCACATCTGGGCTTGACAGGGGGTCATTCCTGTAGGATCAGATGAAAGGGGTGCCTGGCCTCATGCCTCTGCAACACTTGAGCCTTAAAATTAATCTTCTTCCATTAAGATTTTTCTTTGCCTGTGGAAGAAAAAAAAATGCCCAACTGACTAAAAATAACCACACTGATTGCCACATGATCTTAAACCCAGTACTTCTATGAGAGGGTAAAAAACTTACCTGTGTGCTTGAATCATAATAAAAGAGGAGACATGCTCAGGAGCCTTCCTCAGCTGTACAGACAGCTCAGCTCCACCGCCTCTGCTGCAGCTCCCTGTGCCTTCCTCAGCAGAGCATCAGACCAGCTGTAGGCATAAATACAGCTTGGCATGTTCGACCAGACCTGCCTTTCAACACCTCCCATGTGACAAAACAATCCCTCTTTTTGTTTCTGTAATAGGAACAAGCACCCTAAAACATGTTTAGCTTAAATGGAGATAGTTACTCGAGTCTCTCAAATCCCCTTTTTCCCCAGGCTCAGTAATAACAGCACTGGGATCAAAACATAGGTAATAAGCTCCTTGGAGAAAGGACATGTTCCTACATCATAGAAGAGAAGTTTGTGTAACTTCAGCATCTTTTGCCCCCCTTTTTGTGTATTGTCTTTTCATCCTTCTACTGTCTTAGCTTCAGGATCTGGTTATGCACATACTCCATATACCATCAAGATGGCCAGTGTAGAAGTGCACAGGTTGGTGATTAGCCCAGCCTCATGGGTTGTCAGCACATTCCATGAAAACCCAGTATTTCAGTCAGCCATGTGATTGATGGTGAACAGGTTTCTTACTCTAACAAACATTCCTAACAAAGATATCTAAAATGTTATCATTAGACACATGAAAAATATTTTTTGCAAGGACAAATAAATGGATGACATTTTTAACAACCAATTTATATATGTTGGACTAATCTCTTCTGCCTTAGTACACATAAGAGGATAAAAAGAGATTAATCATAATTCTGTTTTAACCAGGATCCTATGAAGATTCATTAGATAATGTGTGAAAGTAATAGAGAACTGTTTTCTGTGACTGTCTCACTCTAGTTTTGGAGGATGAACTAGTGAGCTTATTCTCAAATCCTCCTTACAGTTTGAGTTATTATTCTCATTCACATGTCTAAATTCCAATTAAATCCAGATTTAATCACACTTCATTGGCTCAGTGCTAAGCAAAGGCATCCAGTATGTTATCAGACAGTGCTATAGATGTGGCACCTGTGTGAGATCTGATAACCTTTCGGAGCAGCATCCGGGAGCAGGCACCCCCTGAAGGTGCTAGACAGATCTGTGAGAGCAGTTCAGCTGAAATACTAAGGGAAAATTCAAACTGCTCTCTAACATTCTACATAAAGCCTGAAAGTGCCTGGCCCACTAAAGCTGCATACTTTGGAGTCAGAAAAGATTCCTCAGGCACCATGGCAGAGGCTTCTGCACCTGGTCAGAAGCCCTGGCAGGAGAGGTGCCTAAGCAACCATGCAATGTGATAAGAATGACCTTAAAAACCAGTCATGCTGGGTTTGTATTGCACTCTTTTGAATAATTATGTGGTTTCTCAGAACAGTTTGAGTGGTTTGCTCTCCCAAGCATGACAGTTTGTTTCCACAGTGTCCAAGGTGCAAAATAAAATTGAGCCATGAGCCATAGATTAGATACTCTTGGCACATAGGGGAGAAGCTAACACCTTGCCTTCCTGCAACTTAAAAAAAAATCTAACCACAATACAAACAGTGTTTTTAATCTCTTAAGGTTATGGATATGGCTGGAACTCTTCTTGGCTTTACGTTTCTCACTTGACGCCCCCCTACAGCCAGGAAAAGTCTCCCTGGTTGCTTGTGGGGACAGATGGTTCTTTTAATATACATCTGTCTTCTGGAGAGGTCACATGAGAAAATTAGGCTTATTCTAACTTGTGAAATTTATCTCACTATTTTTATATTCCTTGTAAAACAAGATCATTTCACTACCCTACCTGTCCTGGGGTTGAGTGCTTGGAGAGGGAGTGGGAGTTATGCACATGGGTCTAAGCCTCTCAAGGTTATATCAGAAGTACATGGCAGGAACTGAAGCTACATCTGGTGAGGTTTGGTCCCGGCCTATGGATCCAGCAACCCACAGATTTGCTATTTAATTTTGGCTCTGAATACAACATCCTGGGTTTTTTCAGCAAGGACACTTTTTTATGATAGCAGCTGAAATTGTAGTTATTAGTTCTGAGCTAAACTGGGCAGGGGAGAAGGAAATGCTGAGGTTTTTTTTTTATTATCCATAGTATTTATTGTCCAATATTGCTTCTCAGGAAATTCCTGGTGAGCAATTTTTTTTCATTTTGCTTTTTAAAATGCCCTCTTTGCTTTGTACCATTTAAATTTTATAATTTTAATTCTTGCTTTGGTAGCTTATTTTGATTTATGGCGAAGATTTTTAGAGTCCTGTTCCTTCATTAGTAAATCCAACATTTACACTCCTTGGAATAAGCACAGATATAAATAGAAGGTGTGTTCATTTAAGCAAGACCTGGAAATGTTTTTCATATTAATCATTACAATAATGAGCAGCTGATTAAATTATTGATCTTTCAGGATAAACAGTACCTTAAAAAGCCATGGAACTAGGTGTTTAAAGCTGATGGAGACACTCTTTTCATTAGTGTAAGATCTGACCCATGAATATAATATGCCCCATCTGCTGAAATAATGCCTGTGTGCATATTACCAGTCTCTCCGACATTTTGTTTTCAGAAATATGGAAATTATCATTACTTTATGGCTATTCTAAAACCAGAATAATAATTTTCTTCTACCTGGTATGGCCATTATTCATACATATCTCTTATTTTAGATGAAGCTGTATTTCATAAAGTTGAAGGTCCATTTATTCCAAACATTCTTGGCAACATGTAGAAACCTCAAAGTGCATTGTTTTCATTTCTGACAGAAAACGACGCATGGCATATTTTTGTTAATGTATTGAACATATGTAGTACCTACTCTATAACAAAATGTACAAAATTAATAGCCTGTAGCTGTTCCTTTGAATTCAGAACTGATGCATGAGCAAAACATATGCATTTAATCTATCAATATAAGCCATTAAGATTAACCTGTCCTGTACTTGATTCTCAGTGTAAAGAGGTTTTCTGCTGTGATAAAGTAGGTGAATTATCATGTGGTACTATTCTGACTCCCAGAAAATGTTATAGTGACTCAAATAATAGCAGCTTCTATGTCTTTGCATCATGATTTCCTGTTGTATTTTTACTGAAAATCTATGTAAACCCATGCTTTTAACCCCCTGCATAAATTTAGGCTGATAGAGTAAACCACTATGGCCATGGCAATAAGAGCAATCAGGGAGTGAAAATTTTGCATTGCTACTTTTTGGTCAGTCACAGTAATAAGAATACTTTTCCACCCATTCAAACTATTCAGTTTTGAGCCTTTAAAAAAATTAAAATTACTTTAGATCCAATAAAATGGTCTATTTCTTAAAGAGCTGTAGTTGGAGCAAATTACATCACTGGCCTAAGCTATTATTTTTTTTTGTTGCAATTACCATGTTTAATGAACTGAATGTTTGATGATATGCTTTCCCCTTCTGCACCCACAAAATCTACTTGTACTTTAAATTATTCCTTCACCTTCTGAAGTTTGCTTAGAAAAGGTTTAACTTGCACTAGGGGCTGGAATATAAAAGCAAATTGATGCATTGATTTCCCCATTTCGTCACCTCTAGAGAACAATTCATAAAGCACGGAAGTTCTAACTAGTCAATCAATAGTTGCTACTTAAATCAGAGACACTGCAGATAGCCTGTTGTTATTAAAAGTGTTCTTCAGAAGATGATAATAAATGAAAAGAGAGGAACCAATTCAACTTCTGAGTGGAGTTCAAGATTGACACATCGAAGGAAGGGAAGCTGCACATGCAGCTCATCCTTTTTTTTCCAGAGACAAATGGGAAAAGAACATTTCCCTAAAAACTTCCAAAATTCTTAAGAACAGGGATAATTTGAAATACCAAAAAGTTTTGTGAAAAATCCCAACAGCAGAATGACATGGAAGTCTCTGTCAGACCCCTGGGAGGTTGTTTGAGCCCCTGACTTCCCAAACCCAATCCAGAGGCTGGGTGCTATATTGCAGCCTGCTCTTGCACCAGACACCCTGATGTTCCCACAGCAGAGGAGAGGTGAAAGTCTCAAGATTAAAGTAACCTGTTTGAACAGACAGTCTGGGCTGGGAGCCTCCAAACAACCTCAGTGCCAGGCAGTCTGTGTGTTTGATGCTCCTGCATGATTTCTGGAATGTGGTGAGGAGATGTGGGAGTCAGGAGACAAGGTTTTCATTTCCCTGGAAAATTTTAAAGATTGTTATTTCATTCTGGATGAAATGTAGGGATTTGGCTTTAGCTAAAAAAAATTAAAAATCAGACAGAACAGGAATTTTAAGCTTTGAACATTTCAGCTATAAAAGATTTTGCAATACTCCTGTGAATGATGCAGCTGACAAACGTGTCCCTCCATGTGATGGCAATGAAGGAAACTAAAATTACAGCATAAGATGCAGTTCTGAGTGTTCTCGTTCTGAAGCTGAACTTTAGAGCTGCGAATAATGCACACTTCAAATTAAGTTGGTTAGGCTGTTTATGAGCTTCTGGGAATTTGTTCTTTTCCTAAGCCCATTATAAGGGCGTGCATCTTAATTGAGGACCTAACAGCAGAGTGGGTAAAGTGTGACCTTGCTGCCTTTCAGCTGAGAGCAATCGAGTTGCTCAGGCACATGAGGTGGCACATGAGAAGTGGAGGCCGTGGTGGGCACTGTATGGATGGAGACAGGAGGGACCACTGTAGAGCAGTGTGCCCTGAGGTAGAGTGAAACAGTGGAGAAACCCCAGTTTGCAGTGAAATTTAACCATTGCATGCATCAATTTGTGATTTAATCATTGAAGAAGCATATGGTGAACATGTTAAAACCCGCATGACAAAAAATCTTGCATGTGCTGGGGACTGGAGGCACACACTTGTTGAGTGAGGCTCAACACTGAAACCAGTGTCACCCTTGAGGGACTCACAGTGGCATAGGGACATGAGAAATCATTTTGCATTCACAGCAGGTCACTGTGAAATGAGATTGTGCACTCAGGGGGTTTCTCTTGGGTCCTGAGTACACTGCAGACCCCAGCCTTCCTCACACAGCAGTGGTACAGCCATGTGCCAGGATACCTGTGCCCTGAGTGTTCTTTACAGTCACACCTTAACCACAAGGGTGGACTTTTCTCATATTGATCCATCAGAAAGAATGGAGAAGCAAAGAGCCTGTGTCTATGCAAAAAGATCATAATTTAAATTCACCACCCAGTAATGTTTGAAAAAATAAACCTGGGCTTGCTGTCTCTTTGGTCTTTAATAAAGGGGAAAAACCTCTGTTAACCCATGGACAGCAAACTGCAAAATGAGATTTGGTGTCTAAAGGTATTTCTACTGTTATTATTAGATTTAGAGACCTCCAGCTATATCAGTACCCAGGATCAGTGGTAGGGTCAATGCTGTTCTGCTTATCCTGCTTAAGAAAACATTCTTTTTAGCTATAAAGTTTTCTGATTCTGTGAGTCTTCCTCTATTGTTCATCTTATTGCTCTTCTGTTGCATTTAAACCACATTAGATTTACAGCAAGCTGCCACTGAGATGGTACCCAGTGACCTATTTGCATTGGCCATCTCTCACATGCTGATGTAATGGTGCATGACCTATCAGCAGAACATTCAAAAATGGAAGATTGATTAGGCTAAGTGTTAATTGTTCTATTAAAGGGGAGAAGAAATGCCACACACCCTCCTTCTCTTAACCTCAAGTCTGACCCTGATACTATCTGTCACAACTCAAAATATCCTTCCTACTTCCACACCTGTACAATTAACCCTAAATAATTACAGTCTCTAATGGACCCAACATGTCAGGTTAAAATCAGATTCTCCAAAGAGATTTGATGAAGTGGGTTGAGGTAATTCTGTTCCAATGTGGCAAATGAAACATGCGTTATTATTAGAAGATACGAGATGATACTGATCATTTATAAGGTCCCTCATTCTGAGAGAAGTGGAGATAATATATCACCAGGAATAAGGACGGTGTGGTAACACTTTTGATGTGAAAAACATATTTTAAAGCATGAGTGTGAGACAGAAAAACTGCCTAGCTTAAAAACCCGATGTATTGTTACTAAACAGTCCTTTGAGAAAGATTTACCCTGAAAATGAGATAGTCTTACAATATGCCCACATTTCTCCTGCAGTGGGTAGATAAACACCAGGTGTATGACTCTGCCCAGTAAAACATCAAAACCCATGTCAGAAACAGCAGCAATTTTAGGAAGCACAATGAGCTGACAGTCGGCAATTTTTAGTTCTGTTTCCTCAGTGCTGTTTGTTGTCGTGCTAAGCCTTGCAAGACATCTATGGGATAATAAACAACCCAACTGGTAAATTCAGCAGTACTACTAGGATAGAATAGAAGGTCCTGAGCCCTCTAACCACAGATTCTTTCCAAAGTAAGCTAGACATATGCAGAAAATTGATGCTGGGTAGCCCAAGTCTAGTATTCATGTCAAACAGGAGACTTGTGTTATTGCAAAATAGAGCTGCTTGCCTGGCAGCCTTCTCTGGATGGGCTCAGTGACTTTGCTGACCAACAGCAGCTCACAGGCACTAAAGGCAAGGGAATGACTCTGATAACAATGCAAAGCTGCACAAAGGCACAGAATATACCAAAGGGGACTAAAAGGGAAACTGTAAATGGTTGTTGGGAGAGCTGGCATCAAAAAGGAACATATAACTGGAGTTCATGGTGTATGAATTTCATCTCCCTCTTAAGTAATTTCAGGCTTTTACAGAATGTCTCCCAGAGCTACAACATCACTTGGTAAAGGGCAGATGTAGACAACTGTCAGCCACTCCTTGCAGCAAAGAATAACTGGTGCATTGCTTCAGCTCCTAAATTACCTACTGTAATCTCGTGATTGTTAATAGATGTCAAAAATTCTCACAGGTGTCGTTGGCCACATAAAAGCCTGTCATCAATGGCCATCAGTGTGCATCAGCTTCCTTTGAAATAATGTCAACACAAACTAAAATTCCTCTGTGAGCACCTACACAGTGGTGTGTAATAGAGACACAGGTAATTTGAAGAGACCATTTATCTTAGAGTAGCATGTACTTTACTTTTAAGCCAGTATCCAATTTGTTAAACTTTTCATGTGAAAAGGATTTGGGAATGTGGCTCATATTTTAGTTTGGTATATTTTTGGCATATTTTAGTTGGAAAAATTTTATCTTGATGTATGCTGGTGTATGATAGAGCCAGTTTGTAGCAGCGCTTAGTGTGTGTCCTTTTTTAAAATTGAATACCTAAGGTCTAGGTCTTATAAAACCTCCAGTGTAAGTGAAACAGAAATAGCATGTAACTGCTCACAGAAGCAGACAAGTCTTAGTCACTGCTGTAACAGTGTGATGGGGGAAAGAATTTTTCTTGAGAACAAAACTTTACAGACACTGAAAGAATTCAGGAATACGAATCCCACTGTCTGTCAGTGGCACAGTTTCTTATAAACTCAATGACCCAATTTGCAGAAGTATTTAGAAATCTAAAATTTAGATAAGCACCTCCTGCCATTTCAAAAAAGCACCCATTCCACTGCCACTGAAATCTGCATCTTCAAGTGAAAAATTACCTTTGAAAACATGTCTGAAGTTGCTTTAGAAAGGATTACACTCTTGCCAGTTAGACATTTGAAAACTTTACAAGATGATATATCATAAAAGCCAGGAAAGCAAACAAGCCTTCCAGTTCCTTCCAAAAATTAAAGGAAAGTAAAACATTATCCCTCAGCTCTTTAAACTCGCTGATTAAAAGCACACTGCATTCAGATCAAGTTTAAATGTGTCTCTTTTTAGGCTGATAGTGTCTCTTTAAGGTAAGTACTTTCAAATGGAACAACTGCCAATTTATGGAAATTTTAATACTTAACAACCTTGACAATGTCCTTTTGATTAGCCTGCTAAAATGAAGTTGCTTTTGATAGGAAAGTTCGTTCACTTGTTTAAAATCTCTCCATATTATGCTGAACAGTCTGAATATCAGCAATCTGTCATTGGAAAAATTTGGTAACATATGCAATTTTGCACCAAAATTCAAATATGAGAAGCAAAGATCTAAGTTGTCTTCTTAGGCTGCTCTGAAAGATGCTTATAGCCAAGTAACATTTGTCTTTTGTGCTGGATAAAAAAAAAAATTAAATACAAAAAAATATCATATTTAGTTTGAATCACACATGATGATTGACCCCTTGCTAGAAGTGAAAAATTCAACTGGTTTAAGGATATGAATGTAATTTTATTATTTTAGAATCATGTGTTCCATTAGTTCCTATAATTTTAGCAAAATTACCACGGCGAGAAAGTTACTGCATACAAAACATAATTCGTAGTTATCCATAATTTGGTCAGAATAAATGAACAATAATTACAGAGACATAAAACTGGGAGAAGTTCTTAAGATCAGATCTCTTTAACAAGTGAAGAGGTGGCTGGTAGAGATAAAGAAATGATGTCTGGTGTTAAAATAAACCCAAGGACCCTGTTCTGCTTTCACTGAGGTTTTTTTTCCCCACAACTGCATTTAATGCCTAAAATCTTATCTTTTTGCTGGCTTGCCTGCCCAGGAGCTACCTTAGGGATATATTGACCTTGCAAGGACCAGGGAAGTGAATGTTGAGTGACTGAGAGAGAAGAGGATTTTTAGTCTGACATTTTGGGTTTTGGCTTGCTGCTTCTTTCTTACATTTACTGATTTCACTGATGAAATAGCTGCCTTGTTTGAATAAGTGGTAGCAGATTGCAGCCGGAGCTCAAGCCCTATAAAAGGAGCATAGTGGAATATTATGGCTGGGGTTGACACAATATGGGTATTTCCTTCTGCTTTTAGTCCTCTTGTCTTCTGCTTTAGTCCTTCTCTCCCTACAACATTACTTTTTAAAACAAAATCTGAGCCTTGAGCTGTGTTTCAGCACCCTTAAAGAGAGGAGACATTATTCCCTTGCAGTGTATAAAGAGCTTTGACAAAGCAACTACTCTCAGTATGTATTAAGATGAAACTCTCATGTCCATTCCTTTTAACTCAGCATCTCCTTTTATTTTAGCAGGAGAGCTGATTTTATGTCCTGAGTAATTACCACAGCCCGTTTTGTTCTCACTTTCTCACTTTTCTGCTCTATTCCTTCCTGTCCCCTCTTTGCTGAGTTCCTCTTTGTAGTCATTTTCTGCCCCTGGTGTCCCCCTCTGTCCCACGGCCGTGGGCATTGCTGGCATCGCTGCCAGCTCTGCTGGGGGATGAAGGGGCCAAGAGGAAGAGGATGGATGTTCGACCTGCAGCTGGGCTTGTGTCTCTCTCTGGGTAAGTTACATCTCTCACTTGCACAGTGAGCCACCAGAGGAAGAAGGCACGTGAGGAACAATGAAGTTACAGGCTATGAGATTGGTTTTGCCATTTTTGGCGCATCAATGGCTTGAAATGCAGAAGAAATTAATAAAGATAGTCATTAACAGCAACAGCAGCAGAAACAGATGGACTCCAATTCCTAATGGATGTGGAGCATCCTCATTAAGATCTTGTCTCATCTCCTGACCTGAGTCCAAAGCATGTTTGTAGAACAAATAGGTGTTACAAGTGCTAGAACTAATGTTATTGATAACACTGACACGCTGATCCTTATCTAACACTCTTCATTCATGATCTGTTGTTTTTTTTTGTTTTTTTTTAATTCATCATGTTATTTTCAACCATTTTTCTGCAATTTGGACTTAAAGAGCTACTTTACTTATGAATGATAATATGCCAAATTTAGAAGTGTTTTGTACAGTGGCTATAATTTTATTGCTTATCCAATAGTAGCTTAAGCTATGTTAAAACAACAAATGCATAATTCAAAATGGAAGAAAGGATGCTTCTTAGGAAAACTTTTAATGGAGGCATTAAGATTATCAAGTCCTCGGGGCCTTTTTCCAAAAAAATATGAATGAAGGAAAACAATGAATTGTATTAGAGGCTTGACTGAAATTTTAAATATCATTTCTGCTGCCATGAACACCATAAAATGAAAATATGTGCTTATCTGCCCAGAATATATAGCTCTTTTCTGAATAACATTTTCATGGGGAATAAAAGTAGCAACAGTCACAATGCAAATTCAGTCTTACATTTTTGAAAAAGTGACTTATGATTGCAGCCATTTAAAATGGGAATTTTACACTGGACAGAATAAAGCATAGTTAGCTTTTTAATAAGCATGTATTCTTTAATCTGGATTAAAAAAGCTAAAGGGAGAGTACAAAAACTTAAGATCCCTCTAAAGGCAACCAGAATTTCAAACTGAAACAAATCATTAAAAATAAAGGCAAAAATAATGGTCCACATGTAAAGCCCTGGTGCAGAGAGTTAACTGTGCATTCAGCTGAGCACGTTTATCCTGCTCTGCTGAGACAGACTGGTAGGGTAGAAGATTTTCAGCATTTGTTCATTTAAAGATAAGGATAACTCTGTGCACAGAGCACTGCACGCAGAATGCAAAGAGACTCCCTTCAAAGTCTGCTCAAGTCAGTAAACAGACTTCTTCAGCTTTATAAGAATTCTTGCCCATCCTCTTGAAATTCCACAGGCAAACTCTGCCAAGGCAGCTACTTCTAATTTCTGTTAAATGAATGATGTCTTATTCAACTCAGACTGATAAATAATTCTTTCATTTATGGGTTTGAGCTTGCTATCTCGCAGACTCTGATGCATTTGGTTTAAAAATCAACATTATGACTCATCTGAATTATGTTACAGCAAAAAACCTTATTTGGTTGACACAGTTTTTTTCCTATCAAAATGAAACACAAAGTAGCTGTCCCCCTGATTTTCCTCTCTCCCTCTGTCATTAATTTTGTTGTGCACATTTTTAATAGAGAAGCTGACTTTCTGAGAACTATATGTTTTTCTAGAGCTCGAAAGTGACACATGACCTTACTTGACTTTCCTTATTTCCTTTACAGAATTTGTTATTCAAATAATGTTTCTAAACTTGTGCTCTCAAAATCAATATGTAACTGTTAATACTTACCATTAAGGCAATCCTTTTTTTCCCCCTTTTGGGGGAAAATCATGTTCAGGATCTGAGAAAACAAGGTGGAATATATTCTTTTTTGCCAGTAGCTTTGGAAACTTGAAAGTCCCATTATCCTAAGAATCAAATTGGCTTACCCTAATGCATACAGATGGCAATGCCTTGTGCTATGTACAGATGCCATTTTTTTTCTTGTTGTCCTCAAAGGAGAGAAGGAAAAGTCTGGTCTGTCCACCGTCAATACCACTGAACTTTCACAACATAAAGATGAGTTTCAGGGTTTTTTCTACATAGTCCCATATACATACTTGAGATGTCTTTTTGTGAATTTAATAATATTTTTGACAGAGTTATTCCTCCAGTGACATTTTTTGGATGGAAAACAATTTTAAAATGAGATGGCTGCTGAATCCTGTGGTCAAGAAATATTATTGGCAAAGAAACACGGCAAAACTATTTTTTTAGGCACATCTATTCCTAATTTTAAAAAAGGAATCAAGATAATCTTCATTAGGCAATTTTTGAGAAGTCTAATGCATGAAAAGAGAAATCTTCATTTCAGTTCATTGACTATTCATGCAAATTTATTTCTAACTTGGTTTTTTTTGTGCATGACAGCCAGTGATTTTGCTTAAATTGCTATTTTCTGCTCTCAAGGCAAATAGCATCATTTTCAGGCTCAACATTGACTGCAAAAACTTCTTATGAATAAAAAATTCAGGCTTTCAACTCTGATACCCACAGCCTTTGTTTCCAGTGAGATCTGTAGGCTACAGTAAGTACTCATAGGGATGTTCAAGGAAAGCACGTGGTTCTCAATATCTGTGAATAACTGCTGACAAAACTGCACAACCAAGTGAAATTCCTGGGATGTCTCTCTCAATTTTGAAAGCATAAACATTCATTATCCAGTTAGGTGGAGTGTGACTGAGGTGAAAGTGCTTGTTCTTAGAAAATGTGAGTAATTTAGTAAGTAGATCATGAATAGAAAGACTTTGGTCACATAAAACATCAAACTATTCAAAATATAAACTGATTTTATAATATGTACATATACAGCCTTATTTACATGAAGCTTACACAACCCTTATACAAGAAGGGAATTACCTTATCCTGGCTTGATTCATGTAAGATAATTAGATGATTTTCTTTGTCAGAAAACTTTGGAGTCATTCAATACATGTAAGTTACTGGAAGAAAAACAGCTTAAAGTGATAGCAAAGACTGCAAAAAACTCAAAAAATCCAGAAGAAACTAAATCTTTGCATGTTAAATAAGGACAGACACCATTTTCTTCAAACTCTAATGAGTGCTAAAATGAGTCCCATGAATTGTCTTAGTTGTGGCATCCACAGATTTTCTGTCTGGTTAAAATTTAGTAAAAATCCCATACTTAGAAAGAGGCCTTTGGAGGACAAAATATAAGAGGAACATTTTAATTGTCATTGGTCCAAGAGAAAACAGGAATCCTGAAGATCATATTTTTTAAGATTCTAATTAAGCGGCTTCTTTCAACAATCTGTTTTCAGATTTGAAAGTCAGATTTGAAAACAACTTTTTATGTTTTCCTCTGCCTTCTTAAGTACATACTCATACTTCCTGTGTGTTGTGAATGAATAAAACAACCCACAAACAAAGGTTACCCTCGGCTCTTAAATCCTTCTGGTCCCTAGACATTTCTGACTGATGGAAATTGGATGTAGAGGCAAGGCAAACTTCTCTGGCTAAATGCTTCTGAATAGGATGATGGTCTGCTGCTACATAAATCCTGTGTGCTGTCAGATCCCTGGAGCATTCTTTGTTCTGGCCTTGGAGAGATTTCTTGTCAGCCCAGACAGTAAGAAGAAAACTGCAGTTGATTCTGTCAGAACATCACACTAAATGAAGAAAGTGATGATTCTCCCTACATGTACATTCAAACTTCTTTTTCAGAGATACCCTGGTTCTAGCTCAGTTAGAAAAGGCTGAAGAAAAAAAAAGCAAATTTCCTTTTAATTATCCAAATGTTCTTTTCAGAGAACAGTTACCAGTGCAATTTCCTTGAACAACATGTATTTTTTCTCTGAAGAGTGTTGCAAACAGGGAGAATATAGGACAGATGGGAAAGAGGAAAAGGTGGTAAAAGGAATAGAAATATTGTGCAATAATTCTTCTAAATCTTTCCTTTCTGATATGCTGTGTTGTAATCATGCACAACTCATGCCACTTACCACTTGAAACTGCAAGCAGTAGAGATTAAACAATAAGCAGTTACTGAGGAAGCAGAGTGGGGTGATAAAGCTTGTTGATGGGGCTGTTATTCAGGATAGTAGAAATGACAGCCCACATGGACAAAGTGTCACAGAAGGACCTCATGATACTGAATGATAATAAAAATGGCACAAGAATTCAATATAGCTAATGTAAAATGATGGACAAAAAAAATCTAACTTCATGATAAACTCTGAGGAATTTAAGAATAAAATTGTGGGGTATGAGCTCAGTGTTCATTAGTAGTAAAACCAAATGTAGTATTAAAAAATCCTAGGAAAAAGATATAAAAAACCCCAGAAAATATTGCTTTACTGTTTAAATTAATTTATCTGCTCCTTGAATAATATGTACAATCTCAGCTCCCCCATTTAGGTTTAAACTAAGTATCCAATCCCTGTAAGACTTTGAATGGCAATAAGGCCACTTCAGATTGACTGTGAAAAATGTGTACAAAATCATGAGAGACATAGAAAAGGTGGGCATGAATCTCTTGAAGCACAAGCACTAGGAGAGCACCTATACCTACAAGTTAGTAGTTGAAAAGTTCAACAAAAAAGAGGAGAAGGTCCCCATGGCATGTACGTAAGCTGTGGAATTTCTTGCCACAGGATATTGCAGATGATAAAAGTTTATGGAGTTCAAAAAGCAACTACAAAAATATATAGTGAGAGAGCTAGTAAGTTCAAAGACATCATCTGCTAAGGAAGATGTGTGTTCCAAATTGCTGGGCAAGTGTCACTTTGTGCTTGCCTTGTTGTTACATTGCTAGATAAAAGATGCTGAGCTAGATGAACCATCAGTCTGGTTCTGCACAAGTGGTTTTACATTCTCTTATGACACAGGAGGGATGTCCATGTGGAAAGCATGAAGCCCCAACTCTGTGGAAACAAAAAATCTCAACATTCTTCAGCAGGGTTGTGAAGCAAATGCCATTCACAGGCTCTTTTTACAGAACAGCATCATTTGAGTGTATACATATTTGCAGGTGAAGTGTACACAGGGTGGTAAATACAGTTTTACATATAGATTTTAAGTCTCCCAAGGAGAGATGAATTGATTGATCACATTTTAGAGATGAAGTGTGCAAACACTGGCATAGAGGTACTTTGATTCAATGACCTAAACTCAGGATTGCAACTTACAACCTTTGTTTCTATTTTTGGGGGAGCCAGGGCCATGCTGTGAGACACGGTCAGGTCAGGCCATTGGAAATATTTGCTGTTGAATCAGGGATATTGATTTGATTTCACTGAGAAGAAAGGCATTTGTGGGAGTATTTATCTGTACTACCATTTATTGCTTCTGTTTTGTCCATTAGGATGTTCTCTGCTTTATTTCTTGATGTTAATTTACTGCATCTCAGTGAATCTAAATTATGAGCTTTTTTTCTGGCATTTTAGCAAGTAAAATGTGATTCTGAGAACTCTGAGAAAAATCATGACCTAACCTTTCCCAACATAATGATAATAATGATACCATTTACAGGAAAAAATTGCTTTAAATTGGTTAGAAAACACTTATGTTAAAAGACACCTTACCAACATGAGGGAAGAAAATGCAGAGTACATTTTCATAGTTAATTTTGGTTAAATAGGCTAATGAATGTTTTCTGCAGAGCAGCCAAGATTGCCATGTGGCTGCAATCGCTGCTGGGAGCAAATGCTGCTTGTTTTTCCTTTTCAGTTTGTTCTTGGATTCTGTGCCTGGCTTTATATGGATCCTGTGCATGGCATCAACAAATTAAAAAAATGACTTGTCTGATGCCTGAGAAATAGAGCTCCTAATAGGGTGCCATGTGTCTGGCCTATTCAGGAGGTGGATTTGCATTCCCTTCACAGATTCTTGCATGCCATTTTCTGTGTTTGAGCACAGAGTTAGAGCACAACATCCACATAATCCATCCCAGCAGGTTTTGGTTCTGAACAAAAAGTTCTGGGGTGAGAATAAAACCTGGTATTACCCAGAGTACCAAGCCTTGCCTCAAGCTGGTTGCTGTGCAGAAGTAAAGCTTGGAGCAGAGTAAGAGATGCACAAATCAACCATGACTGTACCAGCATCTGCGTCACACCCTCTGTTTTCAGCTCTAAAGGATTGACTCTCTCCACTCTTAAACTTTTAGGCATGAGATTTACACTTTGCTTCATTCTTTGTAGATGCCTGTTTACAGTCCAAAGTCCTCCAAAACCTTGAGCTTTGCTTAGAATAAGATTGTCAGAGAAATAATTTCTCAACTCTTTTCCTTTGCCTCCTCCTTGGAGCCCTGCAGGAACTCTTCAGTCATGTTTTTTGTGACTTTTCTCTGTAATTGTCAGTGATAATAACTTTTTTTTTTTTTTTAAGAAAAAAGGAATCTGGTCTTTATAATCAACTGACAGCAGGAACTGGGGTTTCCAAAAAAGCATCAGAGATGGTGAGATTCATGATAAAAGTCTGCCTCAGGAGATCTGCTTTCATCTTTTACTCTTTCCATCTTTTTCCTTGCTTACAGGTTGCAGCAGTGAAGCCCCGAATAAGCCTCAAACAGTACTAAAAAAAAAAAAAAAAAAGACTTGGAAACTCACCCATTGTGACTGCAAATAGTACTATTGGAGTGGCAGCAGATTTTCTGTTCTTGTAGAGCTTTCTGATTTGAGCTGTCCTGCAACAGAAGCTACCCATGGTGTGAAGTAGACTTTGGTCTGAAACTGCAGTGGCTGTAATTAAACTTAATTGAAACCACGTCTGTGAGACAGAGGGACAAATGTCTTTAGGAGCATCACTACAGCTGCCTCACTTCTGAGCAGAAACCATATTAGCAAGGGGAAAATAAAACCCAATATAAGGTACTGTGGGTAAGCTAGTGCTGTGTAATGCCCCAGATTGTACTACAGGAATAATTTATGGTAGGACTATAAAGCTGTTGGGTTTTTTTAAGTATAAAAATCTTTAAGGATGAATAGTAGTTTTAAATATATGTATTTCCTTTCTGTTGGTCCTTTACAGGTTATTTCACTGTATTTTTATTGCTTATATCTAGCCACAGGGGAAAGCTGATTAAGTGGTCTAATTTTTCCTTATCTCCTATCTTCATTGCTTGACCTTCCTGTTTGAGCGTATTGGGTATTTCCAACTGAGTTGTATTATGAAATCCAGATTGTGTTCTGGAAATCTGTAGTTTCTGATGAACTACAAGAGAAAGACAGGTGGATTTCTGATAGCAACGTGCTTGAGTTCTTGCCAGTTCATTTTATGGGCTTCCAGAGGCTTCAAAGCAACCGTGTTGTGCAGAGTCTGCCATTTTGACAAACTCTGTCCTGCTGGTGCCCTGGGGCTGGATTTCCTGTGAGTCTGCAGAGTCCCGCCCATGCACACAATGAACCACAGGGGCTTTGGATCAGCTTTGCAGGTGAGCTCTGCAGTCTAGACTCATCTTTTCAGCTGAGATTCTTCAGCATGCAGTGCTTCCTAGCACAAACTGGGCATCCCAGGAGTCACAGGATCACCACCTCTGCATCAGTGCTGCTCTCGCCTGACAGTCAACAACCAAGCTCAAAGCTGTTGTGCTGCCCATTGACCTTTTGATATTGTTACAACCAGTGGGAAAAGATGAAACTGGGAATAACAGGGAGATTCCAGCACAGTGTGAAGGATTACTGTGGAAAGGCAAACCTTGGTGCTGTAGTGTCCTGCCTCTGCAGCACTCGGGCTGGAAACCCTGAGGACTTCAGCTCTGATTTTCACTCCTGCAACACTGTGTTTGGCAGCCTTGTAGGTTCCTCTCTGAGCCAGCCATCTCATGGCTTCAAACCCGTTGCTGTGGAAGAGCAGGCAGCAGTTTTCCGAATTCAGCTGTAAATTGCAGCACTCCTGTAACTTCCTGCAGTCAAAAGAGCCATGCCAGGTACCTCACAGCCTGTGCTTCTTCCAAATGTTGTTGTGGGTGTCTCAGATGGTACTGGGCACATATGGTTGTGCTGCAGCATTTCCCATAATTTTCTTTCAATGGATTGTTTTAATTCTTTCAAGTAGAATCTTATTACAATTATTTTCATCAGCATTTTCTACTTAACATTTCATTCTGAAATGAAAGGCTGTGTTACTTGGAATTTCAGAATTCTGTGTAAAATGGAAACAATTTATTTAGACCATGTCAACACTGGCCTTTGAAGAGACTGAATTTCTTCTGGCTCCTTCAACTGTGCTTATAGAATCTCCTTGACTTCTCCCAGGAAAACCCTGAGAATACTGATGCTCACATGCACTGTTTCATACTCATTTAATCTAGTTCCTTGTCTTAAACACTTCACAAATTATTGTAACATTACCATTACTGGTCAGAAATATTATATCTAATTATGCTAACACTGCAGCATTGGCTTCACTGATGAAATCAGGTTCTATCTGATCAATTTGAATTCTTTTCCTTCAAATACCATCCCAGATATTTGGCTGTCCTTTCAGGATGAAAATTCTCACCAGTTCAGTCTTCTTATAGTTGTCCCCTTGCCAACCACTTCCGTTCCGTTTTTGCTCACTCCTGTTCTATAATGTATATTTATAAAATGAACATAAGGTCTCCAGTTGTGAAAACATTTGGTTTGTTTGTAAATGCAAGTCATAAGTACTACTTTTTCCCCCTGTTCCTATTTGTTTGTGTCATCTTTGTTACCTCCAGCAGTAATTAGACTTCAAGTTTTTCAGGAAGGGGAACACATTTTCTGGCTTGGCACAGTGAGCCCCAGTATGGACCAAGACCAGGAGGGATTGCTATAACATAAATAAATAATAATAGCTCTAAAAATCTTTTCATCACCTTAATGGCTATGTGATCTCTGTGCATTTTTCTGATCACTGTAAGTAGTTGTAGAAAGCATTGTGATAACGTCAATAGAAGCATGGTATGGTAATGTAAAATTAATGAGCTAGATGGTAATCTTTTTAAGCAAATCGTGTTCTGTAATACAGCACACCCTCTCAATTAGCCTGTTCTCAGGAGCCAAGGAATCAGTGTATTGTGTGTCAAGTGCAGGGTAAAATTGACTGCATTGTTCAGGAAGGTCAGTGCAGCTGATAGCCAAAGTGAGTAACCTCATATGAAACAGAACCTCACAGTGAGAGCATTGCAGAGGGGATTCATGGGGCTTTCGTGTTTTTAATGTCCCACAAGCATCTATTAGAAAAGACAATGAGGCTTCCATTACTTTTGTTATGAAAACCAAATTAAGGAAGCTGGGCTGTAGCCTTTGAAAGTCTTTACTCTCCCAGAGCTCTGATCAAGTCATTAATGAAAGGTATAACTAGCAGAGGGGGTGAAGGTCTGCTTCATACTTTCCATGGCTGTTACCTCTCAAATCATCAAGACAAGGATTCAGACTTTTTACCTGGTGCCATTGATATCTGAGCCACTCCATGATAAACACTATGAAGCCTGATATTGAGTAGAAAAGGTGTGTGATGTGCAGTCATGGCAACTGGCCTCCCAGTGTGGAGGGAAAGGTTCCCTGGAGGGGGACAGCCTGGGGGTTGAACAAGGAGTGAGATGATGCTGCTTCATCGGATACTGCTGAACACCAAGCAGAGCTCCCTTCAGTTCTACCTCTGCTGCCTTTTCTGTGTGTGCAAGGAATGTTCTGGGCAACACACAGGGATCATCAATACAAAGGAGCTACAAGCTGGTGGATCAAACTCACTGCAGTAGCAGTGATACAAAGAATATATTTGATTCTATAGTTCACTTAGAGAAGCTTCCAGTTTTTTAATGAGTTCCATGGGAATTGGATTAAAGATTTTCAGACTGGGTTCGTTATTTCTGATGAAGGACTAGTGAGGAAATTCATTAACAGAAAAATTTCTGGAGGCTAAGTCTTAAATTTGGTTTACATCATGAGAGAGATTAATTTCATCTCAAACTGTAGCTTACTGGACATTAATCTATATTACAGTTCTGCAGCCAGTGAAAGTAGAAATTTGGTTTTGGGATCAAAACCAGACAATATAGCCAGTTGTGGGTCAAACAAGAACGAGTACAAAATTTTTTTGACTTTCATAAAATTCTAATCAGATACTGATTTACTGAAAATTTTGACTTAATACAATAACTCCAATTTAGAAAGAATACAGATAATCATGTGTTTTATTTCATAAACCAACTTTAAACATGCCCTGATTTGTTTGAATGCTTGGGGCAAGATACCCTAGGTCACAGAAATGAGAGACTGATGTTGACTGAAAAGGAAGATGAAGCTTATCTTCTATTTTAAACTGCTGCATGCTACAATCTCACTCTATCTCTCACAGAAGAAGCATTTCCACAATGTCAAAAATAGTAATCATGGTAGAATAATATTAAAGGCATATCAACCCTGATTTTTCATTCCATGTCCCTAATCTCTCAAAAAAAAAAAAATACATGCTTTCTTTGATGATTGCCACAGAGACCAAAATAATATTTTATGTTTCTCCTTATGTTCTTTTATTGTATTTAGTTGCCATTTACTGCAGCGATGTTACTTGGAGAATATCCTGTATTGGTCGTTTGGCAAAGGGCTTCAATTAATTTCAAAAAGCAGGCATCACTTTCCATCTTAAGCAATTGTAGTCTACAGTGTTAATGGTATCTACATTAATGTAGTTCACTTTATGAAAAAGCTACTGGACTCTATTTTATTTTATGCATTAACATTGCTAGAGAGTCTATTTTCATTCAGGTCTTCAGTAGTGCATAAAGAGCTATTTTTTATGTATAGAAAAGTTATTGAAAACTCCAATTACAAAAATCTCCCTTTGTTCAAATGGCAAAATATAATCCTGGAAAATTTCCTACCTCTTTGGGTTTTGTATGAAAGTTAATTTATCAGTTGGCATACCACTGGGTCCAAACCTGCTTTTACTGAAGTAAGTGGGAATTTTGCCATTGGCTTTGATGGGAGCAGGTGCACGCCCCTAATGAGGTGTGTAATGGAAACTGTGTACACACAAAAAACCTGGACACAGGCAGCATGAGAAACACTGCATAAGAAGAAGGTTTTCTCAGAATCCCAGAGCACATGAACAGTGTGTTGCAGTGACATTTAAGCATTGACAAGAAAAGTGAAGAGATCAAATGAAAGAATAGAATAGACAAAAAGATATTGTCACACTGGAACAAGTCACCTCATGCTTGGAAAAGTTTATGAAAACCTTGAATAGAGAGGGAAAGGGCATCATGATAAATGGGAACACCTAAGCCACATTAGATCAGCTGATAACACTGTCATCTTTGCCAAAATCCCTGAAGACCTTGAAGCACTGATGAGAGAATTAATCATGAAAAGTAGGCTTGAGCAATTAGGATAGGAAGAGTTGAGCTCTCCTCAGTGAAACTTGACCCCAACCTTTAACCTGTATTGAAATCAAGTATGACCCAAACCTTTGCTGAAGTATGGAAAACGGCAAAGGGAGTTTTTTCCCACCTCATTATTCCTCATTTCACTCACTGTACTCAGTACAGGGTGCTGTGGATAATATCTCAGACTGGTATCAACTAAAATAGTACCAGAACAGCAAGACACTTTGGCTTTATCAGCCAGCGTTGCATCCTCAGTAATTAGGCCTGCTTCTCAGTGGCCAGGAAGGGAATGTTAATGAGGCTGAGTGCAGGGATAACTAATCCTGAGGAAGCTCCTGTGTGAAGCAAGTGAGACAAGGCTTTGTGCTGGGCTGCTCTGTGGGGATCAGATCCTGTGGTGGTAACTGGGTGAGCTCAGCACAGTGAGATCCAGCACACAGCAGGATGTATGCATCCCAGGCAATGTTTGTGCCAGGATGCTGCAGGAGAGCCTGTGCTTGAAGGAACTTCATGGTACCTCATGTTCAGGAGGAGGAGTGATGAAGTAGGAAGAGGAAGACTGTGGCCACTTTCATGCTGCAATCTTAATGCAAATTATGTGCTTTGACCTTGGTTGAGGTATTGATATGACAGGGAGAAGACAGGGGAAAGAAAGAGAGGCTGGCTGATGCTCTGTTTCTCCTGTTGATTGGCACAACATTTATTTCCTGGTTGTGATGAAAGAACCAGGCTTGTTTTACCCAAAGGTGTTAAAGCTCATGAGCACAAGGACTACTCACATCCTGAGTCCCTGGCTGTCTGAAACAGGGTGGGTGTTCACACTGCCAGAGCCAGGCTGTGCCGTGTGCGGAACAACGGAGGCGTTCTGTGCTCTGGCCTTGGAAGGGTTTTTTCAGACCTTTGATGGTCTGGTATTTCTGGTTTGTTTGTTGGTTTTCTTTCTTTCACTAATGTTTTTCTGAGTCTGGAAAGCATCCTCAAGGGGCATCTTTGCTGGACATAACTACTATTTGCTTAATCACATTGAGTGTTCTATCTTGGCCACAAGCTGAAGGACCAGAATGAGGAAAGGTACACACGACTCATTATTTGTCTTGTGGATTGGCAGAGTTGCATGGGTGAGGCAGAGGCAGATCTCTTGGGCTGCTGCAGCTATTGTGGTAGGAAATTTTTCCACTCAGATATTCGAATGAGAGCTGGGAGATGAATGTAATTTGTCTCTAGTTTTATTTTTAGTGATTTCACTTTTCTGGCTTAAGTATTTCATTCCCTTTTATTGTCAAGATTTATTACCAGCACTGTTGTGAAATGCAGCCAGTTCCAGTCCTCCAACTCCTTCTTCCTAAACTTAATTTTTGTCAATGGAATAGTTTCCTGTAAAACATCTAATTGTTGGCTTATTGGCAGATTACATGCACATGCTTTTTTAAAACTGACTAAGGCCAGCACTAATTAAGTGGCTGGTGCCAAGTCCCTTAGTTGCTGATGGAATAAATGAGAATTTCAGTTGTTTCAGAGCTGACTGGTTTTGGACAGTGAAAACTTAAGAACAGTAAGTTCCTAGTTCCTTGCTATGGTATCAGTATTTGTGTTCCTATAGCTCAATCTTTTCACAATTTTAACATATTTGTTGACACAACTTTCCTGTTGGTTAGAAAATGCTATTATCCTAATTATTATAAATAATTTTCAATTGGGAAAACAGAACCCCAAGAAACTATAGTCATGTTTATATTACAGAATGCATCACAAGCAGGAGAAGATGTCATCTTTCCTGGAGGGGACAGTTGTTTATACAGGAGTGCTTTTTGTGATGAACTTTTCATTGGATCTGTCAAGGGATAGGCTACTCTGAAAAAGGGGAATTCCATGCTGTATGTTTGCATCTGTACCAGAAGATTGTGTTCAAAAAAAATCCATGGAAGAAATCATAACTCTCTAGCCAAAATGCCTTGCCCAGGCTGTGGTATCTGGGATAGGGAATGAGTCAGATCTTATGTGAGAATCCCTAGAGGGGATCCCTTTCTCCCATAGCCCTGCTGACCTGGGACTTCCCTTATTGCAGGCAAAAACTGTCTGCAAAAACAATTACTAAAAGATTTTTTTTTCTCAATAGCAGTGCCTTCCACAAAGTAATATTTGAGTACAAAATACCAAAAGAAACATTTTTGTCTTCCTCCTCACAAAGACAGCATTTCTAGGATCTCTGTATTTGGGTTTTTAGCAGCTGGTATGTTCTTCTTCTGTGCATGTTCTTTCAAAGTGTGGAACACACCACACTGATTAAGGGTGGGCTGTGATGAACACCTTAACTGCAAACACACAGAGCTGCTCAGCGATGCACTAAAAACGTGCCTTTAAGTGGAGGTTCAGCTCCTCACCTATGCCTAAAATTTATTGTTCAAATTTGTATTTAACCTAAACTTGAAATTATTCTGTACTCTAAAGGAAAGGAATAAAGAATCAACAAATAAGGGAAAACATATGGGTTTTGCCTTAGCTGTGATTTACTAAAAATATAAGTTTTGGGTGGCTGTTTTCTTTGTTTATGTACAAAAGGTCATCTAATTCTTTCATGAAACCTAATTTTATTTTCCTTTAGATTTATTCTCTCTGCTCCCCTCCGTATACAAATAAAAAGGTTAAGAAGTGAAGTTTGACTTCTGTGTTCCTGAATTTTCTTTAAAAGTCACGGAGCTGTCAGGATGATGAGTTATTGGTTGTCAATAAAGTAACTATTGATCATAATCTTCCAAAATTCATCCTTCATATGTGTGTAGGAACAGAATATGCTGTGAACTGCAGAACAGAATTAATTACTTTGTCCCCGAGGGAAGAGCAGATAATTACCAAATAACATTTCTATCAAAGCTGTAGCTAAGTCCTGAGTATTACGTGAAGCAAATTCCACACTCCTACAAAATGAATAAACTTGTTGGTACTTTCACACAAATTAAGCCTTGTAACATTTCAGTAAAATCCCATTAGGAATGTCCTCATTTTTATAATTAATTTTAATTTCTTTAAGGACAAAGGAAAAATAAATCTTGGAAAGAGTAAGCATATATTCAGAAGGCTTTCCTGTGGATATTTTAAACTCACTGGGTTTATTTTGTTATTTTTAGAGAATTCTTTTATCAGTTGTTGATCAATATAATTTTAAAGACTTTCATATTGCTGAAGTCTGTTCTGGGATTGTTGAAATACAAATTTTGGAAAGCAGCAGTGTAGTGAAAGGATAATTTATGCTTTGCACTAATTCCCTCCTATCTATTGACATAAATTACAGCTTTGAGAGAAGGAGATGACTGAAGCTCTCATTATTTTATGTACAGCTTGAGCTCAAAGAGCAGAGGAAATTTTGCAGCTGAGATTTTGCAACTAACATTTTGCAGGACATCCAAAATATTTTCCTGAAACATATACTGCCCTCCAGAATCCAGTAGAGATGACTTTGAACAAATGCTGCACCGGGAATAATTTCTGCAAAGCCAATTCTCTGTTTCAGAATGCAGAACTTTTTATTGGAAGAGGTTAAATTATTTATTGGAAATAAACTACCCAGCAAATGTAGCTTCTTTTGTTTTGTTTGCAAGTTAAGGTCTGATTCTGGATCCCATTAATCTATTTGTTATTCAGGAGTCTTTTCCATTAAAATGAAATATCTTGCTGTGCAATCTGTGTGCTGGCTGTTTGTGGTGCAGGGCAGTCACCTCCACAGCACCTGGCACAATTCCTGCCTAACTGCAGCTCTCTGAGCAGGGTGTAAATGCATTTCTCAGGTCACCTACCTCAACATGTCCAAACTGAGTGAAGTCAGACCCCTTGTCTGAAGGAAACTTCACTCACACCTTCAGAAATAGGCATTTTCTTCAAGTGCTTTGACGAACAGTGAAATCACAACATCTGAAATGCTATTTCTTGGCAGCTGAATGACCATCTCACAGCTGGATTATAAGGACACTGCTTTTGTCTTAACCAACAGCAGTGTCCCTCAAATACCCCATCCCAGTGCCTCAGCCAGTGAGGCTTGGTGGTGATCACACTGAAAATGCATCTCTAGGGGAAGATAAGAGACAGCAGAGCTGCCTGACTTGTCTCCTGCTGCTGCAAGAGGGACAGGCTATTTCCCTGCCTTCTCCCCTCTTCTCCCTGCTGCTGCCTCCCGTGCCTTCCCTTCTTCTTCTCCAGTTTGGCACCTCTGGACTCTTCACTGAGCCTATTTAACTCACAAAGTCTCCACAAAACTGCTGGTTTTCTTTGGCTAACTCAATATTCTGCCTAATTATTGAGTTATGTCAGTGTTTACAAGAGTCTGCTGACTGCTACAGCTCCTGAATATGAAAGTTCTGTTCACACACTGGTCTAAACAGTGAACTTGTGTGTGCAATGACTAGAGAGACTCTTCCATCACACACCTAGCAAAGATCACTAAATAAAAGATTGGCCATGTAAGTGGTGCCTTCCTAAAAGGAAAGTGTAGGAGTTGGACTTTGATGATCTTTATGGGTCTCTTCCAATTCAGGATATTCTATGATTGTATGATTAGAAATAATATTCATAGGAAAAGTGGCTGTACTCATAATGAGATTACAAGGAGGAAAAATTTAATTCCTAATTAATTCCTTCTTCCTGAACCAGAGGACTCTAAGCCCCCTGCAAGGGTCTTCTAATCTCTGGGCCATGGAAATGCTGTCCTTTACAGGTCCAGAAAGGGGCCTGGGGGAATGAAGATGAGAGGGGACTGAGCACATCAGAGTGTGATGCTATTGGATTAGCAGCTAAGGGAGACAGATTTGGAAAGGAGAGGGCTATCTATGACCACAATTAAAGGTGTAGTAACATCAGATTCTTGGGATGGGTAGGTACTATGGATGTGACAGGCTTATAAATAAGGAGTACAGTTTTTTCAGGTCAATTGTCTGCTTTCCTGTAAAGGGAGAGAAGTGCAGCTCTGAAGCTCCGGTCACTGAAATCCTCTGAAACATTAAGCACTGATGCAGCTCCAGGGAGAAATGGATTTTATTTTTTATGTATTTCCTAGAACAAGGAAGTGCAGGAAAGTCTTTGGACTTTCACAAACCTATTAACTGTGGCATTAGTTTGTACTATATCTGGGAAAAATGCTGGAGCTGGAATCAAGGTCTCAGGACTTGGGAGGTTTCCCACAAAAGAATTATGAAACTGTCAGAAAAAAAACACAGACTGAGGAAAACACATAATGGGAGAATGAGTAGATCAGAAGGATATTTCCAGAAGATCTACTGCAGGTCTGTGGGAACAAACTCTGCTTTTGCTCCAAAATGATTGTAAGCTTCGAGGATGTGGCTAGTCCCGTGCCAAAGCCCAGCAAATACATTCTGCTATAAAAAACCCAGCTGCTGTCTTGGAGTACACTGTGAGCTCCTATCTGTTCTCAGAAGGCTGCAGAGCACAGCCATGGGAGCACTAACAGTGTCTCTGTGGTGTGAGCAGAACTTTCCTGCATGTGACCTGGGAAGATGAACTCTCATGCTGGAAGGAGAAAGAGAATCTAGGAGATGAAGATTGGCCAAGTGTTTTGAGAATGTGGAGAAGCTGGACAAGCAGAATATCTCTTTGGCCCTGTGGACTTCTATCCTGGAGTGGAATTTTCTTTCTGTACATGAAGCTTTGGTGCAGAGGGCTCCAGAGGGATGTGAAAGTTCCAGCAGCTATTTCCATTGCCGGGATCAGGAGAAAAGAGGAGCTGTTAAAATGAAAATGGAGGAGTCTGGAATGTGTTAGGGGAAGGAAATTATCCAGCAAAGGCTGTTTTCTCCCTTTCCTTATTGTCCTCTAGGTGCAAGCCTGAGCAAACCTGAGAAACCTCTGCCTGTCCAAGTGAATGCAGGTGATTCCTGGGAGAAGAAAGGGCAGATGGTTCAGAAGTTTGCTGAAGCCAATCTTGATGGTCAGTTCAGAATTAAATTGCCTCCAGCAGAGCACTGCAGTGAGACTGTGTTGTGCAGCCACTCTAATGTGACAAAATATGAGAAAAGAGCTGGTTAAGAAAAGTATTATTTTCCTATTGGCAGCTTGGCAGGTCTTTCTTCTAGGCTTAGTACTTGTTGAGCAGCAATAGGTAGTAGGGTAACATAACCTGGCGTGGGGATAGTTTGTAACAAGGAGATGTCTTCTAAATGTATGCATCTGAAAGGGATTTGAGAAGGGAAACATATACTCTAACAGACACAACCTCTGAAAGTTGCAGCAGTGGTCAGATGTTGCAGAGTTCTGGGGTACAGTTCTCAGGCCACTGTTTGGTCCAAGTTCAACCAAGAGTCTGTGGGACAGTTACTTTTGGCTGGGTTTTTTGGCAGTAAAGAACTTGTTTGTTCAGTAGTGCAGCTACAGCTAGGAAGGTTGGAAGCATTGTTAGGCAACAAAACTCAGTGTTTAGGGATTTTATCATCCCAGATGGAATGGTGGATATTGAGCAACAGTATCCTAGGCCCCCCCCTCTGTTTTCTCTCAGGATATTTGTATGTACAAGATTACAGTCAACTATCATGTGAGAGATCTTCGTAGCCAGGATCTGTGAGCTAGGAATGTGTGGACATAAGAGCCTTTAAGGGAATAAGGAAGGAAATACATCAATGTTGAAGAAGAGAACTGGGAATTAGTCGAATTTGCAAAAAGCTTGAAGACAAAACCAAAGGTATTTTCTCTGATATAGAAAGTATCATGGACGAGATAATAGGCCAGAGGGATCAAGCCTCTGAGCTACAAAAAGGGGGAAGAAAGTGGTGAAGCTGGGCTTTAGCTAAATATGAGCTCAACTACCTCATCTTAGAGCCCTGACCGATATTGTTGTTCCACTGACAGGATCATTGCTCTGGCTGATCCAGAACAGCTGTGCTGATATTTTGAGAACACTTTAGGACCAATACAGGTGTTTTAGGAGCAGACCAAAAGAATTTTCTGAAACCTATTTTGTATTACTCCAGGCTACACAGAGTGCCAGGGAAGAAGGGAACTCCTATGCATGACTGGCAGATGTTCCTCAGCCCTGTTGTACGTGAAGGACACAGCTTCCTTTGGGGCAAACAACTGACAGCAGAATTGCATGTTCAGGTTTATTGAGCCTTTCTGTACAGTTTTCAATTACGTCTTTGGTAGTGGCATCTTACCTTGAGTTTCTGTTGCAATACACTAGCAATTGATACAACTTAGAACCACTTTTTGCTTTGCTTGTACTCATGAAGAGTGATGTTTTTGTGGACTCTAACAGAATGAGACTTTATTTGCAGATTAGAGCAGAAGTATATTATTATGGTTGTTATTATTAATATTGTTGTTGTAGTTGTTGTTGGCCATTTGCAAATAAGAAATGTGCCCCTTTTATATCAAGTTTTGGCCATATAGTGGAAAACATAAACAAATGCCATCAGCTTTAGGTGATAATTTCTACTGTATAAATAATATTATGATAAATTCACAGGGTGTGTTATCTCAAATGAATAATTCAGCCAGTTGCAGTTATAATGAGGAATGTAGTGGAAACTCAGTGACTGAACATGTATTTTGTGGTGTCTATTACAACACCTTAGGCAAAATTTTACCAATCAGGTTTTATTCCTCAGGGCTTTCTTTCGAGTCTTGGAATCTTTAGTATTTATTTATATGGGGATGGCAGAAATAGAATTGGTTGATTTTTTTTCCCCAATGTACATTACTCTGCTTCATTTACTTTGACAGAGCAGTATTGTGAAGAATGATACACTTGAAATATTAAACATTTTGCTGGATGTCTGGTCTTGCACTCCCTCTCTGTGCTGAACTAATTCACTTTGATATCCATATGATTTTTGCACACAAAATAATTACAGGATCAGGGCCTTCGTTTTTGACAATTTTTTATACCAATAACAGGAAAACCATACTGAGATAATTGACCTTGACTTCTCACACATGCATGCCTCCTTATCTTGCCATGTAGAACATCCAAGATGGTTAAATCTCTTCCCTTGCAATAGCAGCCAGAAGGACTGATACTTGAGTGGCTGCTGGGAGCAAAGTGATTGCAGCACCAAACATGAATTGTGAGTCTGTTGATAACACACAAGCCATGATAAGACAGGCACGCTTGTCTTATTAATTATTTATATTTGGAATGCACTAACAATATTCTAACAGAGACAAGGTTTGCAGGGAGATATAACTGGGAATCAGTTGGGCTAATAAATGACATACACAAATGAATTTTAATTAGATTAGAAAAACATTCCAAAGAAATCATTGTATGAAAGATGAAATGAGCATACACAGACCCTCTCACCTATTCTTATTCACAACAGTGGGTTGATAATTGAGAGTTAAGCAACTATTAGTATCTGTGTAGTGGGCTGATTTTTCTGCACAGAGGTAAATCTAACAATCCCCATGTCTGAAGGTGGCCCTTTGCAACCACAGCCTTATAAATTGTAATACAACTTAGAATCCTGACTAATGTTGGGATGTCCAATTGTTCTGGGGAAAAAAATGTCTATGCTGAAAAATGAAGGAACAAATAAGTGGAAGTTGATTTTTTTTGCCAGTACCATGGAAAGGTTATATAGTTCAGTCCTTTTCATAATAGTCCATTGCAATATAGGAAACCTGTGCTGGCTCCAGTGTCAATCACTGTTTAGAAATGTCACAAATAATTTGTACTCTGTAAGTGCTCAACGTGTGAACCCCTGGCTCTAATTGGATCCACTGATTTCAGCTAAATCTCGTCCTGTCAGCAGCTCAGCAGTAGGTAGGATATTGAAGCTCTAATGAATCCAGTAATAACTTTAAATTGCCAACCTGGATTATTTAAAATTTTTATGCTGTTGAAAATAGTTTTGCTTTCCTGAGGAAAGAAAATAATCTCCAATTAGGTTTTAAATAACTATGCTAAATTACTGACCAAGCAAGTGAGACATAGGTGTGCATGTGTGCGTGTATCTGAGTTCTCTCAGCAGAGAAAATTAGAAAAAGAAAATTAGGAGACAATGATGTCCAGATAAGTTGGATCAGAAAAATATGATTTCATGCTTTGGTCCAGCAAACATAGAACTAATTATGGAAGTAAGCCTTTTTTCTGAGAAACAGGGGTGACAAATCCTATATTGTTTCAGTAGCTGCTTTGGTGAGATAGAGACAGTGCTGCTTTTTCAACTTCTTCGTTTCTTACCCTGGTGGTCTAACGAAATGTGATGAGATGTGCAACCAGAGCTGTTTGTCTGTGTCCATCTGTCTATCTACTCATGTCTTCACCCAGGAATTTTGGAAGTTGTGATGAAAGTTTAGCAAATTTGACAAAGGATTAAATGTCTCAGAGATATGAAGTGTATTCAAATTTGATGTTGCCCAGTGCAGAAAGATCCTATTCAGAAGAGACAGTTCAGTCCAGGTCAGGCTGCTCAGAGCTCAGCTGCAGCAGTGAGAGATCCCCCCAGCCTGTCTGGGCTTCTGGCCACACAGTGCTGACAGGAGTGAGACTGAAGCCCTGCACTATCGATCCCTCCATCCCCTGCCTACGTGCAAGGTCTGCCCAAGGCTCCTTACTGATAAAGGAAATGTCTCAGGCTGTTGTAGTGGGCAATCCCCACTTTGTGAGGCAAGAGAGCAGCATCACAGGGAGCAGAGAGGATGAGGAAAGTTTCTGGAAGCACCAGAGAGCTCAGTGGGTGCAGGGACATTGAAGGCAGCTGCAGCTGATGGAGGAACACAACATGGAGAAACTGGGACACCACACACTGGCGGTTTGGGCTTGCACTTGTGGGGAGGATTTAGGGAAGTGAAGGTCTGAGATTAGGAAGAAATGTAGAGTTACTGGTGATACTGGAGAACACAGGATACAAATCCAACCACAACAAGGCTTCACTAGCTGTGCAACACATGGAACGCTTGGGTTTGGTTCACTTATTTTAGATATGACTCATTTCTTCCTTGAGATTTCTGTGCTGAAATGGCCCTGCCTAAAGCTCTAATGCAGCAGGGGCTATCCACTGAGATGCAGCAGGAATAATTGCAAGAGCACCTGAGAGAATGTTCTTGTGAATACCTCTCTAGGCTAAAGCAAAAGCTGTTTATCACAAATAAGATACAACTTTTTATTATCCAACTACATAAGTGCATATTGTGTATCATGAAGCTGAACAAGGCTTACATAACCCATAATTACAATAACATTATAGCTTCCTTGTCCTCAGAGATGAACATATCTATCCAAAATATGTGTGCTCTGTCTGAAGACAAGAGCCTGATCAATGTCTGCCCCTGCTATTATGCAGTCATAGAAAAGCCAATGACCTAGAATTAAGAGCAACTTTTAAAGCATTGAATATATCCTTTGGCAAATTATGAATCTTATTTTTTATTGCATATGAAGCAGTTATCTGAATAATCATTCTAAGTATTTGTCCACCCTGCCCTTTCTTTGTGCTGTTAAAAACAATATAAATAATAGCAAAGTAATAGCAAATCCTGCATTGTATTTATAATTTCAGTTTTTCCAGTTCAAAATATTCAGGTTTAAAATATTTTAACAACAAATTACACATTTTCTAGATTATTATCTCATTATTAAGATTTGAGTTTCTCTTATCCTTATGTGACATTCTTTTCCTTTAGTCCAGCCCCAGCTCTATATTCACTTACTACTTTCAGTATTTGTTCTCCCTCCTGAATTCTTGCAATATTTAAATGCCAGTACATTTCATTTTCCTATGGTCTCAAGTAGCTGGAATTTGGTCACCTCAGGCCACACAGAAGAACTGCTTGATAGAATTTTAAAAATAATAAGGAGATAGGCATGTATTTCCTATCATTGGAAAAGCAGAAGGTTTTTATGTGTGCTTGACTGACTGAACTCTGCTGAAGTGATTGTTCAATACATCTGAGATTGAGTTGTACTACTAACAGCATGCTAAGACACTGAGAGTCTAGGATAGAATCTTTCAATTTTTGTTCCATGCCAAATACATGAATGTTGGGCAGAAATTGCATTTCACTATGTCATAAATTACCCAGGTTTTAGTGTGCCTTCATTCAATCTCTTAATTCGTTCAGCTTGTTTTCTCTCAGTTCCCTTTGATTTGCCCACATCCTCCTGATGCTGAAGTATCCAGAGGAGAGGGGAGGAAAGTGATTGCAGAAGCAAGATAAACTTGGAATGTAGGAAGCTGCGGTTGAATTATTCTGTGTAAGCTGAGTTGGAAACTGCAAGCACAGTACAGAAAGAACATATTCGGATTTTGCCTTGCAAGAAAAGGAAGAGACTCATATGAAAAATGACCACAAAAGGAAATGGGGAGCTGAAGAACAGGAGGATGTAAGCCTGCCACCTGCCTCCTTTGAAATGAAGTAGCTGGTGTATGCATGTTTTCCTTGGATTCATTTCAGTCCAGCTTTCTAAACTTCTGCTTTTCTTACTCTTGGCTCCTTTCATGGTGGGATTTCCCCAAAGATCCATTATTATTTTGCTTCAGGTAAGTTGGTTTCCTTATGCTGCTGCATCAGCCAAAGCGGCACTTCTGTGAACAAATATGCATTAATTATGAAGAGTGGAAAGGAGGAGAAGAAAAAAATTCCATTAGCAACACTTAGATTGTAAGTGTTTGATAACTGTTTTAATAACTGTACATTTGTCTTAAGGATCAGAGACTCCAAAGACAAGTATGTGGATTTGCAGCTTGTTTTCATTGCTTCGTGTATCTGTAGGTGGAGGAGGAAAAAATAAACATAGATAACACCAAATGGAATGAGTGACTGGAAAGCTAAACTCCTAAGCCCATTTGGGATATTTTATCCAGCTAGTAACCTCTTGCTAGAGATATGCAGTAAATGCTAAAGGAGCAGTGTTATTTAATTAGATAATATTTGCAATGTAAATGTTGATAAATTAGTTAATGGGCTGTATTCCTTCCTTGCACAGGGCTGCTGAAAGTGACAGTCCTTGGAGGAAAGGAGAACTTGCAGCATAAGGTGCCTGCAGCTTCCCCTGTGCCTTCACTGGAGACACTGAGGACAGCCCACATGACTGGAGGGAAGAACAAAGAAAAGTCTTTTCTGGTGGTGTGCTCTGCTTCCCACTGACTTTCTTTAGTAGGAATTTCAAGGGAAATTGACAGAAAGCTTCCTCAAGGTGTGCACCAGGTGTATGTGCATATCCTCTCACTGAGGATATCCTGAGGTCTGTCAGGATTTGGGAAAAGTAGAAAAAAAATACTCAAGAATTGGATGCTGTGAATTTACAACAGGGTTCTTCAAATCAGAGGTGCCTGAACACAAAACAAAACACTCTCCCAACCAGGTATTGGCTGGGAATCTTGTTGGATGGGGAGCTTGCTAAAAGCAAGATCCCCTTATAGTCGTGGCAGAAAACCAAACCAAAACAGCAGCTAGGACTATATGAATGATGACTCCTGTATCTGTAATCTGAATGGCTGTCTGTGTTTGGGGATCATAAAAATGTCAGAGCTGGTTTCTTCTGCTGCACTTTAGCAAAAGTTCCATTTTAGAGCAAAATGTACTTTTACGTGTGCCTGACCAAAATGCAACTGTTAAAACAGAAAAGCTTGGCCAACATTGCTGCAGAGAAACGTTTGGGAAATATTGACTGGAGCATTCATTACTAATTTTTCTAGGGCCAGATTTTCATCATTAGGTTCTCTTCTTGCATATAAAATTTCCTGCCTGCAAATAATTATAAACACATTTTCCTATAAGCAATCATTCAAGTTTTAGAAGTGAAATAGTAATATTTACACCTCTGAAAAAAGGGTCAAGGCCAGAAGGACCTTTACTAGACTTGCAGGTCTACATTGTTTTTTGCAAAAGCTCAAAGTAGCACATATTCTTGACCCATTTAAGTAGTCATGAAAATTCTTACTATTGTCACTTACCTGTTCTTTGGCAATGATTAATCCAAGTCTTTTCAATGTCTCACATGAGCACAGGAACAACTGCTGCTCTGTCTCTGCTATGGATACATCTTTCTTTGCAGGGGTGATTGTCCACCACTTTTACACACATCCCCTGCCACCATGGCACCATTTGTGCCTGGCAGAGTACACAAGCATGGCAGAAAGAGTTGTTTTGAATATCTGGTTGCTCAGTGGAGCTCTCTGTAACTGGGGACACAGAAACAACTTTTGCACTGAGTTGAGAGTCCCCGACAGAGGCACCTTTAGCAAGAGCATGAATGAGTTCACTGTGCTGAGCACAGAACCCTGTGCCTTTTCTGCTCATAACTCTTTGGTGATGGTGGCTGCATTCCTCCTGCAGGTTAGCCCTAAAGCTGAAGGTGCAGCTCTCCTGCCTTTCAAACAAAGCAAAGCCCCAGGCTTTTCCCTCAGGGTGGCTGGCCATGGGCGCAAGCAGAGCCACAGGAAGGACTATGCTGTTCTTGCCTTGCTGCTTTGGCCAGGGTGTTTCTCTGCCCTCCTGTAGTTGATTTTACCCATGTACAGCGAGCAGTCCTCTGTCTCCTGCCATTTCACTCAAGTCTGAAAAACCCCAGAGTGGCTGCTGGGTTTAATTCGAGTGTTCACAGGTAGCTGGCAATTAGCACTAACCTGCCTACCCCTGCTTGTACCAAGACAATGAGAACCAGAATTCCTTCTGCTTGATGATGATGATTGCTAAGAAACTCTGGCTAAAATGTCTGAGCTGTTCCCTCCCTCTCCCTCACCCAGCTGGCTCTATAATCATCAGCCCTTTTCACTCAGGCTGCAAAGTAGCTCTTAGTAGAAGAGCAGAGGTTGAAAAATGCCAGTCACTTTCATAACCATATGGCAACCACATTGATTGGGTGGCTGAGAAGGGCTGTGATGTTACCATATGTCTGCAATTTTTCTGTTTTAATGTGGACAATCTCAGGTACAATTTTAGCTTAAGCCAAAGGCAGGTCTGAGTGTTTAATCTGTCTCAGGTCATATTGTGCAGTAGAAAAACATAAGTACATTCCTAGCTGTAAAATAGTTGTGTGAATCTCTTCAGAAAGGAAATGAGACTGATTTAAGAAAAGATTCTGATGTCCTAGGGGTAGAAGGTGCAGCCACAAAAGTTTTCCTTTTTACTGTACATTTACTTTTTAGTAATACACAGTATAGTAAATATGTAAGAAAAACAATGCATAAAATGAGGTCTGAAACAAAAGGTCTGCTCCACCTCACTCTCACCTGAACTTACTCCTGCTCCTTTCCTCTTGCTGATACCAGCACCTGCATGGTGGCAAGGTGAGATCAACTTAGTGAGTTAAGAGACAGGTAACCCTTCAAAATAATTTGGAAAAAAAATTTGGGATAGCTACATGCTTGTGCAGAATGGTGTATGGGTCAGGCAGGAATACCTGGGACAAGTAATCAATGCTGGAACCATGCCCTGGCCTCTCACACTGAACATGAGGAGCTGGTGATGGACTCGAGAAGCAGGGAATGTGCTGAAAGGCACAGTGTTTATCAACACATTTTCTTTTTGGTGACCTCGCAGTCATCAATTAATTACCCTGTAACCCATGCCTTTCAGAAGAGGACATTTTTCCTTCTGTGGGCATCCAAAGACAAAAAATTATATCCTTACTGTTTTTAAACCATTCACACCACTTGTGACTGGGAGAAGAAAGAATACTTGCCTATCCCTCAGCCTGAAGCAGACACTTGGGGTTTTGGCAAAGTCAGTGGTTAGATGGAAGCGCAGAGAGATAAATGTAGAGATTCCCACACTGCTCTGTGCAGCATACGTGGTTTGAGAGGGTTCAGGGGAAAAAAAAGTTTCACAATTCTCTCTGGTTAAACATGACTAACAATGAGGTAATGGTGGCTCAGAAACATGTTGTAGTTAAGGTTGCACTCCAGAGACTGTGGTTAGCTTCCCAGGCTCTGCAATTGGGCCAAGAAAAGTAATTACAGCGATTAATAATAATGTTTGATTTGCCAGTCACATAGTCCATTCCTCAGAGCTGGTTGGTCTGGAGGAGGGGGAGGTAAACTGTAGGAAGGAAATTGGAGCAACAAAGTACAGCTCTTGCAGTGCATAACCAAACACTGCTGGAACCACCTCAGTCTGGTGTCAGCAATTTTCTTACAGCTGCAAACAGCAGCCGTGGGTTTGTCGGTATGGCAGGGTTGTTAGGCAGTGTTTGTGTGTTCTGTATGGCAGGAATTGTTAGCCTCTGTGTGTGTGTGTGTAATGCCGGGGTGGATGTGGGCAGTGCAGTGCAGAATAACACTCTGTGCCCCTTGGCTGAGGCACTGTGCTGAACAGAGGAGGCTGCTTTGTGTAACTGAACACCAGGCACTGTGATGCTGTGCTCTGCAGAAAGGCTGTGCTGCTTTGCAGGGCTGGACTCTACAGCCAGGATAACATTTTGTATTTCTGAGGATGAACAGCTACGAGAACCTCACCTTTCTGTCGGGGGTTTACTGGGAATGCAGCAGTAAACAGCAATGTATAAGGGAATTGAAAAGGGAGCCTTGCCTGTAGCGCTAATCATGAAACCTTAGTAACATCCCATTGTGTGTTTCCTGCCCCTGCCTGTCAGTGTGCCTGTTGGGAAGGTGGGGCACACAGGAGGAAGCAGGCAAGGGCTGCCATGGGAAAAAAGCAAAAGCCAATCCCTTGGCAAAGTTTGGCTTCGTGATTACTGGAGTCCTTGGTGTCACCACAATGAAGAGGAGTTGCCATGGAAACCATTGCAAAAGATTAAGCATATCAAGGAAACCTGATTGTGAGAGAATGGTTGGAAATGTAAGAATTAAATTAATGTAGAAATGATGTTTTTGTTTCATTTCACAAGTCGTGGTAGAAACCTTTACATTCACAAACATCCAATTAGGAGAGAAGTTATAGTGAAATCTGAAAGCCTTATTTCAGAGAAGCATGATTGCTCTATAATTAAAGGAAAATAAATAGTGTTTTACTATCCAAAATGAAAATCCAGTGGTGCAGACTTTGTTATTCTTCATTTTCCCACTGTAGGATCTGCCGAATTTTTTGACATTTAAGGCAGACAGGCCGCAGTGACCCCCTGGGATACACTCACAGGTGCAGTGGCTTCCAGCCATGGAGTGGCCAAATGAATTTCAGATAGTTGGGAGAGGAAGGGAACACTTAACTCCTCATTCTCTTTTGTCACATGCTGGCCAGGGTCCTGGACCAGCTAAGCTGTGCTCATTTGCAAGTTATGAGAACAGAATGGCAAAGGTCAGTGTTTTATTCTGTCTGTGCTGGGCACTGCCTGTGCCAGACCTTGGCATAAAGCAAAAGATGCTTCAAACTGTTTTATAGTGATGAGAAATTACTAGCACAGCTGGCTTAGGCAACTGGGGAGAAGGCAGGCATGGAGCTCATGATCACTCCTCCCCTCCTGGTAATGCCCCAGGGACAAACAGGGAGTTGGCATCTGGACCCTACAGAGGAAACTAAAGCCAAGAAACAATTTACAGCTTTCATGCAGTACTAGAAAATAACTGAGTATCACGGATGGACTGGAGAATCCAACCCACTGACCCCTGTCCTTGCATCAGCACTTTGATGTGTCACAGCCATCAAGGGATTCATCCCTTAAAATGGTATTACTGGCCTAGTATAAAAAATCAATGACACTGGTTTCACCCTGCTGCTCTGAGAACGTTTCCAGGAAAAGGGGAGATTATGTTTCATTAGTGCAAGCACTAAACTCTGTGTCAGGAAAACACAATGAACTGTTTGGCAATAACAGGAGACAACCCTGGGATGACAGAGTAAGTGTGTGCAGGGGCTCTTTCTTGGTTTGATATAGATGTGTTGTGTCACTAAGGCTGTCTTGTTCAGCTCAGAGTCTCTGAAATAACAACACTGGAACATCAGAAGAACAAGGCTCCTCCATGTCCTCCTTGGAATGAGTAGTATCCATGCAGCTGGATCTGGCCACAGCCAAGGAGCTCAGGTTTGGTCTAGAAGGTCTTCATTCACTTTAAACACCTGTTCATTGACCAGTCTTCATCCAGTCTTACAAATATAGAGCTCCATTTCCCAAACAGTGCTACTCCAAAATTAAGATGTCAAGGGAGATAATGAAATTATTAAGTGCTTCTCAGTCAGGAAATATGGAGCTGCATAATTTTTAATTGAACCTATGTGATGACCAATGCCTTCCTTCTCTGTTTGCTTAAGGCATTGCCTGAGGTGACAGAAACTCACACCACAGAAGACAAACACAGTCCCTCCTGATTAAGTTTTATTGCTGAACCCCAAAACTTTCATCCAGATAGAGTGTCCTGCACTACACAAACCCCTGTGTCTTCATGAATGAAGGCCAAATTCACTTTCCCAAAGTGTTTATGGTATCAAAACTGTACTAGAAGGTGGTAGGTGATTAAACTTCGCAAGTGTGTCACAGAATGATGGAAGAGTGTTGGATGCTCCACAGCAGATCCAAAGGTTGTGTGCTGAAGATGACTTTGGCACTGCAGCTGGACCCTTTCATTTACAGCTGTCACATAAAAACTGTGACACTGGGCAATCTTTGTCTCAATTTTGCAAGATCTCAGACCTGACCACTGCATGGTGCTTTTCCTAAGATACCGCTGAGAGCCCTCTGGAAACCCGAGTTGGTGCGTGTGATTGTTTTAGATGCTGTGAACAGAAGTGCCCTGATACTGGGGTGATGAACGTAAAATAAAACCCCAGATAAAGAAAATAAGTACACCAGCAGACACAGACAGCTGTACTGGTTTCCTGTTTGCATCTGGCTTCAAGTCAAGCTGCTGAGATAGCTCTCTAAAGTCCTGCATGGATGGAGTCCTGCTCTGCTCTGACTGCCTCAGCCTAAAATTTTTGAAATCATATTAAAAACCAGCTGAGGTATATGCTCATATTTTGCTGCTGGGGGCAGCCAGGCTGTGTGGAGCACTCATGGTCTTGTCTTCTGTGTTCAACAAGAGCAAGCAAGATGTTTTCAGGGTCTGGCACACAATTCAGCTTTCCTCTCAGACTTTCTCAGAAGGGGCTTGGCATTTGTTTTGTTGACTTGGTGGGTTTATATGCTGGCACTGATCAATAGCATGACATGTAGTGTTTGTCACTGCTGCACATGGATTCTGAGCCTTGTACAGATCAGGAAAAAACAGTACAATGAAATGAATCCATAAAAGTGTGTTTTGTTTTCTGTATTCTAGCTGACTAGGGAAATAAATGTAAAAGAAGAGAAAACACTTTCAGTTATTATAATTATTTAAGCCTATATCTCAATGTGAATCTCTTTTAAGAATAGTGCAGTAATTTTTTCTTTCTTCTGCCTTTCCCACACTGTTGTGCTGTTCACTTTATTATTGCTGTCACAATCTGCTCTCTGTCCAATATGATTGCTATCCCCAAAGGTTTATTCTACATAGCAAACATCCTGTAATAGTGACCTACTCTAATAACAGGAAATTTATTTTTAAACTGCATAATGCCTGCTCCATATTAATCTGCTTCTTTTCAAAAAAAAAAAAAAAAAAAAAAAGAAAAAAAGTTTGACATGAAAATCTACTAATATTGCCCAAAGCCTGATAATTTTCTACATAATTTTATATCTTCTGAAGTTTGCAGTGTTCACTAATTTGAGATAGCAATGAGGCATTTTTTTCTTTCTTCTTCTGGTCAATAAATGCTAAATAATAAATATCAGGAAACAATCAAATCAGTCAAACATCAAAGGTCAATGCTCATCAGTCACAATCTTTTCAGAAGCAACTTTATTCTCCTCCTTTCAACCAGTAGCTGCAGAAAGAAGTTAACCCTTGATGTGCATAGACAATAGTCTAAAATACCTTGTGACTCTCATCATACATTCCAGAATGGGTTAATTTTTATTCAACTTCATTCCTCTTCCCTTCCTCCCTACCTAGCCTCACCTTTGTGATACCACTTTGGGGTCAATGGGACTGGTATCCAATGGGTGATGAGACATCAGTCTTGGTTTTTCTGTCTCTAAGTGATTTTCTTGGGAAGCAAGAAAACCCATCCTGTCAGATCCTTCTTCAAAGGGCCCAGTAAGTTTGCATTCACTACATCTGCTGGAATATCTAATGAATAAGTGTAATCCTTTTGGGTTTGCTAACACAAAGAACTAATACATCTTAGACCATATTTAATACCCTTAAGCCTGAAGGGTCATATTATCAAATCTCTGCTCTATCAAAGTATTTTCAATTGCATCTTTTTTTATTTTTTTTTTAATGCCTTTAAACATGACTTGACAGTGCTTCTTCCAGATCCATTTTACATTCTGCATTGTCTGCCTCAAGGATATCGTATGCATCTCTATCTTAATGAAGTTGAGTTCTGTATCTACTACCAGGCTGTTTTCTCCCAGATAAATCATCATGTCTGCTCCTGTCAGTGCATCTAAAGGAACGCAGGGATGAGAACTCCGGCTGATTTCCACTGGTCTGTCTCTCTTCTCCATTTATCCCTGCACTCTGCACTGCATGGCTAACCCCTAGTTCTTCCCTCATCACTGCTCTGACCCTGATCACCTTTATACTCCATGGTTTTCCTTTTTATGTGTTGAGTGGGGCCTCATGCACTCAGACCATATTGCAGGAAAGAAAACTTGTTCTGTGTGTTAGGCTATCTGGGCATTCAAACAGAAAATAAAATTTCCCAAAACTTCAACATAGTTTTCCTTCCCAGCTTGGCCAAATCCTTCTTCAGATAAAATACTCACAAAACTGTCACTGATTCTGACAGGAAGTATCTGCTTAACGCTTTACATTGGTGCTCTCCCATGTTAACATTCAATTTGGACAATATTTAACAAAAAGCCTAATGAGTCATGTCTTAATGTTAGAACTGAGACAGAGTGTAAAGCCATTAACTTTTGTATCTGCTGCCAAAATATCCTGGGAATGAGCTGGATGCTACCAGTTATAGTTGATAAAATGTGTCTGCTGTCCACTGTCTGATGGGCCACTGCCCTCCCACTGAAGAGTTTTGAGTCATTAAAACAGTTACAAGAGGTATGGTTGGCTGCGATTCCCAATCTCTAGGTGTATTTGACTTTATTTGACTCGAGTCTAATTAAACTTCTAAAAAGATGACAAATGTCCTTTCCAATTATTGGATGTGTTTGCTTTTGAAATGCCAGAGCATTTATGGAATCCCTGTTGGTTGGAGCTGCTTGGCCTGTGTTATGATGAGCTGCAGCCTGTCCCTCCATGCTGCCATGGTGACAACTGGAAACCAGTGCACAAAATCCTCATACTCCCATGGACATGAGGGATACTGACAGGAAAACTTGGCTTTGTATAAGCTTCTGTCACCATTTTCCAAATTTTCCCTCTTTCTGGCTAGGCAGGATTAAAAGTTTGCTGGAAAAAAAGGGGTGGGGGAAAAAATTCAGTGTGTTCCCTGAATGAATGTCTAATTTCTTTAGTGTGAAACATCCTTCTTTCTGCTTCTGTTTCACATTTGTATAATTGTGTCACATGCAATAAAAATGACAGAAAAAGTATATAAAAACATTTTGGGTTTTATTATCCATTTCAACGTATGTATTTTCCCATCCAAAAAGAGAACATCTGTATTCATGAGACCCTGTAAATGTCAAAAAATGACAAAAAATGCAAAATTTCACAGAATTCCTTAGAGTTGTAAAAGTTCTGCCATGCAGACTGCTGTAGCAATATCCTATTAATTTTCCTTAGAATTCTTTTCCATATAAACAAACTCTCTGATAATGTAAAAAAAATTATACCACTTCAACACCTTTGCAACAAAAAAGAGGTGGGCTAACTTCTAGAGAAAGGCCTCCTCTCCTGCTGGAATAACCACAAAATCTATGTAAAAGTAAGGGTTGCACCTGTTACAATCACTCATTTACACACTTTTAAAACAAAGCAATATGTTGCCCCTCAGATCTAGTTCCAGCATTTAAAAATCTTTACAAAGACAGCTGAATGCTGGGGTCAGATGCAGTGGGGTGGAGCTTCCCCCTTTCTGGCATGAAAGTGTTTCTGCATTTTTATACTGAGCAAGTCAAAGCTTGTAAAAAGTAATTTATGAATTCCTATGGATAGGAATCTGTGCTTGAAGAGAAAACAGTTGGTGTGATTATGGACAATAATGAGGAAGCAGGTGGGATACTCTTCAGTTTCCACTGACAATATTCAACGGATAAATAGAAATGAAACTTGAAAGAGAACTTTCTTTTCTTGGCATTTGCACTGTCAGGATGACTTAGACCTTTAATTGGCATGCCCAGTACCTTTGCCTAGGTGCTGTGCATTGGGTGCATTTTGCTGACAAGGATGACCTAGTATCGAAAGTAAATATATTTAGAACTTTCTCTTGGCCCCTAGTTGGGTCAAGTAAAAAATATCGAGGAACTAGATCAGAGAGAGAACAAAATATTTTGAAGGAAAATAGTGCATCATATGAAAAAACAGCTATACAGGGTGAAGGGAATTAAGGCAACAGCAGCCAGTTGGGATGGGAGAGGATTTTGGGTTGAAAAGTGAGCTCTGGAAGTTGTCTGGTCCACCATCCCAATCAAAGCAGGGACAGAAGTTCACTTGCAAAGCAAAAACTTGAAGAAAAGGCATTTTTCTGCAGTAAGCTGCTAGCCTTCTCTTTTTTTTTCTGAGACACAAGGTACACAAGGTGCATACAAACCCCACCATGACACCAGTCAATGCCCAGAATGCCACATTAAGCAGACCTCTGTATCAATTGCTTTTACTTCCAATTACTGCTTCCCAGCCCAGCTCCTGCTCCCTGCAAAGGCTAACAGACTGATGCTGCTGAAGTCACATAAGTGCTGATAATACCAAGAATTTGGTCTGCACTTTATCAGCAGCCCTCAAATCTCATTACCAGGTGGATAGACATCATTATCTCTTTATCCTGTTGGGAATAACAGTGTGCAGAGAAGTTCCTTGCTGAAGGTCATACAGCAAGTCACTGTAAGAGTCTGAAAGTGGAATTAAGGTCAGTTGTATCCTCATCACAGACACTCACATGTTGATAAAGCTGCTGGCATTGCACCCATGCAGTTATCAGGACCATTAACTGAACCTCCTGGTAGTGGGGATGGGAGGGCTAGTGAGTAAGAACTGTCAAATGTACCTGTCTGGAAAGATGTTCTCTGTCCTGAAAGATAAGAACTAAGCTGGTGTTTATGTGATGCTTAAAATTCAGGCTTTTCTAGTGTTTCCTCTTGATGTTATTTTTTTTTTTGTCTGTATAGTGTGACCAGTATGTATATATACCACACAAAGTATTTCTTCTCCCTCAGAAAAAACAAACCAAGAATAGAAAACACTTAAAACTGAAAGTGTTGCTAAAGTCAGTACATAAACCTGAACTCAAATGTGCATTTGAGGTGTATCAGCTATGAAAGACTCCTGAAGATAATAAGAGTGGCTACTGAAGCTTACCTCTGCTATGATAAAACGTGTTGCCTGCTGAGAGAATGTTTGTCTGGAGCGAAAAATCAATGGATCATGACAATTCTTCACTGTTATTTATTTTAGAACCGATCCAGTTTGAACAGTGGTGCATTTGATCTAGCAAAATCCAGTAATTATTTGCTACTATTTCCATTGGTGAGCTTTGTTCCATTTCTTTGTCATGCTTTGTAGGCTCAGGAAGATATTTCTGTTTATCTATGCAAATATTTCATTCATTGACTCTTTATTTTCTTTGTTTCTTTCCCAGGAGGTATCTTTATTCATTACAAATCTAAGTCCTTTTCTTTAAGCTCTCTAGCTATGAAATACAAGATACAATCCCTCAATTTATTCCAGTCTAGGAAAAAAAATCAACAGAAGAAAGGCTCAGGATATGTCATAAGATTTATTTCCACTTCAGCATTTTAGACAACAGACGATCCATTTACAAAGCAGTGATCTGCGTCCCAGACTGGACTTCCTGACAAATGGATGTACAAGGGAAATACACATTCTGAATATGATTTCTGATTACCTATGACAGGTACCTGAGGGTGTCTGTCCCCTTACAGCTTGAGAATTTTGTATATTTTTTAATGTAAAAAAATAAATTCCTGTTGAATTGAACTGAACTGATAAACTTCAGGGATGAAATGAGGTCCTGATTGTTGCCAAGACAAATAGTTATTAATCTTGAGAAAATGCTTTAGGGTAAATAAATATTGTTTCAAGTATATGTGAGTACTTTTGGAAAAAGTAGAACAGCTGAGAGTACTAGAATAGAGGCAACTTTAAAAAGAATAGAGAACTTTTTTTTTTTTAATTCAAGCTGTTTAAAATTAATTTAAATGTCTGCTCCTAGTGTAGTGTCTAAGATAAGCTACAGATATTCACAGTTGCCAAGAAGGTGAAGGTGCAGTGAAAACACCACTGGGGGAATTAATTTCAACCTATTATTCTTCAGCATGTATATTGTTCACAAGATAATTCTATTACCAGACACTGTACTGAAATGGAGCAGGCAGAGCCAGTTGGAGCGTGGGGATCTTGAATAGGTGCTCACAATAGCACATTCATTTTCAGTCACCATACAATATGCAAGTCTATAGACTGTGATTTGTAATTGACCTTAAAACTTACCATCTACATGCCACAGTTCCTGTGAGTACCCCTCAGTTTTCCTGCCAGTTTTACAATAAAGCATCTCATCACAAAAGTTTCACAAATAATGTAGCCATCAGTACTTTGAGAATTTTTTTCCTTTCTGTTTCAGAATTAGCTGTATTCCAGGCTAATAATTACAATGAGCTTGTGACATTCCTTATCTAAGGGTAGAACAATGCCTCAATAAATAGAAACAGTTCCTTTTTATGATTTATAGAAATAGAGCTGTTTAAGGGGGCAAATGAGACTTCTTTGATTTCTGTTGTATGTGCTGTTTGATGATAATGGGGCAGAAGTAAGCATGACTGTTTCACTGGCTCATCAGGGTCTGCTGAGGCGCAGAGAGGGACAAGGACAGAGAAACTCATTGCCTTAGGCAGTGGGGTGTTAGCAGAGTCAGTGCCTGGGGCAGCAGCACTGGGTGTGAATTTGGGGAGTGGCAGCAGACTGACTGCTCTGTTCATGCCCGTGTCCCTGCTGTAACACAATCCTCAGCAAAACCCAACAACCTGGGTCTGAAGGCAAGGGCTAAAGGAAAGGGCTGTGCCTCTACCCCTGGCCTTCTGCATGTGTGACTGGAATAGAAGTAACATCACGATGGATTTCCTGCACTGATGCTCCTTCCTATCCTGTCCCTAAAATAATTCTGTTTCAACCCAACAATACTACTGGGAGTGGTAGAGGAGATGAAAATGGCACCAAGCCACACAGCCAAGACACTCCCTGACCACAGAGAGAGCTGGAAATGGATCAGCTTGATCATGCAGCTATTGAGCACTATTGACCTTCTCTGCCTCTTTTCCCTACCACTGAGTACAAACAGGTATTGGGGAAACCTGGGACAATGGGTAGAAGGTACCTTTTATCCACAGAAATTTACAGAATGAGGGCATTTCCTTTTACCCATTTACAGAATGTGGGTATTTCCCTGTTTTGTGGGGATCTAAAAATCTGGAAATTATTCTGCTGATTTTATTCAAGGGACTGTTTTCTGCAGTCGTTCTTTCACATTTTGAATTTTTTTAATCTGAGAAATTCTGCTGAACAGAGAACTTTAAAATGGCCAAGATAAATACCATTCCACTAAGCAAAGCTATTCTGTGGAGCTATGGAATCTACTCAGCTTACCAGGAGGTTCAGAAAGGGATAATAGGACCAGAAATTTAAATTAACTAAGACATTGTAAACCGAGATCTAGCCAACATTTTTGGAAAATTAGAAATCAAGAAAATAAGTCCAGCTATCCAAATATTCTTACCCCAACTATTTGATTTGCTAAGCACACTTGCATTGTGTTTATATTGTATAGTGCATTGTATTTTACAGGGGTTTGGAATATTGTCTCCTGGTAGAAAGGAAGTTGTTAAACAATTGTCCTTTTACATCTGTCAGCTCAAGGCTATTCATATTTATTCTAGTGGAAGCTGAACCTTTCAACTATTTCCTCACATTCATCTGTCTTATCCCTCCCACGGCAGACAGTCCTCCCAAAAAAGTCTGAGAATTTGTGAATGACAGGTAACTGTGTGCAACTTCCAACTCCCCACATCGTACCCAATAGAAATAAATAGATTAGATGTCCTCTGATTACAAGAAGCCTTGTCAGAAGAAATGCTGTTACACATTTCTGTCACGCAAGATAATATTAGGCACCAAAATGATGACAAGTTACACATTTTGAATAGGCCTAGCTCATGCCTAATGTAGGACCCACTTGAACATTGTCGTTTTGAAAGTTTGGTACAGGCTGATAATAAATGACCTCATATTCCACTAATAAGAGATTGTGGGAAAGGGGGAGAGAACAGAGGAGACAAAACTTAATGAAGAGTAAAAATACAGAGACTGAAAAATGAAGGGAAGAACGTTCATCCATCCTTATTACTTACACAAAAGTTAAAACAGGATAAGAATAACTGTTGAAATGTAGACCAAAAAAGCGGTTTCTGGCATCTCTCAGCTCTGCAGAAATATTCCTGATAATTTGTACTTCACACAGGAAATCATAGCCACATATGTCATTTTGAGAAATTCAGACTTCTGAGATTTGAAAAGTTCCTCTATTTTTTTCAAGCACAATACAGCTACAGTGCTTTAAATTATAAGGGAGTAAATCAAGAATAAAAGACTTGACTTCAGTGAAATTTGACTGGATTTATGTTCTTGTAATTGAAAGTCTTGTTGGTGAAGAGCCATGAGATGTTACATATACTAGTTCCAAAATGCAAGAGGGCTGATGGGTTATCTCTACAGCACAAATAATGAGACTATTCCTAGCATTTTTCAGGGAAGAAGTCATTTGTAGGAGTTTTCTTTCATTTATTTCAAGTAACAATGAACAAACACTCTGAAGGAAGCCAGGAAGGAGAAGCAGCAGCAGGGATCTGGCAAAAACAACACATTAAGTTGCTCTATTAATAAACTGATCAAGGCCAGAGCTTAAGCACAGGCGCTGGCTGGAGTCAGCCCTGCCCCTTCCCACTGCTCTGCCAGGCACGGGTGGGCTGGTCCAGCTCCTGGCACACAGCTGGGTGAAGGTCACCCTTCTTCACAGAGGGCTTAGGTGGGTCCTGCCACCTGGCACAAAGCTTGGAGAACCAGCCCCAGCTTGTTTTATATAGAAGTGGTTGGTGAAGTTACTCAAGGTCATGGGAAGGAAAGGGAGCAGTGGTTGGCAAGAACTCTTTCTCCATATCAGTAAGAACCTGGAAAATATCTGATGAGGAATGAAGAAGGTTAGGTTAGGCCAGGTCCCATTTCCATTAATTATTGGTTTGGGGTTTTTTTCCTCCACCTTTTTGGGTGTGAACACAGTAGGCTAAGAGAAACCCCACCATCAGTGCAGTTTCCTTGGGGCTGGGTTGGAAGGCTAAAACAGACATTGTGTACCTCAGGGCAGAGCAACAGCACCCCAGAATCCCAGGATATCCAAGAAGGAGGACGGCAGCTGAGGGATTTCTGTACTGATCAAGAGTAGGTAAAATGTAACTTCATGGAACCCACACTTCCCAGAGACCTCTTACACACTCAGGTCTGAGGAGTGGGTGTATCTGCCTCACACACTGACATAATGCTAACACTGTATGGTCCTGGGAGAAAAACACAAAGGGATCCACAAATGTCTCCCTTCCTCACAGTCTGCCCATACTGGTCCTGCTATGACTCCCTCCCTGCTCCTTCCCCATCCCCAATCCTAAATCCTCTGACTGCATCATCCCCTCCCACTGTCCCTCCCTCCCCTTCTGCATCCATGGGGCTCCTTCAGTTTGTAAACTCTCTGGGGCAGTGACTGCTCATTTAAGTACAGCCCTAATGGACACTGCTCTTGGCTGGCCCCAAGGCACAATCACAATAAATGCGAATAACAACGATAGTGACAAACATCAACATTAGTAATTACAATAATTATTATTGTTATTATTATACAGTCACCAGAATGACTTGGTAATTATTTGCATAATTTGTATAAATAATTTGCATAAGCAGAATAAAAGACTGCTCCCATATCCAGAGATCTCAACCATAACGTTTTGTTCCCCGTATGTGCCAAGGATTCCCACTGATGTCAGTGGGAGACTTTTTCCTTGCTTATTCTCAAAACCAATTGCTCTGATGACAGAAATCAGTGGGAGTCCCAATAACATGTGGCTTCATCCAGTGGGGTGCTGAAGGTGCTTTGCTACCCCTGTCTCCAATTAAGCTCTTTAGAGATGGAGGTACTCAGCACTCTTCAGAACCTCCTCGTGATGTGCAGGATTGAGCCCCTCAAGACAGCTGTCTTTGGGCTCTGACTATGCAAAGTGAGCAGAGATTTTTTCCCTTCTTCATTTTAATTGTCTATTTACAAAACAGATTCCAGCAGCTCAAGAGCATTTATGGCCTAATGGAGAAAGCCACAGTGGGTGGCTTTTTGGCTCTCAAGAAGGGAGAGCCTCATCAGTGGCAGAGTGAGGAAAGTACACAATGCAGGCAGGGCAAGGAGCGCTGGGGGAGCAGGGCAGACTTACAGAGGTGTTTGCAGAGAGCTCTTCCAAAGGGCTGGCACTGCCTCCAAGCTGCCAGTCTTAGGGGAGAAAACACTGTATTTCAATGCAGAGCACAGAATAATCTGAGAGGCACCAAATGTCTGCGACAGTATGTGTTGTCATTTCAAGGGTGCAGTTTCTGAGGCTTCTTGCACAATTTTTTAGTTTACAAGCTCTTTCAGGATGTGCCTAGGTCTCCCAGAGAGGGATGTAATCTCTGGCACATGACATTAGGGCACTTTGCTCCAGAAGCAGTATGAAAATTAAGTTAGAAGAATGCTGAGGAAAGAGCTGCAACATGAAAGGCTGACATAATATGGGATGGCAGGGCAGAAACTTCAGGTTGCCACGGAAAAGCACTTCTAGGCTTAGGATTTGTGGCTTAATGCTGAGCTAAATCTCATATGTTGAGACAGTTTGACTTTTCTTGTAGACAAAAAGAGTCAGCCTGAGAGGTTAAAGCCTGCAGTGCAAACCCTGCAAAGCCCAGAGAGCTGCGTCTCTCCCTGGGCTGGGAGACGGGCTCTGCCCTGCGCTGTGCAAAGCCTGCTCATGTGTCCCAGCACCAGCTGGGTTAGGTTAGACTGCAGGCAAAGGCATGTTTTCAATGTTTGCTTTCTTGTTGGGCAGTCAGTGCTCCCTTTTGCTTCTGGAACTGCTCTGGCTCTGTGGCTGGAGGAGAGCAGCAGGACAGGCTGCAGTTGCTGCTATCCAAACACATCATTAAACACAGGCATGCCAGATCTTACAGGCATCTGGCCTTCCTGCACTTGTTTGGCTTAGTGATGAGCAAGTTAGAGCTTGCTTCCACTCCACAAAAATGCATCTGCACAGAGGGGAGAATTTCAGCTGCTTAAATCTGGAAACTGGCAGAAAAGATTATTTGTTGTGCGACTCTAATTTGTTTCTTGCCTCTATAAAGCTGATCCTCTCCTTGATTATGAGGACACTCCACAGCTCCTCAGGAAACTTAGTTCTAATTAATGAGCTGTGACTATGAAGGAAAATATAGTGACCTCTCTGACCATATACCCAGACCTACTCACAGTGCCTGCATTTTGTATTCATTTTATGGCCATGATAAGGATGATTTTGGGTTGTTTTTCTGTGCTGACAAACCTTTTAACCCAGCTATTCAGCCACCTCAAAAACCTCTTTTCTTCCTCATAAACCACAGCCTTACACACTGTCAGCGGCAGAGTTAGGTGGGTTTTAACAAATGCCATATTACTACCCCTTGGGGAAGGTCTGATTGTGTACCTTGAACCATTTGTCTCACTCAAGATTTTAGTTTTGAATATTGACAAATGATCTAGGAGGGAAGATGTTTCTGAATTATTATTTGCCACCTTTAGAAAACCCTCTATGCCTAGGAGAAGATTTTCATCTCTAAAGTTCAAAATGCTAATCCAGCTTTAGTGGAAGATAAAGGGAAGCATCCTGTACACTAACTATGGGAAAACAAGAAATCCCTACAGATTGTTCCCCATTTCACATTTTTTATATGTTCTTATACACACAGACATTATTCCCAAGGCTCTATCTTTTTCTTTTCTTGTAACTGAAAAAACAGCTTAGTGCCTCTAAGTCAGAAAAGAATCTGTTTTCCAAGTTTTTCTTGAAGCAAATCTCCATTTTTTCAGCTGATCTCCTGGTAATTGCTTCATCTTACAGAGTTAATTTTCTCTTCACTGTATTGCTATCTTCAGATTGCCAAAACTGATGCCAAAACTGACTCATAATAGATGCTCACTCAACATTGTTTTTGCATTATACATTATAGGGGTCAGGATGTGATTACATTATTAGATTTTATACATGAAAGAAGTATCTGCATTTGAGGAATCAGTTGAGAGGAGAGGGGAAGGCAGCCTTTGTGTCCTATACTGAAAGACTAATCCTTAAGGCTTGATTTTGTGTATAACCTTGGGTTTTTGCACCTGCATGAAACTGAAGGCATTTACATGTCTAGCTATTATACCTGATTGCTGGTTAATTATGCATGTGAGAATTGCAGTGGGGGAGGGAGGAAAATAGATCTAAAAATATTTTTTTCTTGGTGTTTTAGATAAACTGAGATATTTCCCACATAACCCCCTTTACAATAAAAGGCATTTGGCAGGGAAGTGAGAGGTATGGCTTATGAATACCAACACAAATACCATTTTCTAGCCATGGCATCTGAACATAAGTGAAAACGTGTTAAATACTCTCCCAGCCAAATTTCAAAGCCAATTAATCTTGATTTTTTTTTTTTTTCTTCAAATAGTCATTAAGGGCTGGAGAAGAAAATGCATATGTTTCAATATCAAAGGTATAGCAGGTTATTTTGCTCATGTCTTTGTCAAGCAACATTATTTGCTTTAGGACTGTGCTGTTCTAAAACTCCTTGTCCTCACTTGAAGCAACACTGTGTGGAGTATGGATGATTTGTTATCCTCAACACTGTAAATCACAGCTGCATCAAAGACACTTGATAGAGGGAGAGGAAAAGATAGAAAATACTGTATTAGGGCTCCTGTATTTTTATTACTCTGGAGAGGATAAGAAAAGGGAAGAAATAAGAAAGATACATTGTATTTGTTCAGCAATGGAGTGTGCGTCCATGAGAGCTGACCAAATGTTCACAAATATGCTCATTTTGTCTGGCATTATGTAGAAGACATTTTCAGGGGTGCCAGGTTACTAAGTCCTCAAATCCATTTACTGTGACCTGGAACAGTTGTTGATTTCCATTTCAATAGTTATTAAGGTTTTTTTCCTAACCATCAACGAAGCTTGAAATAAATACATTTTATTAGAGTTGGCAAGTCTGAGAACAGATGTGAGATCTCCCATAATCTAAAGGCAGGGAACCCATGGGACAGCAGCGCTCAGGACGAGGGCTGTTTCCTTCCAGAAAGCATTGGCTGTGGAAATTCTCAAAGTGTGTGAGGTCTGCACACATTTCAGTTATGTAAAAGGATAACTGGAAGGTATTTTACCCAGTTCTGGTCCTTGTCATTTTATTCTGTTAATGCGCAGGGAGATATAATGTCATGATATATTTGTTTGCACTTGTTTGTGATGCCTAGTCCAGATTGCACAGACATTTTACAGTATTAGACCCCAAAACCCAGACCCATAAATCACAAAGAACATCTGCTATTCCCTTGTGGGGAGGATCTTAAAAGAGTGTCTTCTGAGCATCTCTGTTGCATGTCATTTATTACAAGTGGGCCCTGGGCCTGGAACAAAAGAGACCTCCTACATCCTCTTCCCCAGGCAGCAATTAACTGACCTCATCTTCCCACCCCCTTCATCAGCCCCCACGACCAATTATCCCAATCAGCCTGTCTGAAGAAGGCAACTGGCTGAACAGGTGGACCATTATTCTAAATAGTTTTGGGCACTTGAAAAAAAAGTTTAATGCAACAGGGTACTTACACAATAGAGGCTGATATTGTAGAGAAACTCAGTTGTGTGAGAGTATTTGATTGCAAAGATCAATATAATATTTTTCATTATCTTTTTTTCTTGAATGCAAGTGTGTATACATGTGCCTGTATGTGAAATAAAATTTTGTAGGTCTTTTGAGGTCTTTCCAAATTGCTGGGTAGAGCTTATACAAGTAGTAGCAATTCTATGTGTCAGTGTCTGGCCTGTCAGAAATAAACTCTTGGTAGGCCAGTACAGCTTCTGACTATTGTCAGAAGAGAATATGTGCATAGAGGCTGACCTCAGCCCACAGGGTGAATTAGTAATATGGTAGAGGGTAGCAAAATGTGTTGAAGTGCAGCAGAAGTGCTTTTGGTCCCTGGACAGTCATGGGCCATGGTGATGAGCATGCAAACTCTGTCATGCAGGTGGGAGAAGCAATTAGGATCCTCCCTGGAAGAAGACAGCTGAAACAATAGATGCTACTGTCCAAATCACTGTCCTTGGGGCAGGCCTTGACTAAAGGAGAAGAAGGGGAGATTTCCTGAATGGGAAATAAACATTGCTTCAATTATATGAGTACAGAAGTAGAAGATGAACAGAAAGTGGCCTAACAAAAACAGGAAGATACTGACCCTGTGGTCTTGGGAGAAAGCAAAAAGAGAAACAAGGTCCTTTGGACACATAACTGGCCATACCCCAGTTTGAACTTCTGGGCACGAAAGTATTTATATTGGTCTTGGGAAAAACGAAAGAAAAGTAGAATATACAAAAGTGAAAAACAGTGATTTGTTTCATCAGTGCTACCAAAACGAAAATACTCCCGAGGTCTAAAGTACTAAGAAAAATATATGATAGATATATCAAGGACAAAAGTGTTGAGGAATATTGTCCAGATAGTAAGAATAGAAAGCAGTGTCATATATTTTTTGAGTTTCTTTGTTTTCTGTGCAGTTGTCAGCAGACAATCAGTTGAAGCTATATGGAACTCTGCTATATGGAACTCTGTGTATGAGCATGTGGCTATAAGAGTTCATGAGCATGTGATAAACACAAAACTGGTACCACACTGGCTATAGCGTGCACATGCACATATTTGATTAATTTCATAGATTGTGCCTCAGATCTCTGAGAACTAATGCAAAAATAATAAGTGTCCAGCTCTGCAACATTTTCCAGACAGTCAATCTTTTAGCAAAGTAACAAGTTTACCGACTGCATCCTTCTTGGCTGGCTTAAATTACTCCAATATTCAAAATGTCCTTTCTCAGCTTCCACTGTGAAATATGGGAAATCAGGAAAGTAGCTGTTTCTAATCTAATTGTTTCAAAGTCCATTCTGAAATCTGTACCCTGCCGAATCAATGGCAAAACTCCAACAGACTGAAGTGGAGCCCAGATTTTATAGACAATCTGGAATAAAAGAGTGATTTTTCAGGCTTCCACAATAAGTATTTTAATATGCAGCTTATTTTTGTACTGCTACAAAATACACTCTTTTATTGGCAGCATTTTGGCAATGTCTAGTGAAGGGCAACGAAAATGATTAAGGGATGGAGCATCTCTCTTACAAGGACAGGCTGAGAGCTGGGTCTGTTCAGCCTCAAGAAGAGATGACTGAGAGGGGACCCTGCCTATCAGTATCTGCAGGGAGGGTGCCAGAGGATGGAGCCAGGCTCTACTTGGGAGTGCCAAGCAAGAGGACAGGAGGCAATGTGATATGAGACCCCTGAATATGAGGAAGAGCTCGTCCCCTGTGTGAGTGACCAAGAAGCTGTGGAGTCCCTAACCCTAACCCTAACCCTAACCCTAACCCTAACCCTAACCCTAACCCTAACCCTAACCCTAACCCTAACCCTAACCCTAACCCTAACCCTAACCCTAACCCTAACCCTAACTGGATTTGTTCCAGACCCATCTGGACACAGTCCTGCTCCTTGGGATGGCCCTGCTTGACCAGAGAGGTTGGAGCAGAGCACCCACTGTGGTCCCTTCCAACCTCACCTGTTCTGTGTGAGTCTGTGATTACACTTTGTGTTCTGCCAGTTCACTAGAGATGAGCTCCAAAAGTGCACAAAAACATCAGGCCTTATGTTGACAGAGCTTGGAGAACATACTCTGGCTAAGGAGGATGTAGCTGTTTTGTAAGTAAAGTCTCAATCTACTGGAACATTTTTGCTGTGAATGAAGACTATTGTGGTGCTTTATTTGAACAAAAAAATCTAATGGAAATAGATCCCCAAAACTAGAAGTTTTGAGTTGATTCATTGAAGCTTGCTTAAATATTTTCTACTGCATTTGCCAAGTTGCATTATTATTAATCATACTGTTAGCAATATCCAGTGACCTCCCTTTTGCAAAAACCACCAAACTCTTGTCTCTAAAGCACTCAATTACATAGCAGATAGGTATTATTGCCCCATTTTATAGACATGGAAACAAAGAGAGAAAAGCATCTTTTTCAAGGCCAGGAGCTCCTGTGTTCTGTGCCTCAGTAGAGCTTACTATGCAGTAGGCCATACAGCTTCCAGCTGGTTGCTGGTGATTAGGTGTTTTTATAGCAAACTCTTTGTAATTCTTAATTTTTCCTGAGGTAAAGGATTGGTGCTTGGCTGTAATGTCTATAAAATGCTAAAGCTGTTAAAACACAGTTTTTGTTGTATGTCATCCAATTTGCAGTTGGAAAAGAGTAAAATTTGCTTAAATTGAAAACATATGTTGTGCTGGAAAGTAGGTAATGGAATTGCCACCTTTGCATATTTGAGTTCCATGCCTTCTCTGAAATTTACACAACAATAAACTGAACTAACAAAGCTATTTTAGCCATTATAGATAATTTTATTTGGTGATATAAGAATCTTCATGCTTGAGCTGGACAGGAAACATTTTTCATGTCTTGTAAAAGCTTTCTTGATTTCAAAGCTGTTCCTGTTTGAGATCAGGTGACCCTAGAGGCTACTAAAATGTGGTGTGAAAGAAGCTCCTCACCCATCCCAACCTGGCATAAACAAAAGGCCAGATTCTCCTTCAGATGATGAGATGCTTGTCTTAGAGAACATGGTACTTGCTGATCTTCACCAGAAACTCCACACTTTTTAATGGTTATAAGCATTTTAAGAAGGAAAAAATTAAATTAACTTTTTTCATTGATTCAAAAAATGTGTTTCAAAATTTCTGTCAAGCACCCGTTTATATTTTCAGCAAACATGCTGTGGCTGAGATATGTCTCCCAAGAGACTTTAGGCTGAGAGATTTTCTTACTCTCTCCACTCAGAAATGGGTATGTTTTCTGATATTTATTTTATGAATCACAACCAGCCACCCTTAAAGCGTGGATTCAGAATGTGCTGTGAGAAAAGCTTGTGACACAATTGTAACACAATTCCTCCATTGCTATCCTTCCCCTTTCTTCTTTCTCTGCTACTGTGTCACTGTACTTGTTAAATGTCTAAAGGAAAGGTTTTGCATTTATCTTCAAACCAATGTGTCTTAGGCGTTTTATTTTGTTCTGATGTGTTAAATTTTTCTTTTAAACCTTCACTCTTACCCTCCAGAATTTCTTTCTGTTTTACTTGACTGTTTTCTTCCTGTCATCTTTTCCTTTTTTCTTTCTGTTTGTGACTGTCATTGCCTATGGGATGGGAAATGGCTGCAAGCCAAAAGCCAGAGAGCAATCATAAAAAGCTATCAAAGGATGAGTAAAAGATGAGAGTAAATATGATAGTGCTGTCCTCTGAAAGCATAATTATAGCACCTACCTGCCTTGCCTGGCTACAGACAAGGATATCTTTGGGACTGGTGGAAGGACAAAATTGTATACTCTGTTCAGACAGATACATGACTAATTCTGAATGACCACTGGTTAAATTGCATCTGAGAAACACAAGGCACATGGAGGAGAATACTCTGAACTTTGAACCCATATCTAGTTCTCCAGCTGAAGGAAGAACTTCTGAGAAGACCTGACAAGTGTAAAGGCTTGGATTAGATAACAGAATTTTTTCCCCTAAATAATTCTTCTCCTATAATGCTAGAAACTTTGCATTGTTGGAAAAATATGATGACAGAAAATATTTCAAGTACACTAATAATTGCTTTCTCTCATTGCCCAAGAGTTTAAACAGGCTTCTGTCAAAATGAACCTGTTTGCTGAACAAAAATTGCTTATCTTTTTGTTGCATTGTTCTTGTCTTATTGTTATCATAGTTGTTGCTATTATAATTAGTCCCATTGCTTCTGCCCTTGTGCCCCAGACATGATAAAAATCTGATGCGCTTTAAGAATTCCTGTTGTAAGGAACTCGTGCAAATCAACCTCAGAAGGGTCCCCTTTCTTTCCACTGAGCTTTACCCCAATATATATTTCAGATCCATACCTCAAGGACACTCCTGACCTTTTATAGCCAAATGTTTCAGCCTTAACAACTAAGCTAGGTTAGTATTGATAGATCACAGTGGAGTAGAATACTGGTGTATCATGCACCTCTGTATCATGTATTTTCCTGTAGAATTATATTACTGTTTAGGTCACACCATCTTTGTTATATATTTGTAGCATTGCCTAAACCACTGGATTTCTAATCTGTGATTAAGAAGTCTGGATAACAACACCACCGGAATAACATTTTTACTACATGTTTGAGGTTCAAGTGCCAGATATATTCCTTTAAAAGCTACCAACCAGTACATTAAAACTGGTTTGGGAAACTACTGGAATGCAAAGTGTATAGTTGATTTACTGTACTAGGAAAAAAATTGTATCTGCCTCTTCTATATATAACTCATTACAATTTGCTTTCCCATGGTGAGGCAGAACTGAATAACAGTGTTATCCACTGACTGTGTCTATGGAATAAACCAGTGCCTTAACACACTCATGCTTGCCTTAAGAGGCCAGTGTAGGGATCTAGTAGTGTTGTGAGCTTAATATAGTTAGTCTTTTCAAAAAATCACGTCAGAACTGAATTCACCATGTCGAGGAACATTTTGACATGACCTCATGCTGGAAGCAGCTGCTTGATTAGAGTGACTTCTGGAAGAAGTTTGTCTGTGTTCTGCTTCAATACATTCCTTCTTTTTTCATCATTATGCTAGAGGTGTGCTTTGACTGCAAAGACCAGATCTGTATTCAAACTTCTTCAAAGATGGACAGTGTTTGATGTCTAAGGGCAAATGAAGGTTCTGCACAAAATAAGGTTGCAGGCAAAGGCACGTAGCAATTACTTTGAGATGCAGGATGAGAGTTCCTTGAAAAACGTTGATGCTCTTGTTCTTTACTTTGTTTATGGCTCTAGGGATGAGTTTCAAGTGGCAAAAGAGTGGAAACAGGCCAGGATATGTCCCTGTTGGACTCTTGCTGTCCCAGATGTTCTTTCAAAGCTCTTTGTTTATATATGTCTATGTCTGATTTTCTGCCACAGCAAAAAAAAAGTATTCCCAGAGAAAGCAAATATTCTCATAGTCTCTGGAGGCAAAATCAATGCAGTGCATCAGACTGTGGCTTTGAAGTCCCAGCACAGGCTGGAGAATGAGCTTGAAGCAGAATTGATACACGGACTGGATGAGAGGTCAAATATCCTTGGATCCTGCTGGCTGCAGCTCTTGCTGCTGATGCTGAAGGAGAGTGGCAGGTTCATGGCAGGATGTGGTGGCACTGACTGCAAAGAACCTGAGCGGGCCGTGCAGAGCCCTTGGCAGCTGGAAGAAGCCTTGGGGAAAGGAATAAATCCAAAAGGGAATACCATGACAGACACAAACAAGACAATAAAGGATGCAGGATATTATATACTGTCTTATATATGTACTTATATACAGTATTGTACTGAGATAAGCGTCACTGTGATTCAGCTTTATCTATTTGGTCATTAACATGCCTGGTATGCACAAGTTTAGCTGATTTTACTCAGTTTCATATTAGTAATATAAGGACCCTGGGCAGCTCAGCTTCTTTTTTCCTTCCTGAGTTCCTCTTCTTTCTCTCCATGTCTTTTGTACTGGGGAGCCAGAACTGGACACAGCACTCCAGCTTTGACCTCACATCTTTTGAAAAAGTACAAAGGATCACCTTCCCAGCCTGCTGACCATATTATGCCCAATGTAGCCCAGGATAACTTTAACCTTTTTTGCTGCAAGAGTTCATTGCTGGCTCATGCTGTCTTCTTGGGGGCTGTGCTAAGGGCCCATTTCCCCACTGACTTCTTACTGGCCACCAGCTAGAGCACACCTCTGACATTGCTGCCAATTGCTCAGGAGAAGATTTGCTGCCCAGAAAGTCTCCCAGGTGTTTCTGCAGAGCATGCCCAGCTCTGCCACACTGACAGGCATGGCAGAAAGTGCAGCCTCTGCCAGGATTTGAGCTCTGTGCTTCCTGATGGAACAGTTTGGGCCTCCTGGGCTGTGAACAAAGGCAGAGAGCTCTGCTGTGCCTTGCCTGCTCAGCTGCCCCCAGGCATGGCAGAGCAGAACAGCTTCACCTATCGCACACAGTGGCAGCAAGGCTTGTGAGGATCCTCACTTTCTGCACAAGCTAGCCCACAGGTTTTGTGTAGGAATTGCACTTTAGTCTTGCTCCTCCAGTGTTGGTACCTGAGAAGGGGATTAGCTGCTGTCCCCATCAAAAGCACAGAGCACTAAAATAGTTCCACATGGCAAAACATAGCCCCAAGTGACAAAGCATGCATTATTTTCCTCTCCCAGAGTGTCTGGAACGAGCCATACTGAATGATGTGTCACATATTAAGAACAACTTTATTTTTATCCTGATGGAATTCCAGGAAGCTAACTCCAGTGCCCTCACACTGACTGAAAATGCATGATGTGTCCTAATAGCTACAGGCAGGACAAGGCAAGTATGTAAAAGGGACATTTAATTAGTTGTTCCATAAGGAACTGAAGTGTTGTTACATAAATGGTGTGTTTCTGACAGGCTTGAAGGTATTTAATGATTTATAACACTAGAAGAATTTTGATAAATTCGGCCTAGAAAGGCTGTGAAGTTTATGAGACAGATCATTTTAAGTTTCTTTAGTGAGGTTTATTGGAATTTAAACTAAATTCAAGGGAAAACCATGTTGCATGTCATCTTAGCCTTTAAGCAACTCCTCATAGTTGGAGTAGGACAATATCTCCAAGTTCAAATTGTTTTGGTTGCAACATTCAGTCCAGCAAAAAAGTGGAAATCATCATTTTAATGAGAAATCATAATTAAACACCAGATTTAATGATGGTACAGTTGTTCTAATTCATGCTTTAGAATAATTGCTATTGATTATCATGTGCAGTGCACACCCACACAGGCTTACTCAGTGGCAAGGCCCCATTATTCTCAGCACGCTGCAGTTGGATCTTGTTCTGTCTGCATGAGTCAGACAAAATGTGTTTGTGTTTGAGCAATTTGCACAGTGTATTAAGGTGAGTGTGAAGATACTTTGTTCTTCTGACCAACAACATTTGGCACCATTGACTGAACTCTGCCGTTGCGTCTCTTCAATTTCCAGCTACATGTGGGTACTACGAGTCTTACTTGAAATACAGGATTTCTACTTGTGCCCAGCAACCTCCTTGGAGTTCCAATCAGATCCTCAAAACATGTGACTGAGGGGAGATTTCTCCCAAATGCACCAGAAGTGTCTGATACTCCTGGGGTGGTGAAAGGAACTGAGAGAGAACCAGGAAAAAAACAGATCCTGAAAATTAAAATCAACCCAGTGGCCAAAACCTTTCTACAAATTTCATAAATAATTTAATCTGGTAGGCTTCTCCAGTCAGATAGGTAAAATATTAAAGCACACAATTTTCTTGTCTTTTGGAAGGCAGTGAACAGAAACAGTTACTGTTCTTAAACCAAAATCTAGCTATGCAAATTTTCATACAGAATTGAACATCTTAGGTATTGTGATACAAAACAAAGTAATTACACCAAAACATTTTAGATATTTAAATGTCAGAACTAGGACGTGCTGAACACAGCTAACAATACAATAATATTTTCTGAAGGAAAAACCCAAAAAGGTGAAAGAAAAAATTTTAGTTAGCATAATAATAAGGCTTAGCTTTTAGCAGCTGTTTTACATCTTCAAACCATTGCTAAATTATTAACTAATTGATACCAGATCCTGCACATGCTAGCTCAGTGCAGATTCATGAGGAGGAAGCCAGCAGAGTGCTTTTGTTGGCCGGGTAGGTAGACAAATGCTGCAATGTGAGTGGTAGGAAGTAGTGATGTTACCATATAGAGCACAGCACCAGCCCCTCTGAGCACTGGCTCTAGGAGCAGTAACCTTGCCTTGGAAAGGACATAATTGCTCTTATGGGGTTGCCTTACATGGAAACCAAAATGATATCAAGCTTTAATAATTAAATTATGCAGCAAGTCAGAGAAGGACGGATTTATTCTCAACAGAACACAAGAGACTACTTGCTTTGGTGACCTAATTGCTGCAGCTTTAAAAAAAAAAAAAAATTATTATGATAGCTGATTAAAAGGAGCCAGAGAGCTTATTCACATTTGCCAAGAGCACACAGCAAATCAAGCTTTATGACTTGAAATGAACTCAGTGCTTTGTCCAGATTAAATTAAGAAAGGCGGTCACTGGAGTGAGGAGTTCAGAAGAGCACTTGAGATTGGAACTATGAGAAACGAACAACAGAACTGAAATGAGAAAGGTATAAGAGACACAGAAGCCATTTTCTTTTCCTACCATTTATTTTCTTCAGAGGCTAGTGAGCAGAGACAGGGGAAACTTATTCAGGAGCCAGAAAGCACAACAACCCATGCTATAAAACTGCATTAAAAATGTAGTCATGGGAGTGAGCGGGCAGTGAAGGGAAATCTTTGGCACACATCTGAGCGGTACTCGTGGGACTGCTGCTGCACCTGGGCACCGTCAGGGGAGCTCATTCTCTTGTCTGCATGAGGGATATGTGCCAGAAAAACAAAAATCAGAAGATTCTGACACTACAGAGGTTTCTCTGTAACATACCTAAGGTTTTGGAAATTTGTGGTACATTCTGTGTTTATAAAGTAGTAAAAAAATATTATTGATGTAGTCCACAAAGAACATTCTATGCCACATTGCAAGCTGATGTTTTCTGGCAGCCTCAGCCTTCCTCCCACTGCATAGGCAGGATACCCTTGCCTGAAATAAGAAGGATTTAGGTATGGAAGTGTTGAATTCCTTTGTCTAAGGTCCACATCTGCACAAGGAACTCCCATTTTCTCAGCTGTCAGGAGAAAAAAATTCCTCTGATTTCTCTTACGTGAAATGTTATCTAGATGTACATTCTCCCTGTTTGCTATCAGTGAGCTTAAGGTGGCTGAAAAACAGACTGCCAAATTTTAGTTTCCCAGGGCACATGGCTCACCAGAAGTGGCATCGCCAAGCTGCTGTGTGTACCTGGAGCCTTTTTCATTCAGTAAACGGGAGGGGGAAGCAGTGAAAGCTCTTCCCTTCTCTCATGGCTACCCTGAGGGTTCATGACAGGCAATCATGTTGGGGCCCTCCATCCCTTAGCTGAAGAAGTCCCCTTCTTCACCCTTGAAGCTGCCAAGGGGCAAGCAGGTTGGAGACAAAAGGTGTGGGCAGGTTATGAAATGCAATTCCAGCTCTTCTGAAATAATTTACAGTTTCCTGATATGCAAACGACAGTATTTCAGATTACCTGCCCAGGGCCAGTGGGAGATGCAGGATTTAGCTCAGAGCATGTGTGTCCTGTTTCACCCAGCCCACACAAGGGAAGCTGGAAATCTCTTCCATAATTATGCACATATGTATATATGCCACCAGCAGGATATTTGCCCACTGCCATTAAATAACTTTGCTATGATTCCTGCCATGTGGAAAATGTCTCGAAATCATAATTAATGGCATGTAAACACCAGCTGGCCAGGTTAAGTCTCCAGTGCAAGAATACCTTTGAAAACATGAGTGCATCAGCTCTTGGCACTTAGAGAGTGGAACAGCACATGAGGCTGCTGGGAGTCTCAACAGGCCATGAATGTTGCTGTAGTGCACTGCATTGTTCTGAAATGGAGTCTTGTCAAACATTTTCCAAGGACCTTTCCTGAACCTGGGCTGAGTTTTTCAAAGGTGTCTAAGGGAGTTAGCTGTTTCTCAAAGATGTGTAGTGGAAGTTGTTCTTTCTTCTTTTGAATGTCCCTGTATGGGCAATTTATGGCAGCTGCTTAAAAATGCCATTGAAGCTTCATCAATTAGGTGACTTGCTATGTTGAAAAATACATAAAGGAGCCATGACAATTTTAATGAGGCTTTTCAATTGGTTTCTATGACTTCTGCTATTTTGTGAAATATGCCTTGTGAATTACAAATTCTTTTATTGAGAGAGGGAATCTTGGCCAGGGCCCCAAGGTTATTACTCACTGTATTCAAAGGGTACTTGGGATCTTTAATTTCCAACTGGAGAGCTGGCAGAAGGACAGTAGGTTTAACATTTCCTCTGAAGGATGACACCTCTAAAAGTGCCACACGCTGCTTATTACTGCAGCACACTGGATGGGAGCCAAAGTCCCAGTATGGGCTTGAACCCACAAGTAGTTGGCTGTGAGACAGACATGCTACCCACAGAGTCACAATGACATCTAGTAGCATCTTAATTTAATAAAACACTTTTTTCAATGGCAGTCTCTTGTCTTGCATTTCTACAGTCTGGATCACTGAAAGTTTATTTTTCACTTCAGCATGCATTTAAGGAGAATGTCAGTCTGCTTTGTTTTTCTGTATTACTTTTGGCAACTATGAACAATATATTCTTCAATAGCTGTGTCCATTTGAAAGTAAACATTTTATCACCAGCTCCTCTAAGATCCTTTAAAACTTATGGCAAGAAAAAAAAATCTAACTTGGTTTAAAAATAAGCTGGTGAAACATCTAATTTGATAGAAAATTATGGGAGCCATAAATAATTTTACCTTTTTTCAGATATCTTCAAAGGTGTGAAGACTGAAGGCATGACTGGTTAATGAAGCCTCCTTTTCTGAAGCACAACAAGTTTCTCAACACCGGCATCTACCACTTATATCTGGAAGTGAAGAAATTTCCCCAGACACCTTTGTGGCTACTTGGTAAGAGCACAGTGTCAAAACTTGCCATTGGAGCTGGAAAATCCAGAGCATGGAGTGAGTCAGGAGGCAGTGGGGTGCTGGGGGAGGAGGAGGGATCTGAGCTGGGGGAGAGATTTAATGGGAGACAAAGACGGACAACACTGGAAACACTTGGGGCAGAGCTTTCTTGTCCTGGCACAGAGACCCAGCACTCGTGCCAGTGATGGAACCAAGGCTCTTTTTGTGCTTTATTTCTTGGCTCTTGATCTGCAAAAGGTTGGGCACTGATTGCCTAAGCACAGATCCAGCTTTGCAGGTGCCTGGGAACGGAGCTGGGAGAACACTGCCCCGAGCCCTCCCAGGCTGACTGCTCCTCTCGCTCAAATGAGCTTCCCAGTATTTGAGTGTTTGCATAATCCAGGATTAAACTGTGAGAGCCTTACAATGTGTTTGCCCTCCAGATCTGAAAGTTTATTTTTGACCATAGCTAATAAATAGTTAATACTCACATTTGATTAAAAGAAACCTTTACTAAGAAAAAAACAAACCCAAAGCAAAACTCATAAACTCCGTAAATATCAGAGAGATTTTTAAAAAATAAATATATATAAATAAAACATTAGTGCACTCAAGGGAAAATAATGCCATTTTGATCTCAGTTAGAAAATATATTTGTCAGCATTTAATGAAAAATATGAGCTGTTCTGTCAGGTAGCTATCAGAATTTTTAAGATGGGTGAGGATGATACTACTTCAAAAGCACTGCCAGTAATTTATCTGTTCATTTGAATGCATCAGTTAGAGCACGAGTTGTTCCTCACTGCAAGGAGAAGTTGGTGGGATTTTTAGCTAGCAATGATTTCTCCATGGGGCTCTCAGGCACTGCTCAGAAACCAGCTCTCCAGTAACCTCACACTGGCATTTGGGACATTTGGGGCAACTCCATGGCCTTTGAAACTCTAGGCATGCATGGAGATCTTCCCTGTAGCTACAGCTGGGATTTTGGGTCATTTTCCCTAATGTAAGTATAGAAAATGCTCATATTAATCATAGGTGCCTTTCAAAGCACCTCAAGAGGGAGGCTCCTATAATTTGTGAATCCCCAAGGAACTGAGGCATCCCAGACACCAAAGCCAAGTCCAGTGTAGGGTTGTCTGGCTGTTTTAGTCCTGTACTGTAAATATGTCACAAGGTCAATGGCACTGATTTTGATGGCTAACTTTTGCATATTTGAAGTTAGATGATCTACCACATGGTGAGTATGAAGTATTCAAACAATGCATGCTCCCTTACCAAACTACATTCCTGAGAAGAGCAACCTAACCTTTTAAAATCACAGTTTATATTCCTCTATCTTTTTGTGGCTTATTCTTGGCATTAGAAACTGTTACAACAATGTCATCAAGGGCAAAATTACTACAAAGACAAAAAAAACCCACTAGAAATATTTTTAGAGGTGAAAATCATTGGTGGTGTTCTTGCCTCAGGGATGTTTGAAATCTGGTCTGCACTACTGATGGGACCATTAATTTTGGCAAATAATGTATAATTGGTTTTGGAATTTAAATCCCTTCATTGTTCCCATAACACCTTTGAGCACCCATCAGCTTTGCATATGCTCAGCCACAGAGTGGGGGCCTCATCCAAAACATGATCTTTATGTGTACCCCAAACAAATAATTAAAAAGTAGATTTGCCAGCAAGATTCATTATTGAGAAGTAACTCAGAGGTTCATATAACTGTTACAAGAGAAAAAAAAAAAAGAAAAGTAATCAGGGACAACTGTTCAACAAACATTTACCTATGTGTCTAATAATTAGTTAAACAGCAATTCTCACAGTTTTAATATGGAAGCTATCGAATGACAGTGTGTTTATTTTAATTCCATTTTCAGGGTGGTGTGATAATACCAGCCCTCAGAAGCTCCATTCATTTGATAAGTTTCTGAAAATCCTAGCTTGGCATTAGATTTCATCTCTAATGTGGAAAAATCAGAAGAGCAAAAGACTGAAACAGGAGTAGTATCTCAAGAATTCTAAATTATAGAATCTAAGTAAAAGGAGCCCTACAGTTATTTTTTAGTCTAAAAGTTTACATGCTATATTTAGATTATGAAGGAGTGACTGGTAAACTGAATGGTTTTGGGCACTTCAAATAAAAACAGAAAGTAATGAACCAGAAGGGAATATTAAACAGGGACAAGCTCCTCTACAGCACTGTGCAGGTAAGGGGTATTTCCTCTTGTCACTGGCATTTGCAGTCACAGAGTTAAATGGCTTTGAGAGCCTGCTCCACAGTTCCACTGCAAGCCATAGAAAATGGAAACACTTCTTACAAATAAATCAGTGTCACAAAAAGTGCAAAAATGACTTCATTTTAGCCTGAAGTGAAAAGATTCTTGTTAATGCACTAAGTATGAAATCTGTTAAATTCAGAATTTTTCACTTCAACAGCTCTCAGTACACATGAAGTTTTCTTCTGTGTCTTTAGAGAGACAAAATGGCCATGGGCCTAAATTGTTAACTCAGTAATTTTCACTACCATTCCTTTACCATGGTGTTCAGGTTTGTAGATTATATAACTATTTTCATTGGAAGGCACTTTTTAACATCTGGGAGTCATTTAAAAGAATGTAATCAACTTTGTCTCTTTTTTTTTGGAGAATATCTTCTGTTAATATTTAACCCATAACTGATTGCATGATTTACCAGTTTAACCCTGACCAACTTCTAAAATTTATCATCCTTGGTTGTTACTGCACAAATCTATCACAGTAACAGAACTTTTTCCCAGTTCTGTCTGTGTACAATGCTGTTCTTGTCTGTGACAGGCTGCTCCATTCATGCTGCTCTACTGCCTTAGCAGGGCTGACACTGAGAACAGGAATTTCCTAAATGGGCTGGGAAGTCTTCAGGGTGAAGCTTATTTTTTGATTTTAAAAATCCTTTCTTTTTCAAGAGTGGGTCAAATCCTGACATCTATCCCTATTTGCTGCATGTAGTCTTATGTTTTCAGTCTTTAATAAATGGTGTCATGTAGCATAGTGTGACTCAGAAAACTCTTAGAAGTTGATCAGATAATATAAGAAGAATGCAAAGGTGGTTATAAATATGCACACTACAATATTCCTGGGCTAAGATTCTGGGATTTTGTGGTCCCTCGTAGCTTCCCAAATTTTGTCCAAGCAAATTTCAGCTATTTTTCAAGACTCTAGTGGGCCAAATCAGTGTCAGCTTTGTCTTACCCTTACTTTCCATTCACCCCTTCCCCTTTTGAGTGAATTAAGAGGTCAAAGAGGGGCTGGGGAAAAAGGCCAAAAAGAACAATATAGCAATAGAAAGGGCAATATACATCTTTTAAATAAGGTCTAGGAAAGGTCATATAGTAAAGAAGTGAGAAAAAAACCCCACAGCAAAATAAAAGGACAGGTGCAAGCAAGAGAGCTATTAAATCAGAGATGAAATCAAATTGGGGAATAAATCAAACGATAGAGTCTAGACAGAAGAAAAGGTTGCAATCCCTAAAAGTGCTGGGAGAGAGAATATATCAGTGAAGACAAGACAAATTAGGATTTGCACACTTGTGGTGAAAGAGTGCCCAGTACAGTACATCTTACAGGGGAGAGAGATGCATGGGGGAAATTCATCTTCTGTGTGTACAGTGAGTGTGCAGAAATGAGAGCAAAATCAGTTTGTTGCTTGATTCAGAAGGACCAGCTCTGATTGCTCAAATATTGAATCTCGTCTTGATGGAGGAGGGCAGCAGCTTCCACCCAGTCAGGGAGCCAGGATTGATAAGGTTTGTGTCCAAGCAGAGACAAGGGGGAAGCTCAGAGAGTTCCCCAGACACAAATCATGCCCTAGTTATGTAGAAATTGAGTCTCCCTTCCTGCCATGCTAACACCACAGGCACTGGGGGGAATGATTTTATTTGGTTTTGCCCTGAACTTTGGAAAAGAAAAGTTTCTGCACATTTTGGAGAGCCCTCATTCAGCTGAAGGCAGGAGCTGTGATGGTTGCATGCAGGGAAGATGGATGGTTTTTGTTGTCTGATCTGCAGAGCAGCTACACTGTAACCATGCATATTATTGCCCCTGTAATTGCATCCATCATACCTCCTGTGAAAACAAACAAATGGGCTCCCATGCTCACTTAAAACCAGATAAACAACTGTTCTTTGGCAATGTTACAGATACTTACTGCCTGCGAGTAGCCCGTAACAGATAGGAAGGACAAGGATTAGAGTGGATTTGTAAACCATAAATTGTAGAAATCCACTTGGGACTCTCCAAGCCAGACTCTTCTCTTAACTTTCCTTGAGTTATGCCCATGGATAAATCTGCCTTTCTGTCGAAACTCAGTGAAATTTTGTGCTGTCTCCTTTTACTGTGTCAGTCATTTATGTGTCATAAAGGCTAGAGCTACAGCAAATCTAAATTAGCTTGGCAATTTTTTCCTCCCAATGAAGGATGAGATGCTGCATTTCCTGTAGCTCTATAAAAATGCACCAGATGAAATTCATTAGAAATCAGTGAAAATGCTGCAGAATAATTATTTTATTCATATTGGTTCTGAAAGAGCTGAAAACAAAATTGCTGCTTCTAAAATATGTCTATTAATACACAAAAAAATTCAAACTTTTGCTTGTTTTTTCTTTTGCCCACAATAAATGAAACTACAGAGTAATTAACCAAAACTAACTGAAACAAAACAAAAAGCCCACAGCAAAACAAAACAAAAAAATATCCAGAGGATTAGTGAACATTCTAAACACTAAATTATTGCATGGGTACACAAATTCAACATTAGACCAGATGTGACATTAGTCATGTAATTTCCTGGGAGCATGTGGATAGTGGGAAGCCAGCAAGCTGAATGAGGAAGTCCCACAGAAGTTGAAAGCAATTTAGGTCACAGAGACATCGCAGGCAGGTCTGACAGAAAAAGATGAACACTCCCTCAGCTCTCTGCTGCTCTTCATCTGCCAGACAAAATGTTTCAGTGCACCTCTAAACTCAATCTAAAGTCACTCAGGGTTGAAGCTATCACAAGTTCACCAGAGCTTTGCAGCCTGCACAACCTTGCAGCAAACAGGCCAAAGTACTAAAGACACTTCTGAAGCTTGGAAACTGGTTTTTATTTGAGTAATAGCTAAAGGAATAAAGTTATTATGGAGGAAATCTAGAAGGAAATACAGTAAACTGAGAGTTTACAAATGAACTTTTTCCTGCACTGTGTCCTGGCAAGACAGGGACATTCTGACAGGGTTGCTCTGAATGCCAGTAACTCAGGGCTGTTCTGGGTTGTGACAAAATTTACAGTTTGTTTTGGCTACTCCACCAAAATTCTTTCTTTCTGTGATCTCTGTTGACCCTGTGTTCCCCACACTTCTCAGAGGTCCATCTCAGTGCTCCAGGCTCTGAGGCCTCTGCTGAGTTCCTCATGCTCACCTTGCATCCAGAAAAATCCCTTTTCCTGTACCTCACTATGCTCTGTTGTTTCCTCAGAGGGCAGGGCCTTACTCTTCTGCAAAGTTGCTTCCAATCCAGAGCAAAAAGAAGCAAGGAGGCTTCTGTTTACTCCCCTCTGAAAAAAACCCCCAAACCTGGCATGCTTTAACACATGGTTCCCCTGGAGAACAACAGAAGTCTTCATAGTAAACTCATGTCATCAAGGGAAGGGTTAATAATTTCATCCCAGCAGCTATGGTTCAGTGGCAGCCTGATTCAGCTACAAGCATCAATTACCTGATGCTTAATACCTGCTGCCTTTCAGGGGTCCAACTCCTACCTGCACACACAGGTTTTTGGGGAGGCCCCAGCCCCTCCCCACATGTGGCCCCCACCTTTCATCTTCCAGTTCAGAGTTAGGTTTGGAAACTCTTGGGTTTGTGCACACTAAATCAGATGCTCTGGGAAAGATGGCATTTTCCTGAAGGTGAGACAACCCATCTGATCTGCATTTAAATGTGTTAAACAGACTTCACATCCCATTTTCCTTGGGCAGGATGATTATTTCTGACCACCAGCTGGGAGCCATTGGGAGCTGCTGCATCTGCACGGCTGCCTCCAGAAGTTTATCTCTGCTGCTTTGGCCAATCTGTGTCTAATTTTCCCCCATGTCTCCCTGTAAACAAGCATTGCTTTGATTAATCTGTACATAATTTTCCTGTATGTCTCCCTGTAAACAAGCATTGCGTTTCAGTTTAACAACAGCCTTAGCAGTGATGAGCATAAAATATAGCAGAGTGAAACAGAACAGCAGGGTGGCAGGAGCAGGAAAGATCTACCTGGAAAATCTGAGACGTAGTCTGACCACTGGTTTGTGTTTCCTGACTTTAAAATGGGACAGGCAGGAATATGGGCAGGCATATGCATCCAATGAGACTAGAGGAGACAGAGTCAAACTAATAAAATTAAGTTAGAAATGGAAAAAAATGGTAAAGATGGATACACGTGGATCACATGGATAGAGCATTGTGAGAGCACTAAAACAAACAAAGGACTGGAAAGGATGTTGTTTGTCCTCAGATGCAGTGATTGCAATCAAGAGCAGATTTAGGGACAAATGACCAGAAGCAATAGCATCTTTTCCCTTTTTTCTACATGTTGTGGCCTGTGTGATAATAGTTTATTCTTCTAAGTCACAGCAGCTCAGGCTTACATCCGTTCCTGTTCCAGGAAGGCAAAACATAAATGAATAATGAAGCTTTCCAGAAGCAGGGTGTCAGTGCAGATCTAGTTCTGAAAAGGATCCAGCTTCTTGGAGAAGTTACCTAACAATTCACTTAGGTTTGAATCCTTGATATTTCATAGTTTTGAGCTGATACTTTAACAACAAATAGTTGTTTCTCCGTGTGGAACTATTGGTGGGTACAGATCATTTCACACAAATGGGTTACTCTCTTTTGTTTGTCTTTTCTTTCCTGTGAAACACTTAACACAGTTCTTTGGGAAAATCTCAGCTGTATGCTGTATTTGAATAGAAGGAAGGGATGTTGTGACAGCTAGCAGGGGCAGAGCAAGGTGCTTGGTGCGGTTGTTTCACTGTATGTTCCTCCTTTTCGTTCTTCTGAAATATTCTGTACAAAGACAGCTGCTGCAGATTGAATAGTGCATCTTGAGCATATTAAATGTATCCTGCATATTCAACACTGAAAATAAATGTCAGATTCCCATATTATTATGCATTGTTCAATAAATTTGGCCCATTGTATAATTTTTCTAGCATGGTTTGTCTTTCTCACACCATTTAGCAATTTATTTGGCTCCTTCCTTTCAAATATTAAGATATCACAATTATCCCAGTATTGTTCAAATAGAAAGAAGTCTTGCAAAGTCCCCAGGTGAACTCTGAAATAAATGGAGTATAGTTGCTGTTATCTGATATTTACTTGGATGTGAAACTTCATATAATTCACACCATCACAGACTGTATTTTACAATCAGGAGGCTGAATCCACAGCTGGCACAACTCCACTGAACTCACTGGAGTTGAACTGCTTTATTGAATTCCCTTGTGAACCTATGTATTGTAAGTGGATGTGCTGCAGTCCTTGGAGTGGAAATATCAATGCCTTTCAATATTGCACAAATCTAACTATAGCTCCAAAGTCCTTTAATTCCTCTAGAGGCATTATGTTAGTTTTATTAATGAGTGGGGAGGGTCTTTTCTCCAATATGCTTCATTAGCCTGTGTTGGTAGAGAGGTTGTACTTCGAGTCTTTTTCAATTGTAAAATTGGAAGCATCTCTGTGATGTAATCACTTTATAAGGGTATTTGAAACTGGAACTGTACTTCTGGGGATGAGATCACATCATAGGCATTGACCAGTGTGGTTATTTCATTGCTCAAAATACTTGGGGGAAATCACTTCTGAGAATTACCTTGTTATTTTAAATGTGGTTCTGTGCTGCATATCCCACCCACCGCTAAGTCTGGCCTACAGCTTCTTGGACTCTCCTCCTTTCCCTCCACTCAGCCAACTTTAGCTTTAGCTGACACTTCTTTTTTGAATTTCTAGTTCCCAAATGAAAACTGTTGCCCCGTGGATCACTGTTTACATGTTCATCAGTCCACCCACCAAGGCCCCTTATTTCAGGTCTGAACTCGAACTGATGCTTATCTGTCATCACCATCTCCCACTCCTGCCTATTTCAGCCATGCCTATACTTTTGGGAATATATACCAGGGAATATATACAATATATACAATTCCCTATACCAGGGAATTGTGCATCCATAGTTGCTGATATTGTTTAATTGTGAGGTTGCTTTTGCCACACCAGCCCCCATCCTCGCAAGTGGAGATTTGGACAAGAGTGTGGGACAGTGATGGCTCCCAGTGGGCAGAAGGGTTCAACGACTTCAAGGAGGAAGGAATTCTGCCTTGTCTACACAAACTGTCATGTGCCTGTAAGTTACAACCAGATGTGCTGAGATAAGAACCAGGATCTCATTTCAGTTGTAGACTGCACCTGCTGATGAAGGACTGTCTTTTTTCCCTGCCTTCAGTATAATGTTAATCAAATGAGTACCAATAAAAACATGGTAACAAATAATCCTACTTTAAAGTCTTAATTAAAATTACATTTCACCTTTGGGAGAAAGGTTATACCTTGATGTTGTTTATTCTGGCTTTTTCACACACACTTACTGTGTATTAAACTATTACTCCAGGTGATGACTATCCAGGAGTTGGTTGATTTCAGAAAACAAATTTTTTATTAGGAGAAAGAAATCACAGCACAGTTTATAAATATATTCTGGAAATTTATTGCTAGCAGTAGCTAAAGCCAAATCATAAATTGAGCTGTAAATGTTCTGTAAAATGAAACAGTTTTTCAGAAAAATCCTTGCATTGTTTTTCTCTGTGCTTCCAGCTACCTGGATTTCTCTGGATGTATCCTAGGAAGCACACACAAAAGATACACCAAAATAACAGGGTAAGCAAGAATTTAAAGTTACAGAGCTTTTAGATGTCTTGAATATATAGCTACAAACTTTGATTAATACCAACACAGTTAACAGCACCCCTTCTGCAAACAAGCAAGAAAACTCATCTTGTTACACAGGAACTTGTGTCCATACCCCCCTAACTCCTCCCCCTGTAGAGACTCTAAGAGGGTTACTCCATATGGAGTAACCTAATGATAATAGTACCATTTCAGTTACTGATCCTTTAAAAAATACTCTTATCTTTGTGTAAGACATTTATTTGTTCATGTGGACTGGCAGCAAGTCTTTGTATGTATGTTTCTTGGCTGGTCTGCTGCCATCTAAACCAAGTCTTACTCATTTATTCAACAATCTGTGCAAATTTAACATCATTCAGTTAATCATTTTCCTGCCAAATTCAGAAAGACATTGTATTTAACTACAAACCTCATTTTAATATCCTATTTAAAAGTCTAATTGAACCATCACTATTTTGCCTTTGATTTGTTGTATCTTTGTGTGTTGTCTTGGAGATTTTGATGTTAAGTCTTTCCAGCTTTATTGATATTTATAACATGGACAGCATGTTCCAGGAGGCATAAAAGGGTGGAGAAGTGCTCTCTGATGGGATACATTTCAGGTTACAAAAGGTCTAAGGAGGACACTTCACTTCTATAAAATGGAAATGCTCTATTAATGAAAATGTTAAAAGAAAACAAGTAGATAAAACTGGAGTACATGTTGTGGCAATCATGTTCGTGGAATTAGCCATGGAACTTCAGGACTAAAAAAATGAATACAAACCCCAAAGCTAGCTCTTTGAAGATCTGAGGAAAAATAAATATGTTAACATCTGCAAATAATCCCTTCTAGGAGGAAGAAAAATACATAGATTATTAATAAAAAAAAAAAGTTGAGTCAACATACATTTTCAATAAGGCAGTTGGACTGTAAAATATTGAAGTGTCTCTTGTAAAACAGGTCTAGCCTTCAGTGGGTACTGGGATGGGGTACTTGTTGGCAAACTACTGCTGTGAAAGGACTGTAGGATCTAGTGCAGCAGTTCCTAAATTCTGAAATCCAAAGCATAATCATTTCACATGGGCTATACCACATTTATAAACAAGATGCTTCTGATGCTATAAAAACCCCCAAGATTTGTACAATCTAATAAGAAAAGCTAAAGACAAGTACAGAAATCACAAAGAGTGATTTCTACCAGTTTCATTACTTTCCAGTCTTGTAGCACTAGTCACGGGAGAAAAACCAGAAAGATGCAAGCAGATTTCTTCAGGAGGGTTGTATTCTCTATAATTTATTACTGGGATGGCCCAACAGCCACGTTTATCTCTGTAGCAGGAGCAAGGCATCCATCTTCTCATGCACAGATTGACTAATGTTACTGCCATATTTTATTTCCAAATTAGAGGAAATGTCCCTCAATGTTCATATTTAAAATGAGAAGGAAGAAAAGTGTTCCCTTCATTCAGTTTAAAGAGAAAAAAAAGAAGTTAAATCTGTTAAATATCCACTGACATTTGTATGAACTTAAAGCATGCAGCACATCTTGGAGTAGCACAGTTCACATATTGTAGCAGGTCATCAGTTTTTAGACTGAAATATTTTGATTTTCTGTGGGGTAAACAATTTCACTGGTTGGTTTATTGTGCAGAAGGCCCGGGGAAATCTTCTGGATCCAGGATGCAAAGATGACCTGTGTGCACCCTATAGACCTGCAGAAACATCTCACAATAAGCACAAAGGTAGAGCAAGATAAACAGTATCTATATGTGCATACCTGCATATACAGAGGACTCAGCTTCCTATGAGAAGCTCAGAAATCATTTAGCCATCTGCTCTGCAGATCACTCAGTCCAAATATAAATAGTTTGGACAGCACATAAAGGAGATTTCTTTTGTTTTCTCTCCCACACATATTCAAAACCAATCTTGAATTTGAAATCTTTCATTCAAAATTACAGTCCAGCCTACAGTCCCTACTGGGAATTTACATAAAAGGAATTAAAGGGTTGGTATCTGCATGCACTTCTGAGCAGCTGGTCTATATTTGATGGATATCTCTGTTCCTGCCTCCATTATAGAAAGGGACAGCACAGAATGAGCTAACTGGCAGATACCTCTGAGGATCCTTTTCAAAGGTGAAATCAGCAGGAATTTTAGCAGAGTTTCCTTTCTTCTCTGCCTGCATGGATAAGATCCTGCCAAGCTTGAACCTGCTGTGCTTGTGGCTGCTGTTGTCACTGCTGGAATCTGCTGGGTGGTTTTGTAGGCGCTCAGGAGCATCCCATGGAAACCAGGTTCCTCAGCCTGTGGCTGTTGTCCTGGCAGTAATGCAAGCTCCAGGTCCTTCAGAGCATTTGAGCTCTGTTTGGTTCTTAGGAAAACATACTTGATTATGTTCTTGAAATCTTAACACTTCACTTTCAAATATTTTTCCCCACCAGCTGTTGTCCGATTCTGCAAAGTCCTGAGCACTGTTAGCCGTCACAGGGCTTTAGCTGGACAATTGCATCTTTGCAGTGCTCCTGCCACGTTCCACCACTGGAGCTTGAAGCTGAACAGTTTTGTCCAGATAGACTTATCCTTCCACAGCAAGGAAATAAAATATTCACAGTAGATTATGTTAGCTGTCTGTCTGAGCTGCCTTCACACATCCAAATAGCTGCCCTATTTTTCAAACAAGCCAGCAGCCTTCCTGAGTTTCATTACCTGTAACAATCTTAACACTATTTAAATAAAAAGGAAGAGCTTTAAAATGTGAGAGAACAAGCCTAGATATTTTCCCATGGGGCACCTCTGAGCACAATAGTATCTTCGCTTCAACATTTTTTCTGTGTCTCTTTCAAGCTAACCACATCCAGACTGCGGACATGCCAGGAAATGCCATTCTGGGACTAATTTACTGGTACTGAAAATGTTATTTCCAGAACTGTCACTTTCCAAGGGAATTTGAGTATCCACAAGTATTTCAGCTGTAAGGATCCATTTTCTGACATTTGGGATCCATCTGCACTTCAGTCCAGCTGGAACCAAACGGGCCCCATCCATCTGTAATCTCCCTGAAACTGTCCAGGACTGTCAAGGAAATTGCACTATGACCACACTGGAACCAGTGTTGGTGTTGGCTGGTACAGTTCAATGCTTTGTGTGGAATGAGATTTAAATGAGATCATTTCACTACCCTTTTGGTAAATTCTATTGGGAAACAGCTGGAGGCAATGATTTCATTGCCTTATTATTAGCTGTGTTATAGGACACAATAGGAGCAGAAAAGAATAGGGCTTGTGTCAGAATTTTCTGTAAAGTTGTTCTCTCCTGCCCAGGCATCAGCACTGGGTCAACAAAATGCTTATCAGATCTCAAGCCCAAGAGTTGGCTAAAAATGGAAGGACACATCAAATGGGGCTCCACAGAGGCTGGGTTTAGCTTGTTTTTTCATTAACAGATGATGGAATAGAGATTATGCAGATGATAGAAACCCAAAAAGGACTTAATGCAGGGTGGCCCTTGAATACAAAACCATCCTGACAAGCTGGAGCCAGTCTGGGGGAAGTACTGGGTAGCACACCTAGGCAGAGCTAATCATCTGCACAATGCATCACCTACACCAGGCAGCTCAGGAGAGCAGGAGATTACAGTGAACCAGCATGGTAATTTAAGTCAATAATCTCAATCTGTTGTCCCATGTTCTTCTTCTTTGCAGGGATCTACAAACAAGCACAGCTGGAAAGACAGGTGAGGCTGATTTTCTGCTGCACACAGCCATGTTTGGAATCAGCAACAGGTTTGCTAGTTTGGGGCATTTTGAGAAGGATGGTGAGCAAACGGAGATAGTCCAGAATAAAGGAACAGAATGAAGCGAGATAGTCCAGAATAAAGGAACAGAGAATGAACAGAGATTTAGAAAATCCAGCTGGTTGGATTGACTGAATGAACAGAAGAATTCTAGTGTGAACAAGGGATAATGGAGAGGAAAAAACAGTAATAATCACCTAGGCATGTGAAATGCTAGTGCTGGGAGAATTAACATAGTCTTGTGTTTTGGACATGAAGAAATGGGTTGAATTATTACATTGAAAAATGGGGCTGGACATTTGGAAAAACTGTCAGATTGTACAGATGGGAAAGAAGAAGGCAGTGTGCAGAGGCAGTGAAACTTACAGCTGTACAGATTCTTACAGGTCTGTAAGAATTAGTGTAAAAAACATCTTTCATATAGCTTTCAGGTAGCACACATTTAGAACCGATCTTCCTTTGGGAATCTCCAGCTTTCTGATCCTTCCAAGCCATGGTCTCAAAAACATTCCGGAAGAGCAGCTTTCCTTCAAGGAAACTGCAATCCACCAGTGCTCCTCAAAGTCCAGCCTGAAAACTGTTGAAAAGAAACTGAATATCTGAAATGAATTAAAATTTGATAAAGAGATTGATCTTCCAAGAAGAAAGAAACTGTGATGTATGGGAACTGCCACTGTTATTTACTTAAGAGTTATGAGGTAGCCTCTCTTGCTGCAGAGATGGAGGGAAAAGTGGCCTCTTCCTGTCTTACACTTTCTGTTCTCCTGCTTAACAAAGATCTACCTAATTTGCTGATTTTTTTGAGCCTATAAAAACAATGAGATTGGCTAGACACTTTACAGAGATGACTTTCTGTAAGAGAAGTATTTTATCTGCTAAGCCAAAACCCTCCTTTGCAATACAAAACAAGTGGTGGATTGGTGCTTATTTTGGTCTCAGTCTTATTTGGGATGGGTCAGCTCAGCATCTTCTAGGATGTGTTCTAGCTCTAAAGGTTATTCAAAGTGCATCCTGTAAGGAAAATAAATTCCCTACCAAGTGAAGTAAAATAACACAGGCAAACAAACAAACAAAAAAACTTTACAGCAGTCTTCAAATAGCTTCCTTAGGGTAGAAAGAAAAGGCCACATAAACTTGCCTTTCTGCATGGTCCTGAAAGTTTCCTGAAAGTTAACAGTACTGTTTGGTCAGGTGAAGTGTGATCTGGTAAGTCAGGTAAACTGGAGCTACATTGCCATGAAGGCACTTGGACCAGGTGACACTACAAGCTGGTTTGAAGTACACTGGGGACACTAGCTACATCTGTCTCCTTTAGATTTTAAAGAAAAATTTCTGTTGCCATGCAAAGACCTTTAGTCAGGTTCTTATTTGGAAAATAATTAAGTGGCAAATTTTACCTTGCACTGAAAGAGCAAGTACCTGAGGACCCTCCTCCCAAAAGAGGAAAATAATCCTAAACAAGTAATTCATGTCCCTTGTTAAAGCGTAGGGATAATGAATGACAGTCAGGGCCTTACAAATGGGATCTGTAAGAGGAAATTATTCCTGTAATCCACTGATGCTTCTCCTTTAGAGGATTGCTGATTTGCTTAGATTTGTCATTTGCATATTTCCAGCCCCTCAATGCTTCTGTGAATTGTGTCTCTGCCTCCTCTTTGCCGACAGCTGGCCACCCACCTCCCTCTAAGCTCTCTGAAAAAATTTGCCCTCCCACAAGTACACAGTTTTGTTTTTTGGATAGACAGTGATAAGTGTTGAGTGTAAAAGACTCTTTGATAATTTAATTCACTTTGCTGAATTATGATTCTGCATGCACCATTAGTTCAATCACAAACCAGCTACAATAAGAATTAGGTCTGTTTTGCAACATGAAGCAGACAAGGCTGTTCACTGGAGCAGTCAAGGGTGTTTAATGTTACATTTGTTGCTGACTTTGAAAACAAACACATGTGCACTGATGTACAGCAATCTGAAAGTCCCATGCAGATGTAACAGCAATGGCATCTTGGGGATCCCGGGCTTGTGTTCAGAGATGGATGTGACAAAGAAGCAGCAAGGCTGAGGAGACTCTCACATAGTTGTGCCAGTGGTACCAGGCAGAAGCTGTAGGAAAAATGTCTGCAACTTTGTTGGAAATCAGAGGACTCAAAACTGAAAACTAGGAGCTTCCATCATGGAGGGGTTGTCTGAGGAGCAGTGGATTTATAAACGAGAGCACTTTAGGAGGTGTGTCACTCATATCCATGCAGGCTTGAAAGTTTGAAAGAAGAAACTTCATGTCACTAGGTTACATTTAGTATTGAATTCTGATCAGCTTTCCCTGCTAATAACATTGACTTTGACCCTAGGAGGGCAATTTGTGACAGAGAGGTAATCTCAGCTCCTCTCTCATCACTTCTTCCTCATCACTCTTTCACCGCACATTTTAACACTCACTCATGAGAGGTTGGCTGGGAAACCAGAACCAAACACCACCTAACTGTGGCTGAGTGCCAGCCTACAGCTACAGTCCAAAGCATATACTGCTTAAGAACCTCTCCAGTATTTATTTTGGAGAGCGTCATCACTTTCAAAATTAAGTAGTAAAGTATTTAGCATACCCTCTTCTACTTTCCTCTTGGAGCCAGAATTTTTACAGGAAGTCCCCAGTCAGAAAAGTGTTTTTGGCAGGGAAATTGCTTTTAACCCATGGTATGTTGTTCACTTATGCTATAAAGGTCTAGGCTGGTCAAGGGGAGAAGCCAACAGCTCTATCCTTGAACAGCACTGCGTGACGTGGGGACGGGTGAGAATTCGGTGATGACAGCTCAGAGTTGTCTCAGCACTCTCCTTATCACAGGAGTGGTGCAAAGCCATTTTGACACGTAGCAAGAGTTGCCCCACTTGGTAATGTATGACAGCACTACAAAATGAAAATGTTTGCCATTTACATATGACTGGGGACAGTAAAAGGATTTTACAGTGGTAAATTCTATGTCTTTTTTGTTTTGCCAATCAATAAAGCAGACAGACCAAATTGCTTTTTGGATGTACATATTCAGAAGCAGGAATTCAATTTATTGCTTGACGTACCTTTTCTTAAATTAAATAAGAAAATATCTCACTACCTTAAAGTCTAATGAGCTGGTAGATCCTTGTGATTTTCTACTTTTCCTCTGAAACAGCTTATAGACTTGAGCTGCTTCATCCAGCACATTTGCAAAATGCCATGTCCAAGGACACGCTCCAAAATCTATTGACATCCATACAAGAAATCCAGATTAGGTCCCAACTATTAAACAAATTTTAATTGAACATATTGTTCAAGATAATGATCCTGTCAGAAGCTGTTGTAGCTTTCAGATCTCCTGTTGTTATTTTCTAATATTTACATTACAATGGCAGCTCAAGGTCCCACAAGATGAGTGCTGCCTTGTGCCACCCTCTGCCCAGGTGTGCTCACCAGCAGGGCAGGCCCTGCCCCAAAGAGTTTATTGCCAATGCCATTAACACAGAAGTTTCTTATTGACATGTTTTTGTATCATAAGGTTCATTGCTGTCTTAAGACAGCAATAAACCTATGATCCCCGTACTATTTATGGATTGGTTCATTACATTTCTTTTAAAATGCACTATAAATGTCTTAACTGCTATAAATACATCAGCATTGCTGCTTATCTTTCTTGTTAAACTGGCAGCTTTGTAACCTCAAGACACTGCAGCTGTGTAATCTTTCACATCTATCTGGCACAAGAACCATGTTTTTTTTCTCTCCCTGTTCCCATGTATGAAAAAGGTGCTTTGATATGCTGATTGTAAACAAACTACAATTGCTACTGATTGCAAATATGTTGCCTTATCCATAGAAATTCTGGGCTATGAGGATAAGGCAAGAGAGGAATTTCTATAGCCATTTGGTATTCTGATATTCAATCTAAACTAGCTGTGTAACAAAAAAAGAAGAAAAAAAGAAAAAAAGGGGAAAAAAATCTGTTTTCAGCCAGGAATCAAAATCTCAGTCATGCTGAAACTCCATTGGCAAATCTTAGTCAATGAGATGGTTCGTAAATATTCTGTTTTTAAACACTGGTGTTTCCAAAGACAAAAAGTCTAATCTACAAATCCTGTGATAATGCTGCATTTGTCATATCCAGAAAGAGAGAGAAGATAGTGGGCAACATACCCTGAATGAAGATATCTATAGTTTCTGTTACCTTTCTCAGGGATATGCTCGTGTTCTATGCTGGATTTAGGCTGCATGGCCGTGGTTATGAACAGCTGCAGTGAGACTGGTTGCAGAAGTAATAGGAGTCCATTTTTACAGCTCAGTAGCTGTTTATTTTTTCTCTTCAGAAGTTTAGTTTTCACTTAAAACAACAAAAGCAAACCTCAAATCCTTTTAGTTATAAGGAATTTTATGAGTCAGAAAAGAGCCGTTGTAACTGGGCTGAGTGAGTGAGGAGTCACTCCAAACTCCCACTGCCGTGACAGCAGCACACCCAACACTGAGTCTGGCTGCAGGACACCCACCAAGCTGGCCTGAAAAACTGCCCCTCAGAATAACCTGTGCTGCTGGCTCTGAGCTACTAATGATGCCTCAAAACCTTGAGAAGCTGCAGCCCTCTGTATCAGGCCAGCTTTCTGTCCAAGCCTAATCCCACCAGGACAGACATCAGCTGCACTGATTTTGAAGAGCAGCAGGGATGGTTACAGGGATTTGTTCCTTCAATATAATGAGGAAATATCTGGTTGGAACTGAGCATCAATACCTAGTAATTTTTATGAAGATTACCTCACTGTTTAACATTTAACTTGCATTTTAAAAAGAGAAATGTTTAAAATCCAAAGATGTGCACTTATATGATAAATACAGCTTGCACAGAGAAAGAACTAGGGATGGTTACTGACAACTGACCTCCTGAGAACTGAAGGCAGTGCTGCTTTAGGTGTGCAGAAATCCTGTCCCAGTGTGCAAGTCAAGCCTTGTGGGTGCCTTTTGAGGGGCAGTGAGGCAAAAGAGAGAAAATGGTAAAGAAAGAAGAATTTAATTCTGCAACATATTCCAGAGTTGACACTGGCTCTCACTGTCTGCTGTGTTTTGTGACTTTTCTGACTTTTCTTCTGATATGTTTTATTTTCACCACCAAAGTCAATTCTGTAGGCCACAGTGCACTTTGACACCTTTGCTGTTTTAGGAGTCCAAGCAATATGTTCTTCTTTTGTATGCTTTTAGCAAAAAAAAAAAAAAAAAAAAAAAAAAAACAAAAAAACAAAAAACAAAACAAAACAAAAACCCAAAACACCAACCAAACAAAAAACCTTTTCTACAAAATCTGTACTTCATAAGCAACAAACAATGTTGGTTTTGCTATGCTAAACTCAGGAGTTTGACTCTTTGAAGCCCCATTTTTTTCCCCCTGTAAATTGAGTAAATAGCCTCATCTTCTTGCCTTATGTTAAAAAAATTACATCCACTGATGATTTCATCCTGCTCCCTACCTTGCAGGGAGCTGGAAGAAAGCTTTGAAATGTGTCATGTGTTCATTCCGTAAGGAAGAATGTACAGGACACCTGGCTGTTTGTGGACCAAGCAGAAAAAGGGTCACTGGGCTGGGGAACACTGTGTTGATCTCCAGGAGTCAGAGGCCACCCCTGGCCCTGGCTTTTCTCCTTCACACAGGGTGGAAGAGGGAGGGAGAATGTGAGAGGGAGTAGATGATGCCTGGATCTTGTCTGGGTATGGGATTATACTGCAGACAGAATGTGACCCTGAGCTTAGGAGTGCACCTGGACACTCAAATTTGATAATAACTCCAGGGTTAATGCCCTTTCCTCTTCACACTGTGGTTTGGGTTTTATTCTTTTGGTGAAATAACCTGCCTGTGATTGCTTCAAGTTGGACCCCTGTCCCTGAGAAGGCTAATCCATATATCGATGACTCTCCACATAAAGAGTCTCTCTTGAAAAAAGAAAAAGGAGAAGTTTATTGTGGCTAACTTGGATCTTGGAATAGCAGGAGGCAATTTAATTGGAAGATGTAAGCTGCTAACTACTAATTTGCATGATTATAAGATTTTGTAATTGCCCTGCAAAAGTTAATTTGGCATAGGGTTCAGTGAAACTCAACAATGTTAGCATGATATTGATGTGTGTATGAGATTTGCTGTAGCTGTTTGATATGCTCCCCACTGAAAGACCAAAGGAGAGATTTGAGGGGGTTATTTTTAAATATATACATGCACACACACAGAGGTGAATCTCGTTGTAATGACCCCCATGGGGCCTGGATAAATGCATGTTGTATCAAGGAGTTCATTGCAGTAGGAGCTGCTAATTTGTTCTTTCAATATAATGAGGAAATATCTGGTTGGAACTGAACATCGATACCTAGTAATTTTTATGAAGATTACCTCACTGATTAACATTTAACTTGCATTTTAAAAAGAGAAATATCTAAAATCCAAAAATGTGCACTTATATGATAAATACATCTTGCACAGAGGAAAGTGAGAAAAACCACCCAATTTTTTATTTAGGTCAACCTTGTATTAGGGTTTGCTCTAATACAGCTAATTGGGGGGGAGAAGTATTTTGTTATTGGACATGCATGAAGGGGAATCTGAAGGAGGGCTTCCAAATGGCAATCCTAGTGCCATTTGACTTTGTGTGTGTGTGTGTACTATCTGCAATAATGTCTTGCAGGCTGCAGTCTATGAAAGATTTCCTGTGTGGGGTGTGGGTCCCCACCAGAGGTTCCAGGACAAGGCTGCACGAGTGAGGAGCTGGGCTGTGGAGAGGGATTAGCTCCATGCTCTGGTGCTGCAGGGTCTGGGGCTGGCGGGCAAGGTGAGTTTGTGTCACAGTCCCTGCCAGCCTCTGTGTCCCTGTGTCAGGACACAGCCAAGGCAGAACAAGGTGCTCCTGAAAAACTGAGAGAAATTCCAGATTTGCCACTTTCTTCCTTTTCCCTTCCCTGTAAGCTGGCAGCTCACAGTGGGTCACTTCACTGCCTCAGAGGACTGTCAAGGGCAGAAATAAGATGAGAGAGGAAAGGTGTAGCAGGAGTTGTGCAAAACCACCAGATTCCTTTTTTATATCTACACCAGAAGAGAACAACCTATGCTTGACTGAGTTGGTAAAGGTACACAAGCACATATCTCACTAAAAGCACAATAACGGAATTGCTGATCTTATATATTTAAGTTAGTAACATGTTGATGTGATTCAGTGGGCTGGGACCCAGTGTTACTGAAAACAAACACACATCCATATTGGTCTTAGAGGGTAAAAACTGAATTCTGAATTAGTAATTTTTTTCTCCCTCCCTTCTTGTTTTCCATCATATCTGGGGGAGAGAAATAAGGGGAAGGTTGCACGTGACGTTTGTAAATAGGATATCCAAGTTAGTTTCTGTGATGGTGGCACAGATGGGTGCTGCTCTGCAGGGCATGAAGGAGGCACTAAAGACAAAAGGACCTGGAGCACTCTGTCTGCTGTGTAGCAGCAGTGGAAGGCCCTGCCAAAAGGGTGGGTGGATCAGGATGACTGACCTGGAGAGTTACCCTTGCAACAGTTACGTATGTGTTAACAGAAAGAAGACTGGAAGGTTCAGAATAAATTACTCCTGAGAGTGAAAGCTGAGGGAAATGTATGACAAATATTTAAATATTGTATTATAGTCTCTAGACAAACTCTTTTAAGTTGAGAGCGTGGGACTGATTTTCTAATGGGATGCTGAAAGATGTGTAGATAAAGAAACAATTAGGAAGGAAATTGGAAATCTGGAGATCTGAACGTATCTCTTACTCAAATGCTTTAAAGTCATTCAGGTGTTCACAACTATTTAAATACTTCACTTGTTTTTCGTCTCTCAAACAAAGCAAAGCAGCAGTACTGTCATAAAGAGCCCAGCCCTGCTCCAGCTGAAATATGTCTGACATAGACAAAACAAATAAACCCCCCAGAAGCCCAACAATGCCATTTTGTGTGCAACATTATACCAACTGAATGAGAGGAAATGTAGGCATGCATTAGAGTGAAGTACTCTTAAAAGCTCATTTGGATGGTATGGTTTTTACCTAGAGGGGAAACTACTGTATATGCAAAACTCGGATGAATATTTACAATATCCAGGAATAGGTACTGGGAAGGGGAGGGGAGGTGGGGGGGAACATGCTGCAAATGTAATCATCTTCTGAATGGTCCAAAACCAAATTGTTCTCGCCGCTGTTGCTGAGCAACAGTCCCACTATGGGATTCAGCCTGTGCTAATGTACAGTGGGAGAGCCCAACCTGCCCAGAGAGAGAGCCTGGAGCACCAGGAGAGGCAGCAGAGGGGTCTGGCATGGCTGAGCTCCACTTTCCAGCAGCAGTGATCCCCCAAGTACATATTTTCCCCATTCTCCTGGCCTTTTTTTGGGTAATTTGCTCTCATAACAGGCTTTAAATAAATAGGGAAGCAAGACCAGTAGCAGAGTGCAGTGGTACTCTGGCTGTTGTTGTAGCAGGCTGATTTGTAGCTAGGACATTTTCTGTGAAGCAAAGTATTAGCACTTCTTCTAGGGTGTTCAAAGGTGCTGAAACTCTGGGGAAGGAAAGAGAAAAGCAAATAACAAGTCTACCAGAAAATTAATGGGATTTAAAAGCAGTGTCCCCCTGTGACTTGAGTTCTGAAGACCACATGTGCTCTCATTAGGTGGTAGCGCAGTTAAAATCCACTGCCTAAAGTACAATAATCCGCTGTATTTTGAAATTAAAATTCTCGAATACCTAATCATCTGACACAATATGACATCAGTTTTCATTTGCTTCCTTCAGAGGGTTAGTCTTTAAACAATCAATTTAGGGACAGAGAAAGGAAAAGGAAACCACAAAAAATGCATGTTCAAATAATGGTAGAGGATTTTCTGAAGTAAAAGTAAACAAAAGCCAAACCAAATCAACCAATGAAAACAAACCATAAAAGCCAACCCAAAAAGTGGTTTGTGGCTGATGAGGTGACCTGAGAGAGCTTACTGTATCAAGGTGTACAGGAAAAAGGTACACTGGAATAGAGATATTTCAAATGTGTATAGGACACACCCTGTAATATATTTCTTGGTTGATTTTCTTCTGTTGTTTATAATGCAGTGTAAAGCTGATAGTCCTCTGGATGGAGGAGTAAATCTGAGCTTGCCTTATTTTTCATAATCAAAATGTTTTTTAACACTCTATTTTAGCTATTTTTAAAGAAAACTGAATCTTTATTTTTCTAAGTAACTTTGCCACCAATTTGGTATTTGTAGTATGAAACTACCTACCTTTCAGTCTGTATCCCTAAAATTATTTCTCTATATGAAACTCTAATTGAAAATATGGTCATTTAGACTGAGTTATCAATGGACAGATTGACCCTTTACAGAAATAGGATTATGGGGAAGGAAAGAAGCAAAAGAGTAAAATGAACAGCTGCAGCCACAAAATGCCTTATTCTATATACATTTACAGTATGCATTCCATATACTGCCAGGTGGTACCTGGTAGATGTTCCTAGTGATAAACCAGCACTCTGGTTGTATCCCAGTTCCCAAACTGCCAGGGTTGTCCTGACCGTCTGTGTGGACACTTCAAAATCATCACAGCTGGATCTCACCTTAATATAGGACCAAACTGAGGGCTAAGTGTAAACAAGTATAACCTTTTACATGCTCCAGATCAAGATCTCATTCCTACTGGGAGGCAGGAAAAAAAATACAAGCCAAAATGTGTAACCTTCTATGATTCCACTTCCTTAGTCCAAGAGGAAAACTTCCTTTTACAAAATTGGAGAATAAAGTTTTCCTGCTTGTTAGACTGGCTGCCAAGCTGCTGATTTTGGGGTAGCAGTTTAATAGAGTTCTTTGCACTCATGACAGCCTAGGTGGGAAATCACAGAAGAGCACAGAGGAAATTCTCACAATATACTTCCCCCCTATTATTTCTCAGCTTATTTTGAAATTAGGAAATCATATGGAAACAGCAGGAGGATTCCCAGCCTTGCGCTATTTCCTTCCCCTGTGATCATGAAGTTTTATTGCTGCATGAGCCCTGCTGCCTACCATGTCAGAGGAGCTCAGCAAGAGGTAAGGTTTTTCTAAGTGTGGGTGGTCATGTCCATGTATTCAGCAGAAGCAATAGGGTTATTCAGCTTGAAAAAAGGCAGCTCGAGATGAAGTGTAGAAGAATAATTTTCAAAGAGAAAATAATGAAAAACTAACAAAAGCACCCAGGGAATTCATTCTTTTTCCTTTTTTTCCCCTTTTGGTAATTGCCACTGAAGAGCCTGGCACTGAAATGACATCATTAATTCAAGGTATCTCACTCATACACTTGTGGGGAAAATTGTATGAAATGAAAGGAAATTTCCCCAGGACTCAGCCTATTGCATTGGAAAGCTTTTCTGCTGGTGAAAAACAGTTACATATGGAAAGATGACCTGCTTGTTGATGCAGGAGAAGTACAAACATTTTTCAATAATTTGGGATTTAAAATTTCTAGTATTTGACTATTATTTGTAGGTGCAGATACTCACAGTCATATCCAACTTTATGAGTGTATTAACATCATTTATGTCAGAGCTCCTTTTTCAGAAGGCATGTACAAATAAGTTTCCTGGAAGACAATTTTGTCAAACCCTTAACTCTGCTTTTAAGCAAGCAGTGCATAGGGAAAAATGTTGACTATTGAATATTAGCAATGTACTGCTTGTAAATAAGCAGCAAAGGAATATTGGCACATACTGTGCAGTGGATAATGTTGAACCATAAGAAAAAATCTTTCAAGAGTTCATATAATTGGAGAAATATGATTTTTTTTCAGGGCAAATTGGTGATAACTAGCTGTTCCAGTCAGCACAGCTAATAGTCCCCATTCTTTTCAATAGGTATATCATAGAAAGTCATAATGGCAGAACCGTGTTTTTCCTTCTTTTAAATATTTGATATCCCCACAAGCAGTTCAGGTATACATGTTACAGCAGGCTATAGCACAGGAGAATGTTAGGATATAATCTCCATTCTGCACCTGCAAGTAACCTCTCTCAAGGTCATGAAGAAAGGAGCAACTCCAAATATTACAGTATACTTAACCATTTTTTTTCCTGAGACTAGTTAAGTAAAATTCAACTAGTAAAAAAGAAAACACTCCTATTTTCACACATTTATTTATTTCATTTACTTGCTCATAGTCTTGGAAAGTCGCTACAAGGAGAGACATACTTTAAAGCAGACAGCTACTATCTAGTCTAACTTCTGATCATTGACACCCTAGGTTCAGAACACATGAAAAATAGTTAATGAAAAAACAGATCTTTCAGTTTCTTCATGGAATTAAGGACAAATCTGGAAAATACTGGCATGGAAACCTACCCTATTTTTTGACAGAGCAGCATTTCTGTCACAAAACTTATACCACCAACTTAATAATTAAAGAGAAATTTCTCTCCCTTGAGCATCTGGGTACTACAAGCTTTTGTTTCAGTTTTGGTCCTCATTTCCTCCCCTCATGCTGGTTTTCAGCCTGCTGTGGAAGATGAGGGGTATTGCAGTGTTCTTGAAAGCAGAAAATATCTGCTCCTCTGATTTGAATTTACAAAGCAAAATGCTCTCCTCTTCAAGCTCTGCTCTGTGCTTTGTGTACTTTCATATGGTTAGAACAGGATTAATTTATTTTCTACACTTTCTGTTATCTCTTCTCACTCTGGGGCTGTCACATCTCTTGTTCAGACAGCCATGGGAAGGGAGAACTTATCATTACGTTTAGATGGAATTTGAGGAAATATTTTGTCAAATCAGTTGCTCTGCATCATAATTATCTTCATGATTCATGAGCTTCACATTGCTATTCCTCCATGGCCAGGTAGGGAGGGAACTCAAGAATTGTACCTATGATTTGCCCTGTTAGTCAGAAAAATTGGCTGCTAACAGAAAAGCCTAAATTGCTTCCTTTTGTAAGTGAAACATCTCACACACATCTCTGCTCCCCCTCTGAGCCCTCCAAAGCAGGATAGTGTTGTTGTTCACTACCACACCGCAAGTTTTCTCCTCCTTTAAACCAAGTTTTAGGTTAAGAATTCCCCTTTTGAGCGTTAAGACACAGGGGATGTCAGATCAGGAAAGCAGAAAGCCAGAGGAGCCACTACTCCCAGTGGCTTTTGGATGGTGGAAAATATTTGTGTGCCTCTTTTTTGGAGGCTGGGCCTGGAGCACAGGGCACCCTCTGTCCTGGTTCCAGCTTTTCAGGAGTGGCTGCAGGGCACAGCCACAGTTGTGCCTTTCTCTCCTGCAGCAGTGTCTTCACCCAGCGGAGCAGTGAGCCCACGTACATGGGATGCATACAAACTGCTTATTGTCTTTCTGTCAGGAGCATCACCAAACAGTCTCACTTTCCACAAATAAAAGCAGATCTGGATTGCAGAGCTGGCAAGAAAAACAAACAGCAACCCTGTTTTAAGTGAAAACACTGCCAGATGCCATGAGTAACACAGAGAACTAGCGGGAGACAGATACTGGGGAAGAGTAGCTTAATAGTTTTAATAGCAGTTTTCTTACCTCTGGCTGTTTATGAAAGCAGATAAGCAAAAAAGCTTTTCTCTCTCTCTTTTTTTAGAATGCCTGGTGTAATGCTTCTTTTCCTCCTATCAGCTTGATGTAGAAATCTAAATATCACTGAGCAGGCTGGGGTTTGGGCCAGTTTTAATGAGATAATACCTCATAAGGGATTGATCCCAGATACATTTAAGGGGCCTCACGGCTACTGCTGTGCAATACATTGCAGATTCTGCAGCCTAGGAAAAGAACAGAGAATTAGTGAGATGTATGAAGAAATGCAGAATAAAAACTTAGTCCCCAAGACATTTCATGCCCTGTGGACTGCAGACTCTTGTACCAGGCTTATGCAGTTGTTTATTTTTTTTTGTCTGCCAAGCATGGGTGACAAAATTTGACAGGCAGTATGCTTACTTATCTGTTTTTTGTGAAGTAATGCTTTTGCACATTTTTCTTCATTATAAGCTCTGAACAAGTGAAGTGCAACGTTCCACTTAAATAGTTTCTGCATGCAGACAGCAACATCACAAAACCAGGTTGTAGGAGAAAATAGAATGGGAAATAGAATTTTAAAAACAATATGGCAAAATCAGGGAAAAACATATTTCCTTAAGTATTATTTATCCTTTTCTAATAGTTCACTTTGTACCATGACAGCAATGGAATATATTCCATGGTATACAATTTCTTCCTGGGAATGAAAAAGTGATTGACACCTAAGTTTGAATTATTGTGAATATGTGGAAAAAATGGGATTTTACACATGGACAAAGTAAATAAGAGGTTTGAAAAGCATGTTTATATTGGGAGAATTTTAGTACAGTCCAGCTTTTAAAAGAAAAATGGTCTTCATGCAACAGGCTCTAGTTGGGAGCAAAGTGCCATTCAACAAGAAGGAACTGCTTTAACAGCTCAGTTATTGATGATGCTGAGTCAGGAGCCTGTGGATATAAAGTCTGCATTTGCTTTGTCACTGGAAGTAGGGAATCAGCCATAATAGACAACCCAAAGATTTCTGATATGCCTACACTGGAAACTATGCATTTCTGATTCTGATGAAATTTCTGTTAGCCAAGTACTGAAACCCTTCCTCACTGATAATTCCTTTCCTAGCCATGCCAGTACTGGTTGAATCCAGCTGAGCTTTTACTGACAAAAGAAGAACTGTTTTCTGCCTCACACTCTCCTTAGTCCTGGCACCTCTGGGAGGTCTGTGTCCATCCCTGCTGTGGCTGGGCACTCCAGAGCTGTTCACACACCCAAGTCTTTGTCTAACACCTCTGCAGTGGAAGCAGCATGTGGTAAGTGCATAGCAGAGAGTGCTGCCTCTAGTTTTCTGAAATTTCTGAAAATTAAAACTACTTTGTGTAAAGGATGAAAGAAACTCTGTTCTCCATGAGAAACATCTGAAGAAGAATCAAGATGTCATATTGGCAGAGGATTCTTTGGGCAGAATGGCCTTTCACGTTCATAGCACTTGGGCTGGATTATCATTATGCATTCCCACTGCCTGCCTCTATTTTCTACACACTATGACACCAGTTATTCCATTCCATTCCACCTCTATGCAGAAAAAGTTAGGCTTAGGCCTTTGTAGCCTGAAAGAAAATATTTGTATTGGGCCATTCCTGATAAATATTTTTACACAATTACCTTACCTTCCAGCTGTCAAAGTACTGTAAAATTTTCAAGAATAAAGTGACCATTAGGAGGTATTAGCCAAGAAGTAAGAACCCTAATTACTTCTTCACATAAGTAATAAATGAAAGCAGCTGAGTTTCTGAAGGCTTGTCACCTTTGCAGTCATTTCAATAGACCTTTTCCATCCTTACCTATACCAGATGAAGTGGAACAGTAATTGTAATGCACTTAGTCACATTAGTTCTATTGTTGTATTTTCTTTAAAGAAAAACTTGTTTGATCTCTCTGCAGCCTCACTCAGTGAAGAAGCACTGAGAGTGTAAGTTGTTACTGTAAAATATCCTTTGCATGTGCAATAAAAACCTGGATGTCCATATGGCCTCCAAATGGTCTATGCCCAACCAAGAAACAATTGGGTTCTGTTGTTCCTTAGATAAAAGAGTATCAAAACCAGTCTGACTTGAAGAGATAGGTCTGGTTTCTTTTACACTTAAGTGTATGCAGTTTTATGACTCAGTAGGAGAAGAGCTAGATGCCTTTTTTTTTTCTAGAGGGTGAATAATGTCCCCCCCTACTTTGGTATGACTTGATTTGTTGTATCCCTGTCTGTTATGTGTCAGTTCTGGAGAGGAAGACAGAATTCCCCCAAGCAGAGGCACTGCTGTCCTCCCAACAGACCTGCCAGAACCAGAGGGGCATTCAGAGCACGAGCTCTCACATACAGCACACGCTGCACCTTGGCTGCTTCACTGCCAATATATAAATTTTTTTTCTATGATCTGCTTCATCTGTTATCTATCAATTGCTTGCCTTGGTAAATCAGTTTTTAAAAACCATCTATATTCATGCACAATGTGTGGGTGATGTTTTTCCTTTCTTCTTTGTGTAAGTGTGGTCTATCCCCATTACAGCAAGCCTTTGGGGAATATTATAGTATTAGAATCTCCTGAAAACTGATAGTTAAGTACTTATCATCAGGAATAAGTGAATCAAACCAATTTTCTTTCATTTTTACTTTCAGAAAGATGATTTTGTAGGACAAGGCTCTTTAATTGGATGTCTCAGCCCTGTGAGATAAACACAGATTTCCTTTCTCTGCATAAAGAGAATATATCACAGAAAAGATGAGAGTACAGTAATACTGTCCATTTTATAGATATATCTTTCTAGCTCACACTGATTCTCTGCATCAGTCATGGATTTTAACACAAATGAAAGCATATTAGCCTCAGAGGGTACCAGTTAGAAGTACATGTTCCCTAATTAGCACTTTGATGTAGTTATGTCCAGGTAACATACATAGCTTTAATCATAGCAAGCATTGCCTGTGATGGTCAGCAAATCCCTAGGTCATCTTTTCATCTTACAGCAGGATGTCTCACAGATAAATGCCTAGAAAGACTTCCTTTTAATACCTGCTTACTGGCAGGTGCATTATGGGAGGCTCACCTTGATCCCTAAGATGCAGAAATTGCTTGGAACAAAGACCCAATAATAATGTAAAATCTTCTCCCAAATGCATCTATTTCTCTGATCTCTTCTGGCTTATCAGCAAGTTTTCTGACAGAAAAAGTAAAAGTGCAATTTTATTTGGAAAGTGTGATAGCAGAACAGGTCTCAATTTCTTCTGAAAGTCTGTCAAAAGCAAAAGTATTATAAATTCATCATACATTAATCATATATACCCACTGGGCAATTTGTTGCCTCTGGCTTTATCTGTCATAGGGAAAGTCACACAACCCAAATGATTCCATTTATTTCAGTATTACAACTAATCAAATACAGTCTGTGACTCCAAGGTTCGTGATACACTCAGACTGACTCAGGAGATGCTGGAAGGGAGCAAGCTGGGTCTGTACCTGAGCTGGGCAAAGGACCAGGACTCCCCATCTGTTTCCTTTTGCATTGCATAGGACACTGTAGGGTTTCTGAGTCCTTTCTGCAAGCTGTGTGAAGGCTTGATTTCATGGACTGGTCATAGTGAGGGCTGTGGATGGGCATTTGTACTGCAGGACAGATCTGGAATTATTAGCTCAGAATTGTTATCAAGTCTTGGGAAAGCAAAATTGATCACGGAGTATGAGCTAAAGGATTTGAATCCAAAATGTTTTGAAGCAAAGAAGAAACACAGGGGATACTGCAAGGCTGAATATTGTTAGCACAAATATGTTCTGACAAACAGGGTCAATAGTTTGCTTTTCACAATTCAGTTAACATTTATTTCAAGGCTGAGAGGAAGACACCACTGAAATTTCTAGCCCACTCAGACATTTGGCTCAGAAAATTCTTCTAGGACCAAAAAATAATGAAATCTGTGTAGTGGGGTCTTTTTCTTTAGCAGCAGCAGGTGAGGCAGTGGGCACGCACTGACCCTCTTTGCCCTGGGCCAGCAGTGGAGCCGAGGGAGCAGCAGCTCTGCACGCAGCTGGCAACACATGTCCAGAGTCGCCCAAATGTGATGTGTGCCAGAGGGGCCCAGAAGGTCTCGTCCAGCGACAGCAATCACCCAGAGGGGACAGTGAGGCCGGAGACTTGCCCGCGGCCGGGCACTGCGGCACTGCGGGCCGGGGCTGCGCTCGGGCACCGGCCGGGGAGGCGAGGCGGACACGGGGGCCCGGGAGGGCAACAACACCGGCAGCAGGGGCAGGAAGCGGGGACACGACTTAATGGCTGTGACAGATGAGCAGCAAGAGCACATCACACTGAGAGGAAAGGAGAAGGGGAGGGCCGGGGGCGGCCGGGACAGCGGGAGCTTCCCACAGAGCCGCGGGCAGGCCCAGCGCCGGCCCCGCGCTGCAGCGGCACCGGGCACAGCCGGAGCTCAGCAGCGGCTGCTGGGAGGAACATCACAGCCACAGGGAGGCCGCTCTCCACCTGGGACCACATCCAGCCCTCGCACAGAGATCCCTGGCCGTCCCTGTGGGCTGCCGATAGGGCGTGGACACCGTGGGGAAGAGCAGCCGCGCCAGGCTGGGACCGATCCCTGCGGGGGCTGGACCGCACACGCCAAAGCACTTCTCAAAGTGTCTGTGCTCCTGGTGCCCGTGCTGCCCCTGCTCCGGCACTGAATCCATTCCCTGGCAGACACGTCCTGCCTGCCCCCACACTGCACTGATGCCCGCGCTGCCCCTGCAGTGAATCCATTCCCTGAGCAGACACGGCCTGCCTGGCCCCACCTGCCCTGATGCCCGTGACGCCCTGCCCAGACAGTGCCACAGCTCCTTGAGCCTCCCGTCCTTTCTCCTCTCTTTCCCTTTTAGGATTGTGGGTACTGCACCAAGGACTCCTTTAATCTATCCTCAGCCATATGAACCTGGATTTCATCTCCAGTCCCTGGGTAATCAAGATATTTCAACAGCTGTCAGTTTCTGGCAGAGGCCTGTTCTACCACTTTTTTTCCCACAACATATTTTTCATAGCTAGTCAGAAATATGCAATATTTTGTCATAAAACTAGTCTCATTTACAGCATTTGAATATTTTCCCTGCTTTACAGTTACCTTTCTCTAGCTTACAGTTTTGAGATTTTTTTCCAGTTTCTCCTGTTGAGCACTTTTGCTTCTGCTGTTAGAGCTTTCTCTGCCACTAACCCCATCCACTGCACTTCTGTAATGTTTTGTAATGTGTGCCTGTTGAGTGGATATTCTCTCCTTCTGTTTATTACCAGACTCCTTGTCTTACATACTTCAAAAATTAGAAGATACACAGCTGTCTCCAAATCCTAAACTACACATTCTGAATTTTCTTGCCCCCCTTCTTTGTTTTGTCTGCCCCTTCACTTTATATCATCAGCAAGTGTAATCCACTTACTGCATCTTCTTTCTTCCAGGTCATTGATATATAAAGTGAAGAAAATTGATCCTCACACTAATCCTTGCGACTCTCTTCTAGTCACATCCTTACACATTAAACCGTTAGCATACATGGTACCTCTTGAAAAAAATATTTGAGCTAGTTTATGGCTTATTGAAATTAGATATCCCAAGAATGCTGACATTGCCAATTCAAAGAATCAGATTAGTAAGAAAGGGGGTGTATCTGAAAGCCATTGGTCTTCCCCCATGGGGCAGGAGTTGGCCAGGGGTCTCCGAACCTCCTGTGGCTGCAAGCAGCTCCTCACCAAACTCCCTGTGAGGGGAAGGGGCTGATGAAGGATATGTTCTGGGGCTGCCAGCAGCCACTGACAGACTTGCATCAGTTTGGTGAGTCCCAATGTGAGTGGCCCCATGGGCAATTTCCTCTTTAGAATGTTCTTGATCTTGTTTCGAAGCTCCCAGAGGTTTAAAGCTGTCTCCTCATCCCCGTCTCTGTGATGTGAGAGAGAAGTCTTTGTAGTTTCTAATGGAAAGCTGTCATAGGCAGAAGTTAAAAGGGGATTTCTTTTGCATCCCTTTGCTTCCCAAAGTCAGACATTTAACACAAAGAACCTGACTTTTCTACAGAAAAATCTAGTTAAACAGAATGTATGGATTCCTGTTATCTGATATTTTTATTATCCACCCAGAAAAAATCCCATCAGCAGAGTCATAAGCACAGGCTTGCTTTCATGAATTCATGCTGACTTTTCATAATTAAATCAGAATTTCCCCAAGCCTGACTCTGAGTATTATTTAAATTTTTTTCCTACTGCTGCAGTTGGACAAGCACTGCACATTTCTTGTTTCAGAGCCTTTCCAGTCACCTTTCCAGAGGAGGAAGATAGCCTGCCTAGTGCACTGGGCTGGGACTCAGGAGACCTGGATTTAAACCTAGCTAAGATGCAGGTTGCCTGTGTGAATTTAGGCAACAGACCTAACCTACTACATGCACTAATACCATGTTCTGAGCAGAGACAATAACTTCCTATCATTCAGGAGGCCACATAGGTAAATGTGAGGTGCTGAGATGCATGAAAGAAAAAAACCTATTACATTATTTTCCTGACAAGTATAGCATTTCTTTATCGAATGACCTTGGCTGAAGATGTGATTCCTCAAAGCTGGTGGATGTCTAACTGCAACAGGAATTAGACACCTGAGCAAATACTTCTGAGGCACCAGGCCCGGGTTTCCATCACCAGACTGCCTGTAGCAGTGAGTCCAGCCTTTTTAAACAGAGCTGGCTGAGGAAGAGTCACTGCTGTAGCTCCATTATATCTTTGGTGTCTTTGCAGAGATGTGCCTGTGGCTGCAGCATCTGAGCTGAGCAGGGGCCACCACACTCTGTTGGGTACATTTCTACAGCCCTTGGAGCTGGCTCCTGCTCACCAGCTTCTGGAGAAGGATGAAGCAAATGCCTTTTCCTTCCAAGCTGGAGATCCTCACTACCTTCCTGGCTGGTTTTCAGAAAGCTGCACAATGCTGTGGTAACAAAAGGACTCTGGCTGCAGAAGAAGAAAAGAAAAGAAACAAAAAAAAACCTTGTGCCTTCTCTTGTATCACATTCACTCATGCGCTCACTCCAGAGCTAGCATTCCTCTGGCAGGACATCCTGTCTCCAGTTCCTTACTACAAAAAAAAAAAAAAGCAACAAAACCACACACACACCAAAAAATCCTAGAAAAAATTAGATTCCTTCACTAGCAATTCATAACATTATTATGCTATTTTGCAGATGGGCTGGTTGAATTGAGGTTAAATTTTGACTTTTTCAGATGACACCTGAAAGTCCTCTATTCTTAGAATCATGGATTCTGTCTTGATTCTCAAACTCAAATTTTCAACATGTACAACCAGGAGAGAGTTTGCCAGACATGGGCAAGGGATTAGCATTGCTAGCACAGAATGTAATTCTGATCCTATAATGGGGAAGCAGCTGCAAACTCTGCATCCTCATCTCATATCTCAGATGCATTCAACCCTGCATGCATTGTACAGTACACAAGAAGTGTCTTTTGTTTTATTCCATTTTGATTTTAATAACACAATTTTAAACCTGCTGCAGAAAACCCAGTTTTTTTACTGAAACACATGAAGGTGTTGTTCATCAAACAAATGGGTTGAGGAATTGTTTGGGTGCTTCAGAACAAAGAATTACTCTGGCTATCATCGCAGACATTCTGAATGGAAACAATTTACCATGGAGGCCTGTGGCTTCAGGAGGAGGATAATGGTAAGTGTTAGTTTTGTTCATTTTCTGTACCAATGAAAAAATAAAGAGGCTGTAAGTGGATTCATTTGCTGTTCAATCGTGAAGTGGCAGTCAGAACAAAAGACGAGGGCAACAAAGTTCAGACTGAAACGATGAAGAGCCAGAGAAAGAAAAGCAACTTCAAAATAATCCAAATAATATTTTTTTTTTGTCTAGAAATAAAAGTAAAAGAAAAGTAAATTTATTATGCACTCAGAAGTCATAAGTGATGAAATTAATTTGTACAGTGCACTTGCATACACAGGTGCTACTGTTATGGATATACATTATAAATCTGCAGGGCACTAAAGTGATTACTCTTTCCCCCGTGTCCCTGAATGCCATATTTTTCCAGCATGCTGGATCCCATCTGGTCTCAAAGTTTTGTCATTCTTCAGACATTTCAATTTCTTGATTACCTGTCAGGTTATGACCCTCAATTGTTTTTCTTTTTTAATATCTCTAGCTGTTCACTTGGGAGATGTCCATGTGTTTCTGACATCTGCCACCCAACCCCCTCCAGGAGCCCCATGACACAGCATTAATTATTGTGTTTATTTCAACAGTATTCTCACCTCCTTTAAAGAAAAGACCCAGGCTTTCTCCCACAGCACCCATGGTGATCATAGTTCTTATATTTGTGCTCTTCCATAGTTTACCAAAACTGTCTCCAGGTTTTTCATTGTGAAAGAATGTCCTTTGAATCCAGAAGGATTGCTCTTCAAGGTCACAACTGAAGGTGTTATGTAGCAACTATGTCCATTGTACTCCTTAAATGAGTAAGCTTATTTTCAGTTCCACTGCCGACCAGGACTATATCCTGTCCCTTGATCTTCCTATGAGGAGGAATTCTTCAATTTCCATTCATTCTAAAAACAAAACCATTATTGATTGTTTTAAAAAAAATAAATGCTTTTGTTACTTGAATAATCAAATTTTAAATCTACATCCTCGTTTCCACCTTTCTTCCAATGTTCTTCTCATTTTAATGACTTCATAACATGAGAAACATGAGGAATTTCTTGCCCTGAGTAAATATGTAGCAGGTGTGAACTTTTGATCTGGACTTGTAAGCTAGTCTTTGGTCCCTTGTGATGACAAAGCATCATTCAGAATCCAGGGTTTAACCAGTTTTGTGTTGTTTTCTGTGACCAAAACCATCATAAGTACTTAGTCCTTTGTGTGGAGCCAAAGATCAAGCTGAACTTCTGTTGCTGCTGGAGCAAGGGTGGGAACCCTTCAGTGGAATTCAAACCAGGCAGAGCAAATGGAAAGGGCAAAGAAATGACTGCAGCACTCTCTTGTGTGGCAGCCAAGTCCCAGTTTCTCAACTAAATGAACCTTCCTCTCATCAAAGAGAGGATTTTTTGCCCTGCTCTGGCCTAGCTGGGTCTTAAATTCATCTTATCTTAATCTTAACAGATGGCATCATTAGCCAGTGCCTGTGTGTTATGTGGAGAACATGGTTTTTCCAGACCATGATCAGTACATGGTGATGGGATCTCTCCCTTTTAGAATCTTGTTGGGGAATGCTTAATGTTAGACTTTGAACAAGTTCCAGCAGGGCCGAAGTGACAGACTGCTTATGGTAGCCAAGGTGGAAGGGACTGTGAACACCTGCAAAACCTTTGTCTCTTAGGGAACTTTATTGGCACCAACTCAAATAAACATTACCATAATCACTTTTTTGTACTTAGATGCCCAAGTTCAGCTGAAATCACCTTTTAGATATTTAAATAATTTGGCAGGATTTGGGATGAATAGTTGTTTTATTTGTACAGCTGAAGAGTAGTGTTGCCTAACACTATGAAGATTATAATGTAAAAATACATGAGCCATAAAGCTCACTTTCACTGTGCTTGTTTCTACTTCTTTCACTGCGGTGATATTTCTCTTCTTATCCTTCACTTATGCCATTAATACATAAAATTTTATTTTCTAGTAAAATAATTTGAATCTATTCATAATCAAGGGCTTTAAAGCAGCAGATGAAAGTGAGAGATAGCAGTCAGCTTTTTAGGAAATTAAAGAATTTGCTTCATTTGCAAATGACCATGGTGCTTATAGAAGTAACCCCTGCATTAAAGGATTAGCATTACAAGCATGAGCAGGCCACAGTGCCCTGGAAGTGAACTTGGATTGCAGTAGGGTCATGTCTGAATGAGAATTAGTTTTTGCCAAAATTGTGCCCTCAGAGGATTACATGTTACCCTCAAGAGGCCAAGCCAGACAAAGATTAAATCCACACATTGGAAAAATGGTGCAGTTTGTATTGTTCAGGACATTGTGGGTTCTGGAAAAGATACAACCATTTGCGTTATTCAATCTACATTTTATTTGATAGTGTGATTGTCAGGCAGTAGTTACAAGAGTTACAGGCCTGATGAGCATTTGCTTGATGAGCAGTAGGCTTCAGACTGCATACTTTAAGTGGGGATAATTTGGAAATACTGATATTTCTTTTGACTGAAGCTTATAATAATGAAATATACAGGATACTGCTTTAGTTATCTCATTATCTTACAACCCCAAGCAACTTTTTGACATATTATATTGATTAAAGCAAGAGAAAGTTGGGCATTTCAGCATAATTTATGCAAGCTCAAACCAATAATTAGAACAGCTAATTAGCTATTGGTATCTGATTTTATATTAATCAGGAACTAAGATAACAGAAACAATACACTCAAGTCTTGTTTGGTAATAAGGAGTTTGGTTTCTCTAGCCTAGCAGTGATCATTAATTTTGCTGTGTTTTGATTTAGTGTTTGTGTTAATATATTCCAGTATGTCTGAGGATATGAAAGTAACACCTGGTGTGCTCTGTGCAAATGCTTCTCTGCTTCAGGAGAAAAGCCAAAGGGGAAATGCAGCTAAACCTAGAGCATCATTATAAACAGTCTGGTGGGGATAAATGCCTATACTTTCCAATGCTAAAAGAAAGCAAATGAAAATATGTGGTTCTGTTTGTATGTTTTGTATGTATGTAGAAAGAATGCAGGAGGTAGTGCAGAAAGAGCATTTATGCTGAGAAGGTTTGTGATGTCTATTTGTACAGTGCAAGGGGTTCTACATGCAGGTTTTTGTTTACATCTATGCTCAGTGTATGTTTGCAATTTGTTAGTGGAGGCAGTAAGCCCAATTAAAAGAAAAACCCTCTGTGCTCAGAGTTTTAATTTTGCTGATATCCCAAGACTGTCAAAGGTAGATATTCCACATAGATTTGAGCTTGCCAGCAGTGAGCTTTGCTAGACTGGAATGAAAATAAAGACATTTCACTGCCTTTTATTTCCTCAGCTTCAAAACAGTCTCTTCTTTCCCTGGGAACAATGCTCTTCTCCTTATGCAGAACTTAATCTGGTAACTCACAAGTTAGCTTATTACATGTAAAAAAGAAAAAGGCTTCAGGAATAACAGGCAGGGTCACTGATTGAGAGACACAAAAACCAGAGGTGTGTTCACACCAAGCTGAGGTGCTGGATTGCTGAATGAATGTGGAATATATTCAGTCAACTTTAGCAAAGACAGAAGCATCTACTTTTTAATTTCAGAACATAAATACATCAATGTCCTTTGAAGATAGCTTTTATTCTGTTATGCCTTTTCAAGAAAGGTTGGTAGCTGAATCAGACCCTTTATCAGATGGCATTTCCCACTGGTATAATACCTAGAGATGAAAACAAAATTAATCCAGCTCTATCGTTCACGTTATTAAACTCATCTTTAAAATGGGAAACTGGAGCCTACCTTTATGTGACAGAAAGCCAGAGAGATTTGTTCAGACCTCCCATATATCTTACATTTAATAGCATAAGATAGGCAAAACCATCTTCTTTCTTACATCCATCCACCCCGGGTGCATTTGCTTCCCACTCTTTTGTAATTTTTTATATTATTAAGCACCCTTACAAGCACTCTAGAATTATTAGCACATGGAAACTGGAGCTTATTATAGGCAGAGCATCTTATCATTAGCATAGCATCTCTGGTTCAAGGAGATGGCGTGAAGCTTCAGGAGGAATTTTCCAGCCTGTGAGGTGAGTGTAGTGGTCAGTGGAGCTGAAGGGCTAGCTACATCAGCTAATTTACACACTGCCAAATGCATTTTTGTAGCCTACTGGAACAAAATGAAAATCCTACTCTCTAACAAGCCTTCCTGAAGGCAATATGAGAAAATGATTACATGCATAATAAGCCCATGAAATCTCAAATCTCAGCTTTGGACTCTTCAGACCTGGGATTTTGACTCATGCACACTTCTGGATAAAACCTGAAAATCTAAGAAGAGTTTAGCCTATAGCAGGAATTTCTTCTACTCCTTTAGATGCTTTGTCTGCTCCCCACCTTCCTCTCATTCCCCTCCACCCCCAGTCCCTGCCTGGAAAAAAAAACTACACACACAGACACACACACACAGAGCAAAGCAGAGAAAAGCAAAGCAAAGCAAAGAAATTCAAAAGAGAAAGAATGTAGCAGTGTCTACAAAGAGCCAGGTTAAATATCTGCCTTGCCTAGTTAGCATTTCAGCAAGGGGTGGCCAATGGCTGATGGTCAGGAGAGATGAAAATGTTAGACAAAGGTGAGCAATCACCTTTTTCTTCACAGAAAGTGTGATTGGACATTGGAATGGGCTGTACAGGGAGGTGCTGGAATCACTGTCCCTGCAGGTGTTTAATGAAATACTGGACCTGGCAATCAGTGCCATGGTCTGGTTGACAAGGTGCTGTTGGGTCATAGGTTGGGCTTGGTGATCTCAGAGGTATTTTCCAACCTGATTCTCTGATTCTGTGATACAGTGACCCTTCCCTAGTACATTTCTCAACTCCCCAGCAATCTGTAGGTCAGGGCAGCCCTGAACCAAAAATTTCTTTCTTCTTGATAGGCCTTGATGTTGCCCAGTAAGCACTTTTCTAAAAACTTTTCTAAGCCCAGAAATACCTGTCACCTCTAACAGCCTGCAGCTCTGCATTCCATAGCTTAGCCATGTGCTATAAGAAGGATCCCATCTCTCTGCGCTGGTGCACTGTCAAGCTGCTTTGCACACACACTCAAAGTCAGACCCTTGATCTCCTGGGGATGTCAAGAACGCAGAGAGCCCCACTCATTCTGAAGACATCCTGTCCAAAGGACTGGGTTGGTGTGGAATTCATTGCCATCGTTGCTGCAAAAGGGTTTTTGAGACATGAAACCCCCAGCAGTTAAAAGAAGGGAACCTCATGGGGATACTCAGCTGATAAGCAGCCAGGCTACGATGGCAGATGGATAACTGTGCTACAAATTCACATGATGCAAAAGTTTATTTTGGGCACCTCTCTTTCCCAGTACCACTTACACAGGTCTTTGTAAGTCTCAGAAGGAAGGAACACATGAAAACTTGTTTGAAGTCCTCTACTCACACCTGGTTTAGTTCAAATGACTCTGATGGATGCATGTGGAGGGTAACAAGGGAGAGACAGCTGCTCCTGCAGAGTCTCCAAATGTAGTCAGCACCACAGAAACACACCTGGGGAGATTGTTGTGACTACAGAAGCAAGTAACTCATTTCTCCAAAGTCACTTCTAGCCTACACAGCCCCAGCAGAGGCTGGGACAGGAAATGCTACATTAACCCCAAGGCAATGCAGTAGTGGCATTTGGAAAGACTGTGGTTCATTTCCACAGCCACAACTTCCAAAGTTTGAATTTTAGCTGATAGGTCAGCGCCCAAGTTTTTCTGCAGCATGAACCCAAGTTCATCTCAGCTTCTGCTTCAAGATTGATGATGCTAAAGATTGCCCCTCAAGCTTATAATATGTTGGACCACCTTTTGAATTGCCTGTATCTGAAGAATTTACATTTTGTAAACACATTTCTCTTCACAGAGAACAGCAAGGCACAATTCTTCCCAAGAATATTTCTGGGTTTCACATTCTCTGAACCTCAGAGAAAGAAAAAACAATTCTTATCTTATTTGCTGTGCCCGTGTTTGTGCCAAAGTAGAATGCAATATGGATATTGTTTACCCAAAGTGATGGTGTTTTGTTTCCTTGGCCTATCAGGGCCAAGTGTGTGTGTGTGTGTGTGTGTGTGTGTGTGTGTGTGTTGGGACTGTTGGCTGACAGTCACAAGATTCTGGGCAGTGGTGTGCAGAGCTGAGTGCTTGACAGATTCAGTTTAGATGTAATGTAATATAGAGTGATATAGTATAGAATAATATAGTATAATGAAGTAATTAATTAGCCTTCTGATAAGATGGAGTCAGATGCATCATTTCTCTCCCCCTCGTTGGAAGCAAAAATATCATCGATACATTTGGCACCACATTTGGCTAACGGAGAGGAGCGGAGGAGGAGGAAAGAGCTCACTCCAGCTCTGCAGTTTCACATACCATGACACCAATGGACATTGCCTGGATCACTCAGTGGTGCCTCACAAAATGTCCAGCAACCCACAAACTTGCAAGAACTGTAATATATCAGCCCAGCTCTGAGGAAACACAGGTCTATGGTTGTAACCAGGAATTTTGTGGTCCATGTGCACTCAGCTCTGTCATCAGCTGTGAGAGACCTGGCTGCTGTGAATGTGTTGCCTTTCTTTTTTTCCTGTGGGCAAGGAAAAGCAAATAAAAGTTCTCACGAATACTTGTGGAGGATGACTACAAAGAAGGTATTCAGTGGGATTAGATGTATTTTCATTCCACTAAAATGTGTGTGCCCTTTTTTTATCTTGCAGTACTTGTTCAGTGTTGGAATCAGCCAATCAAACCACAAATTTGGCTTTATTTTTAAATTGCAACCAAAGCCATAAAGCTGAACAAGGCAGAATTACAAGTAAACCAGCCAGTTCCTCTCATCTGCTATGGACCTTTGCAGCAAGCTGTTTTACAGTACCTATTCTTCCTCATAACCATATCCTTTTTCTCCAGGGGATCATTTTAAGCTTTAGAAACTGCAGAAGCCATCCTAAAGCCATTTTTCCTGAAGGGAGTACTTAAATGGAAACGAACCCTCTTCTCATGATTTAGAGTGTGTAAAATGCTATCCTGATCCTACCAGGCTGAAAGCTGCAGTCCTCATTCTTTCCCAAAACTCTTGCATCTGCAAAGGGACCGTTGAATTCAAAAAGGCAGTACCTGAGCTCAGCAGCACGCCCATGTGTTTTGCATTGTAAGAGGGGCCTACGAAGCCATTTCCCTTGCACTTTTCAGAGAAGCCTCCCTTTTATCACAGAAAGCTTAATCTACTGGGATGAAAATTATAACCCACTGAAAATCCACTAGGAATCTTGAGACAATCCCATTTTCAGACACTGAATCCTTTCCATTATTTTTGTCTGTTTCTTCTTTTTGTTGTTGTACTGCCATGTTTCCTGGTTGCTTCCCATAAAAAAATAAATCAGGATTACTAGCATACTACAAATGAGCCTGTACTTTAAATATGTCCTTCCTGATAAGTAGTAAATATGATGAGAGAGAAAAATTGTTCCTGGGAGGTTTTCAACCTAATTTTGTAGACTTAAGATATCTGGTTGTCCTGGGAACTCTGTGCTTGCAGCTCCCATTAATTTCAGTAGCAGGTGTCTAAATATTTCTCATACCCAGAGGTTCACATATTTGTAGGAGGATGTAGATAAGGTTTGGATAAGCACATAGCAATTCTCAGGTTAAACAAAGCAGAGCTTCTTGCCTCTTGTTGTTCTCCTAATGCTACTTATTGTTGGATATTAAATATGCAGGTGATGAGAATGCACTAAGCTGATCTGGGAGCAAACCAGAGGATTGTTTTGTGTTTCCCAAAAGCACAATGCCCTTTGTGTAGATGTGGGGTACAATTTGTAAACTCTCTTTATTGTGAATATTGAAATTTCTTCACTTGGCTTCTTAAATTTTGGGAGGAAAGTAAAAGGGAACAAAGGTCATTAGCTACATCATCTGTTTTCAGAGATTTGTTCTCTTAATCTAAGCCATTTTATTGCTCCCTTCACCACTTTTTGGTCCCTGTAGGGAGGAGTATGCCCTATCCCAGGATAAACTTGGTGTGATTCAGAAGAAAGGATGCCCACAAGTCTCAAAGAGTACATGACTCATGCTTCCAAGTAGATGTCTTGCTATTAATGTAGTGTATTAGTAGCACAGTGTATTAAAGACAACTACAGTGAGAGGACAGTGGCACAAATCTTGTCTGAAAGGTCACTTTCTGCTTAGCTGGAGATACACACACACAGATAGACGCACAGACACACACAGACACAAATTTGATTAGTTTTTATCTGGTGGCTTAGACTGAGCAAATACCTGTGAAGTGACAAATCAGCCTTAGTGCCTTAGCCCCACTGCAAGGAGACATCTGTGCTATCAGGGAGCTCTGTCCCCACAGCTGCCTTTGGCCAGCTCAGAGTGCAGCCCACGGACTGCACGCCCAGGGCAAGGAAATGGTGATCAGCTGCAGCCCTGCAGTCCTTCACTCTGAGGCACTGTAATTCACCTGAGGAGCTGACAGGACAGCCTGTCTGGGGCGGTGATGAGTCCTTTTCACTTTCTGCCCAGCAGTGAAGAACATGGGAGGCTCACATCCATCTCCCCTCTGACTGGTCCAGCTCAGCCTTTGACAGGCCAGGACAAAAGGGCACCTCTTTGACATCCCTGAGAGCAAAATGTTACCACTTCATTCCTATCAGGGTTTAAATTGCAGCCTCAGAATTTGATTCATAAAGTGAACATTGAAGCCCTGCTTATATAATCCAGTGGGACTCTGGTCATGTTGTAGCCATTTATTTTGGGTATGTTAAATATCTGATAAGTCGTGCAGGTTTTTTTAAATGAAGTTTGGTTCCTTTTTATTTTGTTAAGAAATATACTGCTTAAGAAAGTGTTAAGAAGTATCATTAAAACACACTTCTTAGCAATACTGTAATTTGTAGTGTGAGAAGATGGTTTGATACATGCATAAACTTATGTACGTGTTTTTAATTGGTGCAAAAACTATTTTCCATATTTTTCTATTAAAAAAAAACCCTATTACTGTATTGCAGTTTGCCTAAGAGCAAGATATGTAGGGGCCAAATTTTGAGCCTTTTTTTTATTCTATTTTTTTTCCTGCTGATTTTTTTTCCTCTAAACTTCTTAATGGTAGTGATAGATTAATGCATTGCCAGATAGGCCATTTAGAAAGAAAAAATAGGATCATGCCGATGAGGTAAAATGCTTCAAAGAGAGACATTATTTTAATATTTGAGGTTTTGATCTGAATCTAGGCTTGTTTCTCTCTGGATTCCTCTTTTATCCATTCATTGCATGACTTGCCTTTCAACTTCATTAAGATATTCTTAAATTTGTATTAAGTAACCAGAATCAGGCATTAAGGATCATCTAATAAAGGTGTCTTTAAAGTTGGGCACTTCAGGTTTTTGCACATAAAGTCTAACACTGTCATTTTTTTCTGAACTGTATAAGATATTACTTAGTTTAAAAAGAAACACATAACATAAGCCATGCTTCTGTGACTGAAAGACATGGAAGACATTTTTGTGCTTTTAAAATTAAAAAACATTCTGATTTATTGGATTTTCATGCCCTTTAACTTCAGATGTATCTTGAATGTCAAGCTTGATTTTTTCATATTTTAGTCATGTGCATTCATTTAGTGAATGCAAATAATTTTCCTGCCTTTCTGTTTAAATTATGCCTTTTTAATAGGTGTCCTTTAGACAAGTAGTCTCTGTTAATAAGAACTAAAATTTTACAAACAGACTAGTTTTATTTTGTCATACATTTGATTGCTATGCTCCTGAATTCTTTTGAGTTGGATTTTTAATTTTTTTTTAAGTGAGGATGATGATAGAGATGACACTGGTCTTGTTTTTTTGTAATGTTCTTATGATAAAGTTGATGAACTACAAATTGAAATCAATTGTTTTTACAGCAGGTTTTGAGCTCTAGTGTTTTAACCAGTGGCCAGATCTCTTGCAGAAACTCTGTTCTATATTTCAGAGCAAAAAATTACCATCATTCCCTTCTGTGAAAAATTAGTGAGAGTGAGTGAGCTTTCAAATACCAAGCTTGTGATTTTGACACAAGATGCAAAATGGCTAAGAGATATGAAATTAAGAATAAGCTGAAAAAGAATGTTTTAATTAGCCTGAGAGGTTAGTCTGATTTCATTTTACTTTGCTGAAAATAAGTAATAGTGCTGGTATGGCTCTGCAGACAGTAGCAAGAATTGGTGATCTGAAATCCTCTTTGAAAAGGATCCTGGGATGATGCACGGCTGCTCAGCATCCCCCCAGACCTGGCTTTGCTGGCGGGGCCACTGCAGTCATATGTTGATATTAACACTAGATCAAAAATCAGACTAGTAGAACATTGTGGATTGAAAAACACCTTGTAAATGAGAAGAGCCTGAAAGTAAGGCAAGAACAATTTGGTTTTATATGGCAGATAAAGGAAAACTTTGTTTCTAAATTCGGTTGTATTTTTTCAGTTATTTCTGACCATGAAAGTATTAGTTCCTTGCTTTATACCTAGTCCTACCCCATGAGCTGGATCTTTCACAAGACTGTATCTTCTGCAATGCATATGGGCTGCTTTTTGAGCCAATATTGGCATGAGGTTCACATGGTTACTCCATTTTCTGAAAACATCAATCCCTCGCTTTGCAATGTGAGTAGTAGTTTACTATTGTCATCAAAAACAACAGAAATATAAAACTGTGTTTGAATTAAATCCCACAAGTGCATGGTTATTTGACAGCTGTTTCTGTATTTGTCTGAGGGCTGTAATTTACAAGTTAGATTAACTATCAGTATCTTCAATATATTTCAAAAATAATCTATAATAGTTGTTAAGGAAAGCAATGATAAAATCCTGGCATTAGAACCACTGACAGCATATCCATTCTTTTGCTGTACTATGTGTTACACCTCTTAGAAACACTCAGTTCTGCCCAAGGACAGTGCAGCAAAGAATTAAAATTCAAGCACTAGAGGCAGTCTCTTTCTTTCTTTCTTCCTGAATAAATGAAGGAAAACAAAGATGGAAAAATACAAAAAACAAAACAATGAATGATTTTTCCAGGACTCATACCAAATATTGCCATGCTTTGTCAATGCAGATTGAATTAATGGTTTCCTGTTTGAAAATCACAATGTGTACAAAAATGTATGGTGCAATATTCTAGTCAGACCAGAAATTAGTATTGGCTTCACTGGGATTGCAGATCATGACTCAGGATGGAAGTGGTCACAAAGTCCATGGATTAGATGTGCAAATGCATATGGGCAACTTGTTATATTTGGGGGTTATCTCACATTACATACTAAGGAAAATATGGGCTTGCTAATTTTTAGAGTTTACAACATTTATTTGCAAAATAAATGCAGTTTGCTTACGAATTTTTCCAGTAAAAGATGGGAGAAACACTTTGTCTGCAATAAGCACAAGGCACAAGGAAGCTGGTGTGAGTACCTATGACCAAGGCAGGGCAAATAGATCACTAGGCACAGTATTCTGCAAGAAGAGCAGAGTCAGCTGAAAGGGGACATTACACCAGGGCTAAATCCTTTCTCCCCACCAATATATGGGGATAACAGGAGGGAGGAGCACAGAGAGCCCTTGGGGCTGTTGTGCAGGAGGGAGATGAAAGCCACCTCCCTGCACTCTAGCTGTGGGGAAGGGGTGGGGGAAAGCTTCCCAAAGGTGAAGGTAGGATTGCTGGAGAGGGGCAGGAGGGGCAAAGCTGGCAGAGCTGTCCCTGAGGTCCCCTGTGTCTTGCCCTTGCCCTGCAACTGGGTTGCCACAGGTTTGGCAGGGAGCCCTGTGCTCCCCTCCATGACAGCACATCTATCTCCTGAGAGGCATGACCAAGACTCAGTTGTCCTGAGGCAGTGGCATTTTCCTTGAAAAACACATTTTTATTGCTTTACAAATTCATTATAACAAGGGACTCATGTTCAGACTGAAGGACACACTTATTATTGTCCTGCGGTTTTCAATTAATAAGTTCGCAGCTAACAGTTTTTAAGTACAGTGAATCATGCAAATTTCCATATCACAGCAGCTAATTTATTTGTTTGTTGGGGAATAGCAGGTGCCACATGAATCTGTTTTGAAATGAATTCCAAGAAAGGCAGATGATTGTGGTCCAAGCTGTGGGAGGAGGGAGCCGGAGGGACTGGAGGGATAATGCAGCGAAGGCTCTGTGCAGTGCAGGGTGTCTAATGTGGGCTATGAATGGGAAATGAGCAGCAGCACAGATCTTATATCCAGGGGACTGATCCTGAAGTGCAGTCCTCTCTAATGGGGTGATTTCTGGCCAGAACTAACATGACTGCATCTCCAGGTTGGAATGATAAAATCCAGGTGCTTTCTGTATATGATTGCCAATTACTTCATTCTGTCTTCCATGCACAGTTCCAGCTTTTGTTCCCCAGGCAGTTTTCACTGCTGGTTGCAAACACAAGGATCATTAAGTTACAAGCTGGATTTATTTACCGTTTGCAGCTAGATCTGAGAATAGTTGTCTGTTATACCAGATTTTAATTTCAAGTCTGTCTTATGGGTATATAAGATGTGTTCTTACCTGTTCTTGCAATTTCACACAATTATGCTTCGGACTGAGCTCTGCCTGTAAAGAGCCATAACAGAGCTCAGAGGAAGACTCAGGCAAGAAAGGCACTGCTGTGCCAGAGGTTTGCAGAGCACAGGAATGTTGTGGCTTGTGGCATTGCTGCTGTAGAGCTCAGACACGAGCACAGCACCCAGAGAGTTCTGAAGAAAATGCATCAGGCTGAACTCATGTTTAGGTGAGCTCCAAAGGGCAGGTGCAAAGGCCCTGCTCACTCAGTGTTCTCACAGATAATCTGCAGATCATGTGGATGCCCTCATGCTGAAGCTGCCACTGTGTTTTTTGAACTGCTCTATGTGGAGAAGGAAATCCAGCAGGTATTTTCATGATCTTTTCTAGATAATCAACACCTTTGGCAAGGAGTGGGCTCCAGATCCATCTCATTTTTAGGCACCCAAGGCTTTTAAGTGGGCTGTTCTCTCCTGTATCATTGGTGAAGAGAACTTCAGAGATTATCTGTCACCTCAGATGTGGTGCCTTGATTTCTGACTTATCAATGGAGGTAGGCTGGGAATCCTGATCTTCAAACTGTGAGGTGATTTGATATATGAAAAGCGAGTAGAGGTTGGTTCTACACTGGCATCACCCTTCCCAAAGGAGGCAGGTCACTGCCTCACCTTTCTGAGCCCTCTTCCAAGAAAATTTTTTTCTTTTTTTTCTTTTTTTAGATGTTTTTTTAAATCAGGCTGAGATATGGGCTAAACAAGTCTGTAAGCTGTGCACTTTGGCTGCTTTATGAGACAGAACCAGTCTTCCTCTGTGCAAATGATAGCCCCTAAATGCTTATACAATGAGGCTATATTTTAAACTATAATTTCAATGTAAAAGTGACAGGAGGCCTAAGCAGGCTATCAAAGGGACAGATTGAGTGATGTTCTTGATGTTTGAAATGAGATGAAAGAGTCACTGATATGGAGAAGCCCATTCCAGATAATGGCAGCGGAAGAGGAAATAGTTCCTGCAACACGAGAGATGAAAGAGGGAACACTTATGTAGCTGTAGGGGGAATTTGTCTGGTTGTGACTGAAGAACAAAAGATGCTGAAAAGAAATAACACTGTGAAAAGTAGCAAGGAGGAAATGATGATGAACATTTTTTAGTAGGGAAATAAACTGCTGATTAGAAATAGGCGAAAATTTAACCAGAGTGTGATAGCACTAAAAAGTTTCCTGATGCATCTCTTCATACAGGATGAAAATTCACATAAAGTCGTAAGTTTTAATTAAAAACATATTAAACTGAGTAACTCCTCTGACTGTCTTACCTGTGTGATTTTTTTCATGTTTTTCATTTTGTTTAACCATCCAGAATGGGGAAACTGCATAGTTCCTGCAATTCAAGGAACCTGACTTGAATTTGATGGTTCCTTTTACAACTCATAAAACTCATATGGATAATAAAGAGGATTTCTGACCTTCCCCATTAAGATCACCTGACTACTTTCCCCATATTCAGCCCATCTGTCTTCTTCTGGATCTTTACTTCTCTTCAATGGTGAAAAAAGCCCCTAACAGAAATGGGTAAAAAAGAAAAGAAACTATATAAACTGCAGAAGACATGAAAGTACTAAAATATTGTCTTTAGATGTGATTTATATTTTTCTGTTTGATGGACTAAAACTCAGATGTCCTGGTGTTTTTACACAGGTCAGAGTCAGAGCATCATAGCAGATAGTTTAGAATATCCCGAAAGCTAACATCAAAATGTTGGTGTTTTTTCACATTGATAGCAGCTACTGATTCACAGTGACAGAGTTGTTGTAGCCTCACTTGCATCAGGGAAGTCTTTCATTTGAAACAGAAAAGGGACCATAATTTTTCCTAACACAATTTAATGTGTTTTAAATAAAAAATAAATAAGTAGCAAATAAGATATTTGTTGTAACTTATGTGACACCTGTATACTACAATGAGTTCAAATTCTGGCCACAAACACATTAAATACATAGAGAGTTCCATCTGTAACAAAAGGTTTCAGAAACTCAATTTCTGTAAGAAAACAAATCCTGTAACTTACAGCACTCAGGTAGACCCACCAAAGTCAGTGGAGATATCTTCTTTTGTCAAGGTGGACTTTAAATCTTGGTCTGGCAATAAACAAAAATTACACACCGAAGAGCTGCTTAAATACCAACCAGCTCTCAGGGGAAAAAGAGCATGAAAAGGAGGATCAGAAAGAGAGATGGGGAATGAAACAACCAGAAGGGAGGAAAAAAAAAAAGACACACACTGGAATTGATCTAGAGGATAAATAAAGGTAAAGGGCATGTTTAATTCAGGGGAGAAGAAAATGTCAGAAAAAGAGACAGAGGGAGAATGACAGGAAGAAATAATAATGGAAAAAAAAACAATAATAGAAAAATGAAGGTGAAAAATGAAGGCTTAAAATAAGAGTGAATGCTGGCAATGCTGGAGAGGTAGAGAGAAACAATGCTAAGAGGGAAAGAGAAGAAAGGCTGGCATGAGTCCTCGGTGGCACTGTGAGGAGAGGCTTGAAAGGAGCCTCAGCTAAACAATAGAGGGATGCGAGACAGAGGCACCAGGGGGGCAGCACAGATTAAATGAGAACCAAATGTAACCATAACAAAGGCTCCGAAATGTAGGCAATGGAAGCATGTTAAGAGGGAAATGTTTTGTGTTCATGTGTGTTTTCACATACTGGGAAAGATTCTCTCTCCCCGCCATGCCCCCTCCGCCACCCAGCAACCAAAAACACCTGAGTCTCAGGAACAAAAGCCAAGACCACTCAATGTCGTTCTGGACTTCAATTACTATTTGTAGTGCTTTTTTCTGCATTCTGCTTCTCAATTTTCAAACAAGCACCTCTGTGGTTGCTGCTCCTCCTTCAAATCCATTTTAAAAAATCCCTCTTGCTGTGATGGCTGCAAAAGATGTGACAACTGGCAGACTGCTGCTCTGCTGAAACTAGTGTTTGTTGTGCTGACCAGTTTTCTACCTGTTTCCTTGTAATTTCTTGATAGTTCTCTGTACCTGCTTATTGTCTTTTCCCCTGGAAAGGAAGCATTTTAGGATGGAGCTTTCTCTGTGCTTGTGCAGGAGTCAGTGAAGAGGAATATTAGGAAAGATTCTCCCATGATTGCCATAGGTCACTTTAAAAAATTTCTGCCTTTGTCTGAGGGATTCAAAATTGGCCTTTCCTTGATTGAAAGGAGGTGTTTAGCTGCATTACTCTTTACATATACTCCACCAGAGCTCACTGAAAAGGCTCCAGACCTGAAGGGAGAGTATGGCAGCACCTAGTCAGACCCACTGGCTGTAGCTCCTCTTATCCTGCACAGCACTGGTGGCCAAGGCTCTGTGGTACAAGCTTGTTATGCCAAAGTTTCAGACTCCCTGCTCATAACTCATTGTGACAGGTGAGTGTGCACAGATCTCCAAGGTGAGGCTGTGTTGTCCCAGTCACTCACAGAATACATCTTGAGCCAAGAGAGCATGGGAATGAGAAGCCAAAATCTCAGGTTTGTTCTGTGCCTGGAGAAGCAGCAAGTTCTGTTCTCTTTGTGTCCATGCACTTGTGAAGGGTGCAGAGTGGAGGAAGGTTCCTCTGGATATGCACCAGCTTTGCCTGCAGATGGATTCAGTCCCCCAACGTCCTGTCAGCCCCAGGTGGCTGCCAGCTGTCCCACAGCACCAGCCTGCTCTGCCCTGACAGCTGCCCTGTTACGGGCTCAGGGTCTGCACCCACGTTTCTCTATCAGCCACCTCCTTCTCTGGAGCCAGGACAGCAGATACACTGGGAAGCAAATCTGTCCTGGGCAGCCCCCTGACAGGAAAGGCAGCTGCTGGCCCAGCTGGGGAATGAGTCCCTGGAGGGACCTCCTGTGAGCCACAGTCTCAGCAGCAACTCAGCACATCATTCCCCTGGATTTATGAACCTGCTTGTTACTCACTTCTCTTCTGCAAAACAGCACAGCAGCGCTACCAGTGCTACCTGCTGCTCAGACAGGTGGGCAGAGAGAGCTCCTAAAGCTACTGACAGCAGTTTGCATTTGAAGATGTCCCTTAAATATTGACTGTTCCTGGTACCTTGTGGAGATTTTGCTTTTTCAAAAATGAACTACAGCAAGAATTGAACAGGTCACTTGGGGCAAGAAAAGAAGTATGGAACAGGAACAAAATACAATTATTTACAGTTTAGCTGAGCAGTTTTCTACGCAGAGGATGATAGAAGCACAGAACAAAATGAGGAATAGTTGTTAACTTGTCAGAACAGCTTCTTGATTAGATTTTTATTTTAATATTATTTTGTACCACAACCAGGGAAAGAAAACCTCTTGAACTACCAAGTGCAACATATTGGGCAATGAGGGGAGCTGCTGCAATTACCATACAGTGCTTCAAGGAGATAGTGCCTCTCAAGGAACTTCTCAAGTGCCATCCAATGCAGGCTCAGGTTGTTAAATCTGGATCCAAGCCTTCAAACAATTCCAAAATCCCCTAAATCTATTTGTGGCTAAAAATCTCTACATTACTGGGAGATTGCAAGGATGAAGTTATGTAAGTAGATCTGAATTTTCCAAAGGTCTGAGCTGTATTTCTGTGCCAAGAAATTACATTATTGAGTTTTTAAACAAATGATCATTAATGATGATCTTAATGATCATTGACATTGTTCCTGTAGAAGAGCCAGGGAAATGTCACCTTGTGCCATTCTTGCTGCTAAGGGGTTAAACACTTTCTTGGCTAAGGCTGCTTGCTGACCTGGCTGAAAGAGGAAAAAAAGCTGTAGGTCAGTGAGTGAGATTGCCCTTCCTTTAGAACTGCCCAGGAAGATTACAATAAGTGTGTAGAGACTAAGCTAGGAATTAGAGAGTAGACAGTGCTGATTTCAGTTCTTTCATGTGCAGCCTTTGGGCTGAAATCCAGGGAGCTGTATTGGCATAAACTATTCCAGTAACAGAGGATATATTGCTGGAGCCCACCTAGCCTGGGGGCTTGAGCATCACTGTGCCTCAGACTGCTGACACTTGGACAGGGAACTGACAGGAGAAAAGATGGATTGGTCTGACTGGATAAGTAGAGTCATAACTAAATGATTGTGTTGGTTAAAAGGGGATCTAGGTAAAAAGGCATTATTAATAATCTTCAGATTTCTCTCTCTGAGACTTTCTCTTGTTCTTTGGTGAAGAGAGAAAAGGAGGTGGTGAAGGCAGCATTGAACATACATTCAGAGAAATAGTGCTGCATTTCAGTCAATGCACAGGACAGGAGGTGGTACAAGAAAGATCAAATTCAGCAAATGCATGATGTGATCTAACTGCAGGCCCTGGTTTGGAGCATTGGAAATAAACAAGAGAAGAAGGTCCCCAATCTGCTGTTTCTCTGGGTGGGTAGAAGCAGAATAAAGACAGCTTGGTTGCTGTCAACAGTAGAGATTGAAACTGATATAATTAGTGCTATATCATTTACCAACAGCCCTATTTCCTCCTCAGCATTCTGAATGTCTGGCCATGCTGGGCAGCCTGTGTCAGCCATGTTTATAGCTGAGAGCCAGCTTTTTCTTTTAAAAAGGTTTTAATAACCTGTCTGTTTGAGCCTGCAAGCACCCAGCACCCTGTGTCAGCTGGCTGGCACCTGTTCTCACAAAAGTAATAGAAGTAGTATAATTCACTGTGGAGCAGCAATTGGCTCTTGACAATGTGACCATGAATAGCATCACATCCAGCTACAGCTGTACTTGGGCTTTTGGTATTAAATAAAGAGACAAGTGACTGTGCACTGGTTCAAAATTCAAGTCACAGATGCAGACCAGTAAGGCCTGGAAGTGTCTCTACAAGAGTTCTACAAGAAACTAAATGGTGAATCTGAAAGCAATTCCTTACAGTTTTCCCAGATGAAGCAGAAGGCAGGGTGCAAAACACTAAGTAGAAATCTAATGGGAAATCTTTCTGGAGAAAACCACCTGGAGGCAGATTGATTTCAAATGTGGCCTTGAAAAATCACTCTGAGACCATAGTGGACTGCCTTTAATGCACTGAGACAAGGACCATCTCCCTTCTGTGCTGACCTGTGCTCCAGTGCAATTACCTCTCCAGCTGATTGTACAATCCTCTTCCTCACAACTGGGAGCTATTTTCATAGACCTCATTGTTTTAGACAGTTTTAGGAATGATGGTCTATTTCTAATGCAAGAGAGCCCTAACAGTGGCTTCCCTGCTAATGGACTGTAATTACAGGATTGATCCCACATCCCTGGCAACATGAACCCTTCTGTGCTTTCTAAGGCAACAACAGCATAAATCAATGACCTGCTACTACAAGCTTCAGAGGGTTCAGGGAGAACAAACCTTGGTATACACCTTGTAAGGCTTGCTAAATGGGGACAACCCACACCTGACTGGCACAATATCATTAACTTATATCCATGGGCATTTGAAGGATTGTTCTTGCACTGCACTTCATTTAACAGCTGGCAAGAAACAGATCATTTTCAAAATGGGTCTTTACACTTGAGAGTGGCCCTTTCTGTATAAGAGGCAACAGCAGGAGCTGCAGAAGACATAAAGCAGATGTTGAGCAAGATTCTTCCCTTGGGGAAGAATGATCTCTTTCTTACATGAAGATATAGCACTGGCATGTTATTGGATAGGAGCAAGGATATCACAGCATGGACATTGACTTTTCAGCCTCTCATGGATAAAGTGTCTGCAAATTCATGTTAATAAGGAGAAACACTTGTCTCTGAAGTAATAAAGAGGATGCCTTTCAGTATATTCATGAAAAAGGATAGTTACTCCATACTCTTATGAAAGTGAGATGTCTGTTATGTTGCCTTACCAAAATGAAACTTACAAAACATAATAGATCTGATTCTCCTCATCCTGTGTGTTTTGACAGGAACTGTTAAGCATGTTGCACAAAAGCCTTTGTCCTTGTCACAGCAGTTTTTCAGCTATGCCTGCCCAAATACCCCATTGATGTGAGTTTTGACCCTGACAGACTTGGCCTCCTGACTTGAATTCAGACCTGCCTCATCCCTACAGACTTGTCTGCCAATCTTGGCTCTAGGCTGAAGGCAGCTGCTGTCACTGGACCTGCTCTGCTCGTGTTGCGGGGATGCTGTGCTGGTGAGCCCAACCTGCTTTGCTGCTGTCTCAGCTCCTGCCTCACCTTTCCTTAAACAGCACTGTAAGAAAGACCCTTTGTCTGTATGATCAGTGTTTGTGTCCAGCACAGACACCTAGATTCTCTTACTCTCATTTCACTGCCAGTAATGACATGACCTAAGCAGAAACAAGGATGTCCCAAAGCAAGCTGATGTAGCATACAAATATCAGTCTGTGACAGCCTGTCCCACTGAGGTGGACCCAAGAACATCCAGTGTACCAAGAGTCTTTGTCAGATTCAATAGTTCTGAATCTCCTAGAGGACAATCTCTAATTTAACAACAGAAAAATGTTTACTTCTTATGAATCAAGAATCTGTGTACACTGTCACATCAATCAAACTGGTGAGTAAGAGCAGTAGTTCAATTAAACTCCGAGGGAAATGATCCGGTGATTTATTTGAACCTATTGCTGCAACCAGCAAGCCTCGCTGATTATTAACAGTGAGAGCAGTTTCACCAGGTTTTTTCTCTTTTTGTCACCTTATATGGTCCACATACAACAATAAAATATTGTGTAAGTGGACAGAAAAATACCACTCCTGCCATCATCATTAAGTGTACCCAGAAACTAAAAGCTTGGCTAAGAACTTTGTGTGACTTTGCACAACATGATGTCAATTGGGTCCAGACATAGCAAGAACAAACACATAAAAAAGAAGCCAGATGAAGAAGATGTGAGTCTGGGACTGAGTCTTGGTGTAAGTGTCCAGCTGGCCTTGTTATTAGCCAGATGGCAGGTTCAATATCAAGGCCCTGGAAGGGTCAACACAGCAAATCACAAGATGTGCCAACTGGACTTAGGAAAAGAGATAAAAAGGGAAAAAATTAAATAAAAAAAATTATCCCATATCTATCATGTCCATCTGCTGGGCAGTGGAACAGCCAGAAAAGGATTTCTCATAGTCTCATGTACATGTGATCCAGGGCTGGAGCAAAGTGGCAATTCCTCAGAGTACAGATTATCCCAAGATATCTAATCCTTGCACGATACAAAACAATAACTTGTTTTACAAACATGTTCAAGGCAATCTTTTTCTGCATCTGTTGGATTAAATCTCTCTTATCTTCTAGCACTTATATCCATACTCCCATTTGCCTGTTTGATTGCCTTTGTGAGGGCACATGAGGAGTGGCAAAATAAGAACTGTAGATGTGTGGAAGATGGGCATCATTTCATCTAAAGCACTTGGCACAGTCTCTTAATGCCAGTCTAGATCATCCTGCAAAATTCTACAATGACCTTCCTGAGATGTACCCTTGAATCAATTTGTTACCCAGGCTGTGCATAGAAAATCATGGTATGTGTTCTTAAAAGTAACCAAAGATTTTGGTAGGTACCTACTCCTCTAGTCCTCCTCTAAAAAGGTTTCCTTTTTCAATCTGAATTTTAGGCTGTTGTTGTCTATTTTCAAAGTACAGTGGTCAAATTTCAATGAAAAAAATCTGACAACCTAACAGACATTCTCTGGGACTCCAGATAACTGAGTAAATTGGAAATAACAACTGAAAAGGACACCACATTTTCCAGTTCTCCTTCAATATTTTCCTTTAAGCAGAAGATCTCACAAATATCTGACTAGGAGAAAGGCTGCAATGACATCCAGGACCATAAAATCATTGCGATCTTGCTGCACCTTTTGCAGGACTAACCTACAACAGCTTTTGCTTGTGGATAAATCTCAATGTGTTTTGGGCACAAAGATTTGGTTCTTAGAGCTGTGAGTCTTCAGATGGACCCTGTACAAACTAGATAGTTACACAGGATGCTGGTGTTACAGGAACACAAAGAAAAAAGAATATCTGGTGTTATATTCAAGTCATAAAGTCCATTGTGGTTATTAAAGTTACATCCAATGTTCAAAGCTGCATCAAGACTCTGAAATACTTTTTTTTTTTTTTTTTTTTAACAGTAACATTTTGGTTTATCTGTCTTGTATAGTAGCTTAGGAATTATACAGGGTAGCATATTGCAACAATTTTATTTCATGGTGAAGTACTGCCCTAGGTGACAGGATATTTGAAGTCTTTTTTGTATTCCAGGTGGAATTTTGGGGAACTGGGAACCAAGGAGGAAACAAGCTTTTAATAAATATGTCTGATCTAAATTAAAACACTGATGTGGATGCACCTGTAGCCAGTTGATACAGCACAGTTCATGTCTAACTAACTTTTCTCTAATTCCCAGGCAGGGCCACTATACCTAAGCTGTGAATTCCAGTCCATGCTGATCCCTGAGCCATGTCCACTGCTTGTCTGGAAGAGTCTGGTCCAAAGACAGGTCATGTACCTTTTTTATGGCTTTATAGTATGGGCAGTGCTGTGCCAGTGCTTGGGATGCACCCTGACCTTACTCAGTTTACTGGCAATGGGGTAAGTGGGGAGTCCCAGGAAGGGTTGTAGGGCAGGGGGAGGAAAGCCAAATTCAACCACCAGCTCCAGCAGATGTACTGCTGAAGTCTGGGTGGATGAGTGGTTTATATTTCATAGAGCTAGAGGCTGTTAATCCTGTGATAGATTAGGTCATCCTAAATTTATCATCAAGGACTACAAACAATAATTTTGGCAGAGAGCTAGAGTGTTAAGTGGAATTTTGAGTAGGAAAATAGTGGAGAACCCACAACAAATATCTTTCTTTCATCTGCTCTACCTGTGCTCCAATAGGGAAATTTTGATGAGGGCAGACTCTGAATGAGATACTTGGTACTCACTTAAAGCTGTTTTCTCATCTGCTCTGCGTAAAGAGTATGTGGTGTGCACACAGCTGGTGTGCACATGCAAGACACCCAAAGTCAAAAACCTAACAAGAAGGAGATGTGAGGAAAAACCCATCTTGTGAAAGAAACAGTGATGAACTGTGAAGTTTTAAAATACTAGTGAAGTAAATATATCATTTTTCAAGGCTCATGCAGGCATCATGGATACTGTGTCACAACTTTCCATGTTGATTTCACTATGATTTCTTGACTTTTCTGAGAATTTTTGAATTTGTCAAGGAAAGAATGAAAATGGGTGCAGTCACAGGAATTTGGTCACTTATACAGTATGCAACTGAGTTTCTCAGCAAGGAAAAGACACACAAGAGTGAATGTGCAAACTCCATAGCAAGCTGAGGTAGAGACCCGCCAAACCAGGAAAAGCTGAGAGCTGAAGCTGCGCCTCCTGAGTAGTGGAAGAGTTGCAGAGTTTTAGACAAAAGCAGAATTTCTAGTAAGTCAATCACAAACATTTCTCCCATTGCTTGACTCAGCAGGAGCAATGTTAACTTGTTTAACCCAGAAGAAATTTTCATCACTCTTAGCTTCGTACATGAAGTTGACTCAGTGCAAACCTTCAGGAGCCAGTATGTATCCTGGCAATATCTTAATGTCAAAGGCAGTAACACAGCAGCAGCCATGTAATTGAAGCCACAGCATGGCATTGAAGGAAGGTCTCCTCAAGGTGAGCAGATCTGTGCAAGTGAGACCCATGTCAGCTCTAGTGGCTATTTGTTGTCTTTATTCTTTCACCATGTTTGAGATCTTGGTTCCAAGCTAGCAGCCCGTGTCAGCAGGTAGCAAAGACACAGTTCTGCTGACATGCAATCCCCAGGGAGAAAACATGTGACAAAATTGTACTCACTGGGTAATTTCCTATTTATAGCTTGTGTTTGGGAATGGTCTTATCTGTGTTCCTTTATACACTGAGAGAGTGATTAAAGCCTCATTTTCATTTCCTTTTGTACCTTACTCTTATCATCCAGATAATTTTAGTGTCTTTAATCAACATTTGCAAAAGTAAACAATGCTATGCTAATAACTGTGTTGTGCTGTAAACATTTCCTAAGTCATGAAACATTACCACTACATAAGGAGAAATCTAAATATTAGATTGTCCCATTTTTAGGAAAAAGACTGGTAAAGTGAGTGGTCCATGATTACAATAATCTGTGTCAGACTGGGTATTCCATCCTGTCCTTTAAGCACTAGACAGTTTTTCATTTCAAGTTTTGAAGTTCTGCAAAGAATCTTTTATGTGAATGAGTCTATAGATTTAGCATGAAGAAAAAAACCTCAAAACCACAACAACTACAGCAACAAACCAACAACAACAACACCAAATCAAACCCAAAATAAAACCAAACCCAATGAACAAAATACCAAATATAAGGAAAGATTTATTGTTATCTGATAAAAGGCAACTGTTTTTGTAACAGGGAAGTGGATGACTAGAGAAAGAGATACACAAGTTACCACTCATTACCTGTTCCACAAGAAAAAAACAAAGATGATGAACAAGCTTGTTAAGAGAAATGACACCCCAACTAACCATGAAGCACTTGCTGAAACAGTTGGGATTTTAGTGCCAAACATCTTGATCTTATCACTAGCACATTACATGGCTAAATATTACAGAAGTGCATGTGAAGTATTCTCTCCAGTGACATTATTCCATAAATGGAAAAGTGTGGAATATGGAATGTGCTATAGAAGCATAAAATTTCCACCAAAATCAATGAGCCTGGATTTTGTTTTGCACTTGCATAGCGCATTCCATCTTCCCTGTGTTATTTCCTTACCAATTAGAAAAATTAAAAAGCCAAGACAGAAGATGGTAGCTGTAACATTCAACAAGCAACATAGAATCCAGGACTTGAAGAAAAAAAATGCACATTTTTCATAAGAGGATAAATTATAACAATCTTAAAGTCCTAAGAGAGTCCCATCATTGTTATTTCCTATTCTGACTTATTTTTCAAGGGTTTTTTTTTTTTTGACTCAGCTTGCCTGGAATCAGTAAACAATGGGAATATGACAGTTTCTGGCAGAGCACATGAGACATTTTATCACTATTAGAGAAACTCAAGATTGTCTGATTGAAAGGAGCAAAATATTCCCGGTCAAATTAATGTATGGACCAGACAGGAAAAACCAGCATCAAACCAGTATTTCAGACGTCATGCAATAAAGTTTTGCTATGTTCATGTACATAAGCAGCAACAGGAGGTGTCTTGAACAGACACATGACTAGGGAGAATGCTTTTTCCCAAAGCCAGATGTCCTTGCCCACCCACCTGCAGGTGAGACATCGGGGCTGGTACCAGTGCCTGGCCCCTTCCTGCTCTTGTACAAGTCTGAGCATCCCCTGGGAGCCTGCAAAGGGGAGTAGAGGGGTCAGTCATGGCCCACGCCCTTATACATTGCTTAGTATAGACACAGACAAATGTCCCCCCACTGTCACATGGATGCCACAGGCCCCACAGAGCCTCCCTGTCAGGTCTGTCCTGCTGAGCTGCTGGGGCTGCTCTGCTCAGCTCAGGCAGGTCTGGGGAGCAGCAGAGTTCACCCTCGTGTTCACATGCTGGGTGTGCTGGCAATGGGAGGGCTGAGCACATCCAGAGCAGCCCAACACAGGGGATCTGAGCTCTTCTCAGCCCCACTGAGGCCAGCTGGTAATCCAGGTAAAGCTGGGAATCAGGAAGGAAGGAGCACAGTCATACTGCTTTGTTAGTTATCATTTCATTCTTCTGATAGAACAGTCGTGGCCAAAGATTGCAGTGGCCAAGCTGGCACTTGGCATTCAGACGTATGAACCTAAGGGAGGGCAGTGTGAGTTCAAGGTTCACCTGAATTTCTGCTTATTATTCCATCATAATTCTGTCATCCATCATAAGCACTGTTCCTAACTTCTAGAGATCCTTGAAGGATATGTGGTTGCAAGGACTGATGAGATAATTATTGGTCTAAACTAAACAGTGCTTTTTGTGTGTGTGCTTCTGAAAAATACATCAGCAAAATCTGTGTGAAAATGAGGTTTCTATACATCCTGATTCTGGTCAGAATTAGAACATAGACAGTTGGGGGATATTCCAATGTTATTTAGACCTGTTGACCCACTAGATCTTTCAGAATTGTTGCTACAAGCTAAAAATTACAGCTCTTGCAGATAACCGAAGAGTGGAGGCTCCTTAGAGCAAAACAACTCCTGATTCAAAGCTCTGTTAAAACAAAACTCTCCTTGGCCTTTGTGAACTTGGAATAAACTTGAAAGAAGATCTTGAATATCATATTACTTCAAAAGTTTTTTTTTTTTTTTGCATAAACCCTGCCTAAAATGTCAATAAATGAAAAAGATCTAATAATTTTTGGGGAAACAACTGCATGATGGACTGAGAAAACATGCCACACATTGCTCCTGTTCTTTCCTACTTTGATTTGTATGACACAAAGTACTTGGTTTAATTTTTCTTTTAGCAGATAGATGCCAGCATGAACTGATATGAGGATGTCACTTTTCATAAGTAATTTTTTGCAAGCTCACTATCTAATCTTTCTGATTGGCAAGTCTAAGGAACCTGCACTGTTAATCAGTGCACCAGCATCAAATTAAAAACAGTCCTCTGTCATGCAGATGACTGGTTGGCTAAAGCAAATAAGACAGGAGTCCAAGAAGCTGCTGTGCCTTTCTCTGTGAACCGAGCAAATGCTTTCATGTCAAGTATTTCTGTGCTACAAAATCCAGGCAGAACACCCAGGGAAACCAGACAAAAAAGACAGATGTTTGGACTGACTACTCACTACAATTTGATTGACACATGGGTTGGCTTTGCATAGTTACTGAGGAAACCTTCATGTGAAGCAAGATGTTTCCCAAGAACTGCAAGGCCACCTGCAACTCCAACCCTTCCTTCCTCCTCCAAGTTAAACTGTACCACAGGGATTCCTGTACTGGAATGTTGGTATGTCTAATCCCTCTGCTTGAGTTCAGGATAATGGTATTAAATGGGTTAGAGGTTGAGCTCATGCAGCAAATGACAAGCAAGAGGTTCTTGAATTATTTCAGACAAATATTTACAGGTCAATTACCCATATTCCTCCATGCATTCTGTACCTGGCCAATAACTTACCCATTTGTGTTGTTATTGCTGGCCCAGGGGCCAGTGTGTGGGAGTTGGAATATTTTGAAAAAACTAGGCCTAAAGAGAATAAAACATTGCAGACAGCTTTCTAGCTGAGACATTCCTAAAAGACATATTCAGGGAAGTGGTAATTCAAGAATAACTGGATAGGAAATTGCCCAATCAATGTAGTTTGATGTTTACATATAATTTCACAATATACTATTATGTTAACCACTTGATTGGCATATATTTATGTTGTGGTGATTTCCAAGCACTCAGGAAATGTGGACCCAAGAAAGGGATGATTTCTCTGGGAGGTGAAATGGTTGTCAAATACAAAGAATACTGATTGCTACTCCACTTTGCTTACCCATTTCTGATGTCCTTAACAAGAGAGATGAAATGGCAAAGCTCTGTGCAGCTGACAGGTCAGAGATGAAGAACAACATTTTCTGAATCCAAGGAAGTTCAGGGCCTTTGTGTTTATACTTTAGTTTGCACTTTATACTTTAAAGTGCTTCCAAAATCTGCTGTAAAAGCTCTCAGCCCTAACCTGCTTCCCACACCACTGCAAGCAGAGCTGAGCCTGTGATGGCTCTGGGAGGACAGCACTTGTCTTTGCCTTCTGTTCAGCCTGTTCAGTCCTGCTGGCTCCTCAAAAAGGAAGGATTTTCACACCAAATAAGAAAACAAACATTTCATATTGGTCCTTGCTTATCATGGTTAGTCCTGTCCTTATAAATAACATTAATAGTTCAATAGCTTTTGTACTTTTGCCACACTACCACTTAGTCAGTTTCCATCAATCACATGCTGAAATAAATCTCTGAGAGAATCAAATTAAGTGCTCTGTGAAGAGTTTACATCACTTCCCGAGCTTGGTCCCTGAGCAAGGACTCTCCAGTGCCTTTTGAATATTTACTGCATGCTACCCACTGCACATTGCACTCCATTGCTCTTATCCAGAATCCCCAAAAAGACTTAATGAGTCTTTTAGCATGTGGGAAGGAGAGGTTTATAAATAACTACACTATCAGAAAACACCCTCAAGCACTTCCTTTTACAGTATTTACTAACAGCTTTTCTATGTTATTTTTATTATTTATCCTGAGATTAAAATCAGACTTTATTGTGTCATGTTCAATATTCTACTATTAAGATATATAGCAGATCTTGTCTCACCAACTGCCATTCACAAATTGCCTGCAAGATGCAAAGCAAAGTGACATGTGGCTCAGAAAGTCATTATGTGCTATGATAGATCCAATTGTGTCTGTCCCTAATGGATTCTTATATAAATTCTGCCCTTAAGGTTACTTCCATGAAAAAACAACATTCAAGAAGGCAGTCTCTGTCCTGGAAATGACTCCATGGACACACCTTTCAACACGTGGTGCCTCTCTTTGTTCCTGAATTCAAAGTTAGTCCTGCAGAGAAAGACTTTGCAGGATATTGTGATAATTTGGAAAAGGGAACAGTGTCTCTGGATATATTCAGAATAAATGGGTGCAAATGAGGCATTAAGCAAGGTTGTCTAGGAGAGTTGCACAAGTCTCCTTCTTGACTTTGATCACGAGCAGAGCTCATTGTTAAAGGTCCCACCCATGTGAAAAGCTATGGAACTATCCGTCATTCCAGAAGAAATCCAAAATGGATTTAAAGCAAAGTTTTGTGTTCTGAAGTCTGTTCTGTAACTCCACAGGGAACCCACACTTGATTCCTGAGGGACTGGTCCCTATGGACAGGAATCATGCTGGAGCAGCTTTTGAAGCACTGCAGCCCATGGGCAGGACTCTCCCTGGAGCAGTTTGGGAAGGGTTGTATCCTGTGGGAGCATCCCACTCAGAGCAGGGAAGAGCAGGAGGAGTAAAGGGGAGCAGAGATGAAACATAAGGAACTGACAATGCCTCCCATTCCCCATCATCCTGCTCTGCTTGGGAGGGAGAAGTGAAAGAGATAGGAAGAAAATTCAGCCTGAGGTGATGGGAGGGGGTTGAGAAGGTGGTTTACAATTCAGTCATATTTCTCATTATCCTATTCTGTTTAATTCTCTATATTTTAAACTAATTTCCCCTAAACTGAGCCTGTTGTGCCCATGATGGTAATTGGTAAATGATTTGCCTTTCCTTGTCCTGGTCCAAAATCAACCTATGAGCTTTTCCCCATAATTTCTCCCTGTCCTGTGAGAACGGGGTGATAGAGCAGCTTGATGAGCACCCAGCATCCAGCCAAAATTAACATGCCACAAAATGAATATTTCAGTTCATTTAAGAGGGAAAAAAGATCTGCTTCTGCCTAGGTTATAGTTAAAAATTCTTTCATCTCTATTCCACAATTTTCCATTAGTTCAGAAATAGGATGAACTACTATAAATTCACAGAACACTAGTTATATGCTTCTGCTATTGTAGATTATGTATTTATTTGTTGTGCAAAACTTCTAACCATTTTCAGATGAATCAATGCTTTTCCCTTCTATCACAAATAATCATAATATCAAGAAATATGAAGGCTATAAATGAAAAATCTTTCTGTTTATACATAAAGTTATTGGCTTCTCGGAAAAATCTGAGATGGCGCTAGTAGAATTGTTTACCAATAGGTCTTTTATTTGCTTTTTTTAATGTTTGTTTGGTTTGTTTGGTTTTTTGTTAGTTTTTTTTGTGGGGTTTTGTTGTTGGTTTTGTTTTATTGTTGTTGGTGGTTGGTTTTGTACCTTTTTTTTTTTTAATTCTATAAAGAAATACTTCACATTTTGAAACATTTGCCCTGGAAAGAGAAAATCTCAATGTGGAATTTTTCCGTGAATTTCTAGGAAGAACATGGATGTAGAATCTTTAGTTTTGACATAAAATTAAAAGGTTTCATGCCTTTCCACTTGGAAGCTCCCACTATATGTATCCTTATTCTTTTCAGAAAAGGACTTAATAAGTGAAAGGACTTCATTCTTCACTTTTGCAACACTTTTTCAGGGAAACAGATTAGTTTCAAAACAGGCACTTTTGCTGAAGGAATTCTTAGCTTTAAACGTTTTACACATACAAGAATTTACATTTTTTTACAAATAAGAATTTTTAAGTTTTATGTTTACTTATAATTTTGCATAATTCTACCTGATAATTGACAAAACTAATTTCTAGATTAATTTTTTGAGAGAATGTAGTGACTTCATGTGTATATCCTTGTATGTGTGATTCAAGTGGGCCTCTACAGAGTACCTTGCTGCTTCACTGACAAGTCCCTGCTTTCACATCCCTGCTTTTTCACAGCTGGGCCTGGGAAGTGTATGAAGGATGAATGGGACAGGAGGGTGGCACAGACCTTTCAAGCAAATTCAGAGACGGTGATGAAGATCTAAGAGGTAACAAATTCCTTCTGTCAAAAATATTTGTATCACAGAAGAACATGTCTTACTATTCCTCTGAAACTGAGCTAAAGCCCACTGAGCTGTCACCTCAAAATGATGGCAAGGTCCTTTTTCTCTGTCACAATAGCTCTGAAGAAGCTATTGAATTTATTATTTTTTTTTTTGTAAATAATAAACCAAATTGCAGAAGGACTATAAAACGTCATGTTGCTCTTTCCAAAAGTGTTAGCATGTTAACACTTAACAGTTAAATGCCAGTAGATTTGGTTTATTTAATTTTGTGATTAAAGTTTCTATTGATTCCCCTGAAGCACAGAATATATCAATATCTTTGGTTTCAAAGGATCATTCAGTAGTACAGAAATAGAGGGCTCAACATAGAAGCTGGTGCTTTATTTTAAATTTATGAAACTCCACAGAGAATCCCCTGAGCGTGCTGTCAGCAACACCTTTCAATTGTGGAACTCAGCCTCTGTTGTCAGACTAAGTCACTTCAGTGCCTCCTAGTTCACATGCTGCTTCTTCTTAACTGAAAAAAAAACTTGGTTAGGAGTCAGTAGGAATTAATATTATTAAATAGAAAGCTTTTAAGCCATCAAGTGTATTCCATCAGAATTTACTGCAAATCATGTATGTTTATCCTTTCTCTGCCACTGCAGTGGCAGCTTAACCAGTCTCTGTCACTGCTTGGTCATCTGCATCCAGGACATTTGGGAACGTGGAGTCTTCAGGAAGCTGTTTCAAAGCAGCTAAAGGCAATGGCTGGTAAGAAGCAGATCCTGTGAAGGTGGGGCAATGCTTTTTTGATGCCAAGGTCCCTTTTTCATCATTAGACACAGCTGCACAGTTGCAAGAAGTAGGGTCAAACAGCAGTTCTATCCCTAGAGGGGTCTGTGGGCTATCAAGGGCACAAAAGCACCCCCAGACTCTTTCTGGGAACTCTCCATCAGAAGACTACACATGTCCCATGATGTTTCATCAGAAACAAAGAATTTCCTCCCTGAGAAGAGATCTGGGTGCTCCCATGCCACCTTGAATGTGTGTAACCTGACAAACTCTTGGTTTGGTGGGCCACTCCTCCAATGGTTCAAGACTGTGACCACTCCTGCAGTGAAATAGAAGCAATCAGGCTTTGTTGAGGGATCCATGAGGAGTGAAATCTTTCCTCTCCACTATCTACTCTAATTCTTTCTTTCTCTTTCTTTTCCTTGAGTATTTTTGCTATATTTTTATACTTTTATTGAAAATAACCAAGATGATCACATACTTCTTATGCACTGAATTCAAAGTGTTTTAAAATAAATTTGCCTCATGTATACACTGGTCATTTAATGTCATTTCACTCTAATTCACCCCAAGGGATTTGTTAACAGAAATCTGTTCCCTTGCTTCAGCAAGGGCTGTAACAGCAGACTACAGCATATTGCCTGGGAGAGGACAAGAGAAATCCTTTCATTGGAGCTGTGAGGAGAGGTGGGAAGAATTATAACCTCCCTAGGTTCAGTGTGGGTGATTAAACCAAAGCCCTGGCCACTGGCAGACACTTTTTTGACTTCTATGATCTCTAGAAGGACACAAACCTGTTAGAGAGGGTGCAGAGGAGGGGCACAAAAATGATCAGAAGGAAAGGATCTCACCTATCAAGACAGGCTGAAACAATTGGGGATTTTCAGCCTGGAGAAGAGGAGAGTCTGGAGACACTTTATTTCTGCCTTTCAATACTTACAGGAGCTCATTAAAAAAAAAAGTGGAGAAAGGCTTGCAGTGATAGGACAAGGTGTAAAAGTTCTAAAGCAAAAGACGATAGCTTTAATTGAGACATAAGGAAGAAATTCTTTGCCATGAGGCTGGGTAGGCACTGGAATGGGCTACCCAGAGAAGCTGTGGATGCCCCTTTCCTGGAATATTCAATGTCAGTGTGGATGGAGCACTGAGCAATCTGTTAGTGTGAAAGGTGTCCCTGTCCATGGAAGGAGGGGGAGTGGTGGTCTTGGAACTAAATGATCTTTAAAAGTCCCTTCCAACCCAAACTATTCTATGATTCTATAAATCCATAAATATATTCAATTCATTTATGGTTGCAGAACTTCAAACAAAGCCACTCATCCAACTTACACACATGTTTTTTCCTCAGGGTTTTTGTATAGTAGCACATTTCAACAACAAACATATTGGCAGCCTTACATGGGGAAATCATTACAGCCCACTCACCCCTGAGTGCATGTGCATAATTCCTGGTGTGTCATGAGGAAAGAAGACTGTATAGGATTGGTGATTTAATAAATGACATAGGTAGAAAATGTTTTCACAGAAAATACAGCCCAAATCCCCTAGAGTACTTGAAATCTTTTTTGAGTAAACAGAGAAAGAGCCAAAGAAGGAATTGAATTCACAGAAGGAAACTCCAGATAAAAATGGAACAGAATTAACCTGAACCCATGTGCTAGTTTATTAGAGTGGGGTTTTTTTTCAGGCAGGAAGGATGTTGTCTAATAGCCTCTTTGACAAGCACCTCTCTGATCAGCTCCTGTTTCCACTTTAGAGAGAGTCTCCACATCTAAGTGGTTTGTAAAGAGTTAATCAATTATTAATAATGTCTGAATACATAATAGGCACAAGAGGCTATGCTGCAGCTGGATGTAAACATGCCAATATAAGGTGCTCGTGTTAGGGAGGGACAAAAGCAACCTGTTGGCCCATTGGACTGCTTACACCCTGAAACAGCAAAGGAATTTGCAAACCTTTGAGTGTGTTTTGTAACTAGATCCTTAGTAGAACATGCAATCCTTTTTTCTTTAATTTTTTGTCCATCCATATCTTTTAAACATTAAAATGGTAGCTCATTATAAGACAAGTTTGCTAAACCATGAGTGCAAACACAGCCAACAGAGGGAATCGTGTGTGTTTGCAGGGGGAGCCGAGCAACTGCGCCGGGAGAGCTGACAGCATGAGAAGGCTTCTCCTCAGTAAAAGAAACATGCCAGAAGAATTCAACAAACACAGATGAGCTTCATTTCTGCTACAAGGGTGGCCATTCCTTTTGACCCTACGAGCCATGTGCCCCAATCTCTCTGTGGCTGAGAGCCATGAGGCGCACACCTCGGAGAGCCGAAGGGAAAGGGACCTCCAGGAGAGTTTCGGAGGCAGGAAGCACTAACTGCCCCCCAGGGCCCTGCTGTCACAGCCCAGCCAGGGTGGTCTGCAGTGACTGCTCTGCTCTCCTCCCAGTCCCCCCTCTGTGGCAATTCCAGCCTCCTTGCCTCTGATTGCCAGGGCTCTGCCTCATGCAGCCCTGGGGCTCCCTCACACACCTGCCCGTGCCACTGCCCTGCCTGTCCCTGGCTGGACCACAGCAGGGGAGCCACATTCCCTGTGCTTGCAAGCCTTGAGCCGCTGCTATTCTGCAAGAACAAAAACAGAACGTAAATTGGACAAAAGGAAAACTGCGATTGCTTTGCTGACCTTAGCTGTTGTCTCCTGCAGTCTTTGTCAGTTTGTCCCATCTATCTATTTCTTACTGCATGTAGATTAAATGACCTCTTAGGCAGAAATTCTGCTTTCACAATGTGGTCATTGCAATTCCTAAACAAATGGATAAAAAACTAACACACATCCTTATATGTAAACAAATTTATCAAGCAGCCACATCCACCCAACTGACTAGTACCCCAATCCTCTAGTCTTAGAAAAAAAATTAAACTCCTTAGGAGTTTTTCCTGAGATGTTTTGGGATACTGTTTCTATTGTGGCTCTTAAAATAGGTTTGTTCCCTTTTCAGTTGATGTTCAAACCACTACCTACTGGTTAGTAATATTATTATTATGGTCTTAAACCAGCATGTTTTAGGTGCACAAATGCACGGTCTCTTTTTAAGCATAGGCAGAATATTTCCATCCTGCCAGGCTTATTTTCAGATATTTTAACCCCACATAAACCTCACCACTCTTCACTGGAACACCACAGAAACCCCTAACAAGCAGTCAGGGAAACATTTGTTCCTCCTTTCCACTTCCAGAATGTCAGATCATTCAGGATCTGTCATAAACGTTTCCTGGCTGACTTTGCCTTGCACATGAACTGTGTTTTGATGGGTTTTTTCCCCTTCTCTTTTCCCCCCTTTTTTTACAAGCATCATTGCATTTTGTCAGCAAGCAATTTAGGCCAATCCCACAAATAGTTTAGTTTATAGCTTATGAAATTAAATGATGTAAGGGACCACTCCAAGAAGAGTCAACTTAAACAGACAGCCAAGTCTGTAACCTCGAGGGACTTGGATTGGGTTGAGGGAAAGCACCAAGCAGTGTGGGCTCCCAAAGATTGCTGCCAGGTGGACCACAGATGTTCAGATTCAGTCCACTTGCATGGTGTTCACCTTGGGAGATGCTAATTTGCTCCTATGCATGCAGAAAATTAGCATTTTATACACAATCACCCTGCAAAGGCCTCTCTCTGGCTGTGCTTTCTGAAACCCTGAGCTTTATAGGTAGAGTGAAATGGCTGTGTACGAAGCCACAGCACTGCCTGCATCAGTCCTGAGTTTGAATTCGTTTAGTCAGCTATCTCAGAGCAAACCCACGGTGTCCCTTGCTATAGATGGAAGCTGCACATGCAGCTGTGGTCACTGTCTTGCAGCTGTTAAATGAAGAAATACCATGTGAACACTTGGTCTGGTTTCAAAAGACCTAGAAAGATTGGCCAAGAAAAATGGTACATCACGGTGCTGCTTGGCTACTTGCCAAGACAAAGAAACTTGGAGATTTCTAGGGACAAGAGGCCATGTGAAAGAAATTTTCCTCCTTTCAAAGGCACATCAAAATATACCAGAGGGGTTATTTATTTATTTATTTAGTGTGTGCTCTTGGCACAGGTTTGATTGATCATGAATGCAGTATCAGCATTAAACTCACATTACTTAGAGACCAACCCAGACAACAAAGCAAATTGGACTGTAGGTCTGAGGTGCAACATAGAAGAGAAAGACATAATTATTCATACAAAGAATAAAAAGTAGATTGATAAAAGTCCCTAAAAACCAATTAAAGATAAAAGTTTATAGGGAGGAAAGGATTATTCTGTGGTGAGAGCTCAAGAGAAAAAGCAATTGGAGCAATTTTTTTTCCTGACTCAGGCTTAGACATTGGCATGGGTATGTCCACAGGAGAAAATGGTGTGCTGTGGAGCAAAGGTTGATTCTCCCTCCACAACCTACCTCAAATCCCCAGTGCATCAATACAGACACACCACACTGCTAATGGCAAATATTAATTTGGGGATGGGCTTTCCTCACTACCTGAACTAATGCATATCATCCCCCAAGGAGATGCACCCCAATGTCCTTTCACTAGCTGCAAAAGAGTGACAATTCCAGTGCCTCATTTCTGTCAGGAACTATCACATGCATATCAGGAAACTGTCTTTAGAGTCAATTGAAAAAATCATTAGAAATGCAGAACAAAATAATAAGCCTCTCATTGCTTTTGTTTGGCTGTTAACCAGAAGGAGAGAGGGAGATGTTTAAATAGCCAGGCAAAGGGATATAGGACACCCAAAAAGAGATCAGGTCCTTTGGGGACAATTATTTTTTCTTTATTCTAAAGCATCTTCTGTAGTTTGCTGTGCAAAATGTCTGGCTTGGGCCAGCTCCTGGGCTTGTTTATGTACTGGAGACTGGAGCCAAACTCTCCTGACAGGAAATGAGGGAGACTGCAAAGAGAGTCTTTTGACAATACAATAGAAACTCATAAGTTCTGGTAACCATGCTATTTTATTGGTTTATTTTTTTAATATTGATACTATATTAAAGGTCAAAGGTACATTAGATGTTAGGAGAAATAAATATGCTGGTGAGCAGATAAATCCTATGGAACTCCCAGTAATTAACAAGGTCCATATGTATAGTTTGTTCATAAGAGAATAAACTTTTTCCTCCAATCTGAACAGACAAATCCTTTTTTTGCTAAATCCATATGCAGGGTTTATGAGCTAAAGCTCGCTGCCCTTTCTCGAGGGAAACTCCCATTGAACTTAGGGGGAGTTTCCTCTGAGTAAGACTTTGGCCTGTTGCTTTGACCACCTTTCCACTGCCCTTGAAAATTCACTTCTTCTTAAGGCACCCTAAAATTCAGTGCTGACTGGATACTGCCCTCACTTTTGTGAGCAGAGGACCTGCTGTCAGGCCCTTTTGCCTGGTTCTCAGAAACAATATTTCCATTTCTAGGAGATTTTCCTGCTCGCATTCCTCTGCATGCACAAACCCAATGGAGGAAGTCGAGCTTCCTGTGGGCGTCAGTCTGAAATAGCATCTGAGGGCTGGAAGAAGTGGTTTTATTACAGACTGAGTCCCAAACTCTAGAAATCAAGGGATTACAGTTCATTTGCAATAGAGAACTTGAGAAAGACATTTGTCCTGCTCGCAGTATGAGCCAGATAGCTCGTGACAAGAATGTCCCACAGATTTTTGGTACAAGAGAGAGGTTCAAGTAAAGCCACCAGAGCACATGGTTACCTGCGTTGCATCTCATATGAACTATGCTCAGGAATCAGGAGATTACTCTGAAGGCAAAATGCCGCTTTGAACTGAGGCAAAATGCTTATTAAAGGAGGCTGAATGTTTCATGCAGTGATCCCTCTCCCAAACATATCCTGCATTTGCATTACCTCTTTACTCTAGCAATCCTCTTTGGCTGCATCATTATCCCTTCCAAAGTGTTCCTCTCAGATGCTGAAGTACCAGGAGCAGTTGCTAGCCTCACTTGCTCCCCAGAATCCCCAGAGCACAACTGAGCAGAGCTGGTAGCCCAGCCTTCAGCTGCTGGCCCTTCAGAGCCCCCCTAACTGTTACTCTGAACTTGCCTTGGAAAAATTGATCAACAACTGAGTTTATAAAGGAATTTGAATATCAAAATCAATACGGCACCAAACATGCTAGCAAAGAATTTTAAATGATGTCATGAGCCTGGATTTTCAGGGGCAGTTAAAGGTTTCTTAAAATACCCTTGAGAGGTGTCCTGTTCTATGAAGAACTTTGAAAAGGTAAGCCCATATGTTTTGGATGACATGATTTTTCACCTAAGGAACAAATCATGGCCCTCACCTGAAGCATCAAGGGCCATGCTGAGGCTGAGTGTTAATTGTCCCCTTTGCCCCTTCCCTGTGAGCAGTTTCATCAGCAAGGCCCCTGGGAAGAGAGTTGTCAGGGTTTGGGAGGGGAAACAAGGGAGTGAGCCATGATTCCCATGTTAAGAAGTTTCTTTGAAGGTCTGCCAGCCCAGGATCTTTCACATAACATTTGTTTCCAAAAAAAAATCCAAAGGTAATAAATTACAGAGAATACAAGGTATTTTATGCTTTGTGGTGTGATGATCAAAAGATGTTATCATTCTGTTTCACATGTTTGCAGACAGTTAGCTGTTACTCTCAGTAAGTTACAGGCAGCTTTTTTTTTTTTTCCTTGAATGCTGAAACTTCATCTTGTTAAAGGCTGGTTTGCAGGTGAGTGCACAAAGGAAAGGAGAAAAGAAGAAGGAAGCCTTTCTGCCTCCTCCTTCTGCTTGTCCAGGATCATCCTCAAATTCCCCAATATGAATACAGACATTGAGGGCAACACTGGGAAATAGAAAGAGGCAAAAATGCCAGTTGCCTTTCGGATTAGTATTTACAGCACCCACTCAAGAAATTTGGATAGAATATCCCAAGGACTTAGGGTGACACAGCTCTGAGTTCTCCAGAAAACAGCAAATATTTGTGAAGTGTTTGTACAATCCATTAGTGTATAACCAGGGCAGTCCTCCTCCAAGACCAACATCCTGATAGACATTTTGGCTTGTGAATCATCATAAAAGAGGCCAAACCCTTTTCCTTAATCTGAAATCATCAGAAATTTTCAATCTACAGGATCCTTTTCCCCCTGGTTTTTATGTTGTCTCTATTTCCAGGTTCCATATGGTATCTAAAATGAAAATGTCATGAGAGGCAAGTCTGGTAGTACAGCTGAGATGGCAAAGACTGAAGGTAAATCCCAATAAAAAGGCCAGCCACATCTCAGACTGATGCCTAATCTTGATTAGATTTTTAGTATTTATTTTGAAAATTTCCACTTTGCGTCTCAGGAAATAATTCTTGCATTTCTTCCTTTAAATGGAAAAGCCACTGGATAAAATTAATCTTAAAACAACAAAAGGCCAATAGCAACAACAGCAACAAAAAAGATGCATTGGTAACACAATATCAAACAATTATTCTATTGGCACACCTTCATAATGGCTTCTTTATGCAAACTTTACAGTCTTCAGACTGTTTCCTGATTCTGTTATTTCCAGTACATTTATTTTAATAAAAGCATCTATAAACCTTTTAAACAATTCTAAAGATTAGTCCTTATTCTCATGATTTAGGATGTGCAGTTATATATACAAGCTTGCATCAGCTGCTAGTGGATGGTATAAATGGAGCATCCTCCTCCTCAAGCTACCCTGTTTGTAAGCCCTGTGTAAATACTCACTCTTTATGCTACACTTCAATACCTCTTTTTATTTCCTGCAGAAACTCTCTTTTTATGTTTTTTGGACAGATGAAGAACAAAGCGGAGAATGGGGTAAATTGCTTTAAATAAATGTGAACTGACCAGATCCGTTACTCAGATCTCGAACAGAAAATGAATTTGAATCCTTTTACATGTTTACATAAAAGAGTTTGCATTCTACTTTCTCATTGAATTGAGTCCTGTGATGAGTAATCTGTTAGTGCACCTATCTAGTGACAACCCAGCAATATTGCAACATTTCAGGAGCCTCTGTGGTTGCAGGATTTCTACTGGTTCCACTCCATATGTTCTAAATTTGCAGAAATATTTTGGACATCCAGATCTTGAGATATGGACGGAGGTAATCTGAGCTATGGGGAAAATTGGCTGGTAAATCTCACACTATGGCTTGAGTCCCATCTCTAGGTCTGAGGCTTGTTTGTCATCAAACCAGAAGAGTGATAATATCATGGTAAATACACTTCAACTTCTATCTCAGCAATTTCAGTACCATAATATTTGTATAATAGCAAAATTTACATTGCTTTCTTGTCTTCTCTAAGTCTTCAAAGCATTTGTGGGATTTATTATTATCATTATTCTGCTTTGGTATTTTATCTGTCTCCCCATCTTTCTTTGTTTTGCTGAGAATGAAAAAGTGAATCAGATGCAATAAGTTTTGTTTTTGCCTTCGAAACTTATGAGATGTGCAATCACACTCACCTTTTTCAGAAGAGAACATTGCAATATTTGGCCATATGTTAAGAGGATTCTGTGACTTGCTGAACTTTAACAGAAATGTCAGCTTCCCTAATCAAAGTATGTGTCAGAGTTGCTCTTTCAAATGCTGGAGATACCATCTCAAACACTTCATTTATGGTGTCAGAATTGTGAAAAGGATTTGCTTAAGTTTGCTAAGGCCATTAGGAATCATAACCTTAATGCTGTATTGTTGGTATTGTCCTGTTTATCTCAGTAACTTTATCTCTTAGAAAAGTGTCTAGATGACAAAGATATTTTCTCTAAGGGTTTTTAACCTGTTGTGCTGCATGTAAACTGCAGAGAAAGCTTGCAATAAAGTATATTAAAAGATGTGGTTTCTTGTACCCTTTACATAGGCATTAGTCTAATATTGCTGAAGTCTGTCACTGTGAAAGGAACTACTCTGTGAATAACTGCAAAAAAGATTGGGAAGATGTCAGAATGGAGATTTTATCGCTTTTTTCCCCTAATAAGTGAACACTGGACCTAGACCAGGGTGCCTTTGCATGATGTTGTTTGGCTCTCCTGGCCAGTCCCTGGCAGTAGGAGGCTAACAGCAGACACAGTCCAGATAAAATGCTCTGAGATGTGCTCAGGTTATAAGCTCAGGAGGTTTTTAAATGGTGAATTTAAGGGCATTGATGGTGTTTTCCCTTGAGTCTTTTCAATTTTTATTGAAATCAGTATGTGCGAAAGCTGCTCAGATCCTTAACAATTTCCTTTTGAATTTATGAGTTTGCATACTAAAAGCAGTTTTACATATATCTTCCTTTTAATTCACATGGGAAAGATATTCACTAAACACTTTATTTCTTTTTTTTTCTCATGGGAGAGAGAGCTGCTGTACTCATCTGTACTTATGTTTTTGTTAGGTCTTTTCAAAATGCAAGCTGAACATAGATTTTGCACCTTTCACTCAGGAAGAAATCCAAATGAAACATGGGTGCATTTAAACCAACCGCAGCACATAAATTGGATTTTAAGATTTTGATGGAAATGCAACCTTGTCCTTTAACAGAGAGTTTTCCCACTCATGAAAAAAATAGAACTGCAGTTTACTGAGAGCAGTTTTAAACAGAAGCATTTTCAGTCAAATCTTCACCTGTTAAAGAAGTAGGCAGGTTTCATTAAAAACAACATAAAGAAAATGTAAAATGTTTCAATACCTTGTTTTCTACACTGCTTTTCCTTTTACATGTTTGGACTGTGGATTAAAACATTTATAGAAACAAAATAAAAATAAGTCTCTCTAACAGTGATTATGTGCAGGGTTTTGAACAAACCGTAACAATTGTCAATGTTTTGCAATAGGCCAAGCCACATCAAAAGGCTGTTTCTGAAATAACATTTTAGGTATTTCATTATTAGGCCCGCTTGGCCTATAACCTGGGCAGGCTCCTGATAGAGGCAATGACCCTGCTCTGTCCATAAAGACCAAAGATCCTCCAGGGTGTTTCTGTGCAGCAGTCACTGAGGTGCATGGGTGAGCCAGCTCCTGGAAGATTACTATCCAGAATATTTACTCAGCAGAATGCAATATTGGCCAGCACAGCCAGTTTAAGGGCTCTTTGGCCACTGCAGCAGAGGTTGTGGTGTCATTGGGCTGGGTAAGTACCTGACAGGATTTGCTCCTGAGTAATCTGCTCCTGACCTTCAAAGGCGCCTTCCCACTTTAGCCAAGTCTGTGATGCTGCATTATATCTGCTCTCCTTTCCCTGGCTCTTTGAATATTTCAGTGCTTCACCTAATTTCACTAAGAATAGTAATCCAATATAGGCATGTAATACTTCCTTCTACCCTTCACAGGGCAATTCCCCCTGGCCTCCATTCTTTACTTGCTTGCAGCAAGGAGCCCCACAGACCCTGCCTCCCTTGAGGGTGGCACATCCTGGTGATGTGCTGACTAAAAGCCATTGCCCAGTCTGCCACGCTGCCCATGCCAAGCACAGGGCTGGGGCAAAAGGGGAACAGCTGGAAAAGGCCAACATTAGGCTGCTGCTGCTGCTGCTCTTTCACAATCCTTTTCCAGATAGTGTGATGAGGAATAAATTGAGACCTGGATGAATGCTCAATAGGGGGAAGGTAGAAGATACCCTCCTTCTCTCAGCGGCTTTGCCTGGCCCTCATTTCAATTGCTGAATCCATTTAAAGTTTATCTTTGTCCTGCGGTACCCGTAAGCAAGGCTGGCAATCCCCCTACTCCCACAGCCACACTTTGCTGCTCTTTTCTTGGATGTGAGCCTTTCCTGTTAAAAGGATTCCATTTAATACCCTGCAAATTATCTGGGGTGGTGCAGAGCAATTTATTTTGTAAGCCTTATGCTGTGGATTGAAATTGCTTTTCCTCATCTCGGTGCGTGGCAGCGGGGAGGGCAGTCCCCTCCCTGTGCTGAGCCACTGCTGCCACAGGCTCTGTCAGACCCTAAACCTGCTCCTGCCTCCTTCCAGGGGGCAGGGGGCTGCAAAAACAACCAGGTCTTACACACATGAGCAGGCTTTTGAAGAGGCTCAATTCTCAAATGAAAACAAGGCTTTGACTTGCTTTACACCATTGGAGGGAGAGAAAAGGTGAGACCTGTTTTCCTTACTCAGGGTTTGTGCCCACAAAGATGCCCAGGATGCAGTCCCAGACATGGGGTGAGTAATTAGAGGTCCTGGCATTGACCCCTAATTACTCACCCCATGCACAGACAAAATGAAGGCAGAACAAAACCCGCACAGGGTGATAGTGGTGTTTTATCCTTCATCCTGACTATTTTAGAAATCAAAAAATATCAGCTTTGGAGGAAAGGAATCCCCAAACTTCCTGTTTTTCCTAAAGCAAAGCTCTCTCAGAGTCATCTCAAATTAGAAAGAGGATACAAAAGAGCCGACTCATTTGTTTGATATAGTTTAGCAAAGAACTCCATTGCAAAATGCACAACTCAACATTTTCTTTATTGACTAAATTCTTGCCAACTTACAAAGAAAAGAAAGTATAAAACTATATGAAAGAACTGTCCATTCTCTCCCCTGACTGCTTCCCTACCAGCATTTATATTTTTATGAACAACCCAAAGTCCCAGCCACCCCACAGCATAGATATAATTCAGACAGACATTGAGAACCATCCAGTAGAATGCATTCCCACATTATTTAGCAGCATTTAGAAGAAAATTTAGTATGGATATGAATAAAAGAGCATCTTATAATACTTAAAATAAACTTGTTCTGACAGAAAACTTCATGCTTTATGGTTTAGGTCAATCTTTAATTTCTAGGGATTAAAGTGAATCTTTCAAAAGGATAGATTATGCTTCCACTTCTTTCCCTGGAGTATCTTCTACTGTCTTATGAAGATCTGCTCTTAGTCACTGCCAGAGGGAAGGCATTTCATTTGATGTCTTTGATTCCATAAGGTAGCGCTTACTTCTAGGTTATTTATATCCAGAAATAGGCCAGAAAGGTTAAGAATGGAAGAAATAACGTAACATAAGTGTTACTTTACTAATGGAAGATCAAGGCTTGGAGACTTTGTGGCTTTTTTCAAGGGCATTCAATGAATTTGTGGAAGACCTCTTCATTGTCTTATCCACAAGAACAACCTTATTCTTGACCAGTATTTTTGTTTTGATTGAACAGCACTCTTGATTTAATTTTTATTCAGAAAGAAAATCAGAATAAAGGATGCCTTCTCTATAGATTTCCAGAGTTAATCAAGTTTTATTTACAACTAGGATGCAGTAAAGTTGACTCATTCTTACTGATATTTTTTTCCAGAACATGACTAACCATTCGAGCCCTTGTTTAAAAATACAAAAGTGGTGGAATCTGAGATTCATGTAATGGGCACAAGAGGTACAGAGTGCTGAGGAATACAAATAAAATATATTTGTGACTAATTCATTAAAGAAACTCCTCATGGAAGATGTCGTTGATCATGATTTCCCTGTAGTGCTGTGAAAATTAGTACAGCCTGGGTAATATCTACCCTGTAAATAAAAAGAGCTCAAGAGAAATATCAGCCTTAGCTTTGCTTTTAAGAGTGCGTAAATTTAGGGGGTCTGAATAGCATAACTTGCTTTGATCCTAGGTTTTTCTCAGTGTTTCTGATTTTCATGCCTAATCTGAACATAATTCCACATTATCTGGGACAAGAGTGTCTGCCTGCAGAATCATCATAGATGGGAAATAAATTCCATGCTACTAATTTTATTTAGATAGGCATATTATCACACAAATTAATATTTTTCTTTTTTAAAGTAATATATTTAATTTTCTTTCTGCTGGCTGTCATATAATTTAAAATTCTCTCTCTTGTCTCAATTTTCTTCAGCCTGCAAAATGTAGTTAACAATTAATTTGGGAAGTCCTGAGCCTACAGCTCTTTCATAACATGACATGATAGTACAGTCCAAGTTGCACCAGGTACTCAGAATGGGATTTTTTTTTTTTATTTTAAGACCCAAGAGTAAAAATTACCCCAGAAGAAGGAATGAAAGAAGACATCTGTCTCCTTCCTTTCAATCAGAATAGTGTTTAAAGTTGGAGTTATGAAAATGTTGCAACAACTGAACTACATAATGAATGATTAATTGAAGGAGCAATAAATAGTTCTAGATGGTTAATTTTAGTTTACAATAAAGGTTATAAATTTGTATTTGAAAACAGGAAAAAAATTGCTGTATCATCTCTGAATTCCACAGCTCTCTTCACTTAGATATCCATGGTTTAGCATGGGAAAAGGGCTATTCAAACTTACCACCACACAAAACCAGATGGAGTTTGATAGAAGGAAAAACTCCAAGCTGAATTAGTTTCCAATCTTTCCAATGTTTGAGAAAGGATGATCAGTGAGCATCCACTGTGCAAAATCTGCATGTTTGTCAGTGAAACAAAGGCAAGGAAGTACATTTACAGTCCATAAATATGCATTGCACTGGACTTGAGGTTTCAGGAACAAATTAAATTCCCTTCCTGTTGTACAGAGTGGCTGCAGGTGCCATTTACTCTGCCTTGCACACTCAGGGGTTACTGAAGGGTCTGTCTGGTTTGGTTGTTCTGCCACCGTTTTACCGGGGTTAAGGGCTTGCTGGTATTTTCCAAATTATATGCAGGCTTTCTACTCAGAGATAATGAAATACCTGAAAAGTGATAGATGCAACAGCTTTTAGCTGCATACATCCTGAACTGTGGGTCAAACACATGGGTCTGCTAGAAGCTTATCCCTTCTTTCTGCTTTAAACCTTACTGGAGAATGACTTGAAGAATTCTGGGGCAAAATAAACAAATCAGACTGACAGAGTGGGAGAAAAGCAGCTTAAGAGAAGCCTGTCAGCACAACCTGCTCCCTTTTCTAACCTGGCAGCAATTCCCTCTGGGTTCCTGCCGTTCTCCTATGCATTTCCCTTCCAACCCTCATTTCCCTATGGAGCTCCTTCAGCCCATCCGATTTCGAACATCTGCTGGCACTGAACTCCTGCAACTCTCAATCTGTTTCCCCTTGGCTTCCTTCTTCCTTCCAGTTAATCTTCCTTATTTTTGTCTTGGTGAGACTTCCCTCCTTCTCCTCTCTGTCTTCCTGCTGCTATCGCGGATTTAATCTCGTCACACTCTGGGTGACACCAGACTCACTCTCCCTGCTGAGGAGACCTGAGGGTGACTCCCACCCCCTGAGGCAGCTGCTAACAGGCTGCCACCCAAGGGCCACTCTCACCATTTTCCCCCAGGCTCCCAGCATCCACAGCCTTCCCCTATGGTTCTTCTTGCACTCTTTCGACCCAAGATGAGCTGGAACAAGCTTGAAAGTGGTGTGAAACCAACACAGCAGAAAACAGCCAATGGTTCACTGCAGTTCAGTGAGTTAAACTGGCAATCTGACATAGGATGCTGGAGGAGGAGGAGGAGGAGGAGGAGGAGGAGGAGGAGGAGGAGGAGGAGGAGGAGGAGGTTTGGTTTTCTTGCCCTCTATACCTGTGGTGCATAGTGGCAGGATCATATCGTAGAGAAACCAGTGGGTGTACAGATGAGAGGGGAGGGAGGTAAAGCGAGAAAAATAAATGGGTTTGAGGGACCCAGTGAGCCTACATGATGTTAAGCCCTACCAAATCTGTTCCATCACATGGAGTATATTCCATAGGCTGGGAAATACTGAGATCTTGTACACACAGGGCCAACACATTGCCTGCAAGCATGCCTTCCCACGGGAGAGTGAGGTCGTTCCTGCTTATTCCCACACTTATGTTAAATCAGGCTGAATACAAGCCCAGGAGCATTATAGCAATCAAGGCCTTTGTCTGGAGGAATGAGGAGAGGTTTTCCCACTTTCATCTGAAGGTTGTTGAGAATAATTTTGTGCTTTGTCTCATCAAAAAGACACATAAACATAAATATCCATGTTAATCACATTATAATTCAGCCCTAAAGCAGAATAAGCTGAGACAGAGGCTAAGTGATATGCGTCTACAAAGGGAACAGCCTGAGATCAGCCCATCTCTCCACTATTTGTCAACAACAAGCATTTTAACTCCTTAGTTGGAAGAAATTCTATTAAAATCCACAAGGTCCAACGGCAGAAAAATAAAACTCAAGTTTGACTTCAAGCTCTTCCAATAACTTTCTCTAAATAGCCTCAGATAAGCAATTTCGTTCTCTAATGTAGAACAATAATGGACACTGGTACTCTGACAAGCACATCATTCTTATTCCAGCACAAACTGGAAACCTAGTGTTTGGTAAGAAAAAGTACGGCCAATAAAAATTGAAATGGAGAAAGAGGGGACTGATTTTAGAAAAACATATACAGAGTGGTATGAGAGGGCCTCAGGGAAGTCAGATGCACATCTGTCCCAGGGACAGTTTTCAGGTGTGTTGTCCTATACATTTCCTGCCCAGAAGCACAAATTTTAAGTACAAAGGTAGAATCTTTTCTTCCTCTTTCTTCAGGTTGTGAAATACTGAAGTTGGACTGAGCTGTTCCTGTTTCATGCAGTGTAAATGAGAAGAATCCAACCCTGTTAGATATCTGACCTGAAAAAAACCTGCACATTTCCAATGAAGCACTCTGCCTTATACTCTTTATATCGTGTAATATCTTGTCATACCAAGGCAACTTGTCAGTGACAATGACAAACACACAGATGTACTGTTAGTGTAAAATAGATGTACTTAATTCCCTTTCTTTCCTTGATTTTTTTGAGGAGTCTTTTGTAGTCATCTTCTTCTATTCCTGCATGTCTGCAGTTGATAAATTATTTCTGTTCTCTTTAATCCATTTTTTATTATTCTTCCAGATTTTTTTTCTGGTGTTGGTGAAAATAAATCTTCTCAAGGGCTTGGCAGTACACTTGGAAAGATTTTTTGAACAGTATGGGTGCTGCTTCTAAGAGTTAATGAATCAGAAATTAATGAAAAAGTGGTTTGAAACTTAAAAAAATCATATATTAGTGAATTCTGCTAACCAAATTGCCATGTATTGGTTTTGACATATTCCCCACCTGAGTTTCCATGCTGTCTCTTTGTTTCTATGCTAAGAGCATGAGCTGTGTCCTAATGCACCATGGTTCTGCAGTCCCATTTTTTATGGAAACAAGGATTCTGCAGTCAGCTCTCAGACTTGTACTCCTCTAAATTTTGAAGATGTTGACTGATTTTGACAGAGAGGTAGATGTCTCAAAGATAACCAAGTTCTTACAAGCTTTAATAAAACAAGTCACCAGATACAGAGAGATCTTCTAAGGAACTTGACAGAAGGAAAGGAACATTATATAAGCACATGTGGCCAGACTTCAGAGAATCTAAGCAGAAGAGAGACCATACAAAGACAGAAGAGACCTTTATTCAAATCTTCTTAAAAACCAAAGTCATGGAAACATAGAATTGTTTAGATTGCAAAAGACCTCTTAGATCACCAAGTGCAGCTGCTGAACCAGCACTGCAAAGTCCATCACTAAACCATCTGCTGAAGTGCCACACCTTAAATATCTCAAGGATAGAGACTCCACCAATTCCCTGGACAGCCTGTTTCAATGCCAGACTGACCTTAGCCCTCCTTAGCCCTTCTTTTGTGACTGATTTATTTATAGAAATATTTTTATTGTATTTTATGGCAGTAGGCAGATTTAAGTTCTAGATTGACTTTGGTGCTACTAATTTTGTCTCTGCATAACCTCATGACATCCCTGTGGCCCTCCTGAGTGACCTAACTCTTCTTCCAAAGATCATAAACTCTCCTCTTTTCCCCCTGAGTTCCAGTCGAGCTTTCTGTTCAGTCAGGCCTGCTTTCTTCCCTGCTGGCTTTTCTTTGTCCTCTAGGACTGTATCCCAAGAGACTCTGTGAACTCTGTGAACCAGGACCCTTAGCAGGACAAAGTCTGCCCTCAGAAAGTCCACAGAGCAGCTCTGCTTACTTGCCCTCCTTACTTCTCCTATGCCCAAGCCATGCTCTGACCACCACAGCACCCACCATTCCTTCCCTGCTCACAGACAGCAGGTCCAGCAGGTGCCTTCCCAAGGCTCACTCACCAGCTGCACCAGAAGTTATCTTCTGTACACTCCAGGAGCTTCTCAGACTCTTTCCTCCATGCTGCATTGTAATCCAACAGAGATGTGGTAAGCTGAAGTCTCCCATGAGATCAAGGGACAGTGGTTATGAATCTACTGTCAGCTGCTTATGGAACATTTTGTTCTGCATCTTCATCCTGGTTGGGTAGTCTGTAACAGGTTCCCACCAGGATATTCCCTGTTGGCCTTCCCTGTGACTCATAAACACTCAATTCTAGTGCCACTATCATTTAGTTCTAGGCAATCAAAACTGTCCCAAACATATACCATGTTATACCAGGGCTACCCCAGCCCCTCTCCTTCCTCGTCTGCCCCTCCTGAAGAGTTCCCGGCCAGCACTTGCAGCACTCAGTTGTGTGAGTCATCCCCCCATGTTTCTGTGATGGCAACTATGTCATAGCTTTCCTGCTGCACAATGTCAACCAACTGAGAAACACAAATCATAGCAAATCAGACTTCATTAATTCTATGGCTCACCAACATAATTGTTTTCTTGTGCCAGCTCAACACATTCTCATTTTGTTTCCTTAGATGAACTTACATCTGTAGCCAGTGTATTTTTATTACTGTTTATTCTCAAAGCAGATCCTCCTGCAGCTGGAGTTTTTTCCCAGGCTCCTGCTGGTTTCACCTCTACTGCATTTCTAAATATTTATCTTGCTTGCAATGAATCAAACTCTATCTCAATTTTAATAGAGTGGGAAGTCAACTGAATCAGCACTGTGTCCATGAATAGGACCTATGGCTACATCTTTATGAGTAAATTAAGCATGCCCAGGAACAGTTGCTGGCACTGAGGCAAACTGATGCAGAACAGCCTGAATTTGTACTATTGAATTAACTCACCCTCCAGAACAGGGTGGCTGAACACAAACTGCCTATGGAGAAGGATTTCTTCTCCATGCTGTTCCTGGGAATTGCTCGGCATTCTGTTAGATGGGGTGTTTGTACCTTTGCCAAAAACATGCCAGACATCATCCTAACAATTTCATAGTATAAATAATCAAGCTCCAGTGCCTGGGAATGTCCCCTGGCCCTGCCTAATTAACTGCATGACATGAAACTCCTTCATCCTTGTCTACGGGCAGTTTTCACATGGCCATCTCTGCTTCCAGTGTGCCAATTCATCTGCTCATATGAGCTGGGCATTATCCATAAGCTGAGTAATGAGCTAAGTCTCCCTAACATGTTCAATTTTAAAAGGGGCTACCTCAGGCCTTAAATTTAAATGAGTTCAAATTGTTTAAACCAAAACAGAGAATCTGCATGCCATATAATCATCTCATCTGAAGGCTGTAAGGATCAGGATTCCTGGTTAAAAAGGCTAAGAAAGGTGGGCAAACCAAGAAAGAAATGTAAATAAAACTGATCTCACATAGTCCTGAAGCTCCAAGTACTCAGTGGGAATCCTATTTCTCTCATAAAAGTTTCAATTTCCTGGATGTATCAGTGTAGTGATTTAAATATAAGGCCAAGAGGCTCTGAATTGTTTTACAATGTATTACACATCCTAGATTTTATTTTGTCTAAATCAGCAGGGAAACTGCTATTTTGTCTATCATCTGCTGGGAAAGTCAGTTTGGTTTGTTCTTTTCGAACCTAAGCCAAGTTCCTTCCTTCCTTCCTTCCTTCCTTCCTTCCTTCCTTCCTTCCTTCCTTCCTTCCTTCCTTCCTTCCTTCCTTCCTTCCTTCCTTCCTTCCTTCCTTCCTTCCTTCCTTCCTTCCTTCCTTCCTTCCTTCCTTCCTTCCTTCCTTCCTTCCTTCCTTCCTTCCTTCCTTCCTTCCTTCCTTCCTTCCTTCCTTCCTTCCTTCCTTCCTTCCTTCCTTCCTTCCTTCCTTCCGACACTTCCTTCCTTCCTTCCTTCCTTCCGACACTTCCTTCCTTCCGACACTTCCTTCCTTCCGACACTTCCTTCCTTCCTTCCTTCCGACACTTCCTTCCTTCCGACACTTCCTTCCTTCCTTCCTTCCTTCCTTCCTTCCTTCCTTCCTTCCTTCCTTCCTTCCTTCCTTCCTTCCTTCCTTCCTTCCTTCCTTCCTTCCTTCCTTCCTTCCTTCCTTCCTTCCTTCCTTCCTTCCTTCCTTCCTTCCTTCCTTCCTTCCTTCCTTCCTTCCTTCCTTCCTTCCTTCCTTCCTTCCTTCCTTCCTTCCTTCCTTCCTTCCTTCCTCCCTTCCTCCCTTCCTCCCTTCCTCCCTTCCTCCCTTCCTCCCTTCCTCCCTTCCTTCCTCCCTTCCCTCCCTTCCCTCCCTTACCTCCCTTACCTCCCTTCCCGCATTACAAAATATATAATAACTAAGCCATACACTCCTCTGAAAAAGCAGAGTACAGAAAAGCACCCAGCCACATGCTAATCTCAAGTGAAGAGGCTACTCATATGCTCCAAGTTATGCAAGTACTTAAGTGCTTTGTAGATCAAAGTCTGGATTTACTGATGTGTATCTGAAGATCAGAGGCTGATGCATTACTCCAGAACACCTTGGAAATAGGTCTTATGTTTGCTCCTTCTTCTCTGTTTGCATTCCTCTGAGACTTTGGTAATGAAGAGAACTATTTATTTTCTTGCTCCTAATGTTCTCAACAGGAAAGCAGAAATCCTATTTTAGTGGTACATTATTCTGTCTCAAAAGGGAGAAGAAGAGAGAATGATGGAAATTGTTTATGAATATAATGTGCTTTGGATTAAGGTATAAAGTTACTTTATTGAGGCTTGCTTTGTCAAAGTTTTTAAGGAATCTAGGGAGAAAAGGAGTGGGAATGGAAGCTCATGGCATTGCAGCACTTGTGCCTGGACCGAGGCTTCCATGCTTCCAGGCACCTTTTTTCAGGGCCTTCCTTCTCAGTAAGCAGAACCTGTGGGCTCATGAAACTCATCAAGAAAAGTCCAGCTGAGGAAAGGTGTTTTCTTTCACCTTTAATTTCATTCTTCACATAATGAGTTAATTGAAACAAAGTCTCATCTATAAAACAAAGAATTATTTCATGGTCCCTCAAGATCATATCTCTCTATGAGCAGCAGCTCACAGGAAGATGTAGAACTAGCTGATCTGTGGGAAAGATGAAAGCAAAAGAACCTGCTCCCTTAGAGCTTTGCCTCTTGGTTTCCCTCAGAACTGTGGGAAATCCCCAATGAATAAACCATGGCATCAAAATTTTCCATGAGACTTTGAGCCAGAGAAAACCTTTCTTGTAAATATTCTGACTTTTCTCTGGGAAATCCACTGGGGAATTAATGGGGATGTATGCCTGGAACACTGACTGTAGAAGAATGTCCCTATTTCTTCTCCAGCTACTCTGGGGGTGACATTCATTTCAGACCAGAATGCCTCTCTATATGGATAACAGTGATTCAACATCTCAAAAGAGCTTCATAACACTAATCTGCAAGTGATCTATTAATCTTCCTCTTCCTGCTCCTTTTCCTTCAGTGGCCACTTTCATTATACACATTAATACTCATGGGAAAAAATAATCAGTCCTTTTAAAAAGAATTAGCCTGGTCCTTTGTTCTTGGCAGATGATGGCCCTCTCTGTCCTCTAGATCTCGTGTTTAGCTTTTGACTGCTCCTTAGTACAGTGACTGTCTTTTATCAGCCTGTCATAATGTCTGCAATCCTCGATGGGCTCTGTGTGTGCACAGGTGCTGCATTTGAGATCAGGACGGTCCTGCCTTCACTGGGATGCAGCATGGCCAGATTGGAGACCCAGGGCTTCATCCTCTAAACAAGCACCCATGCTGTAGCTCTCTTGGTAAGACCTCAGTCAGTGCTGAGGTGAGCTAACAGCACAGATGCTCTTCATCCCTGGAGGGGACCATTCTTTCTTTCTGCTAAAATCCAGTTGGATTTCATGCTGAATTCGTCCCTTAAAGCTTGCAGAACAATTTTTCAATAAATGGAGGAAAAGTCCATTCCATCCTGATGCATGATGATAAAACTCAGTCTGTGAGCCAAAATCCTGAACAAGATGGAAGTCAAAAGAGCCTCAAGGAAAAAAGCTCAAGGAGAATCAATTAGCACTTTGCAGTCATCAAAACTGAACATGCACAACTGTAGCTGTTCACCACAGCTGAATCTATTCCCACATAAGCAAATACATGGGTGGTGAAAGCAAATAGCAGCATTACCCTAAGTGCCTCATAATCAGCCTTAATTATTAAGAACAACCATTATTACTGTTATTATTACTATTAGACCTGATACATGTAACACTGGCTTCAGAAAGATTTGAATTAGGCCCTGAAGTGTCTCATAGTATTATGGCATCAGCCTATAATTTCCATCTCTGTTTTCTGATTCTTTCTTTAGCTGTGCACTGCCATAGTAAAAATATAACTATAGTGGAAGAAATTTAATTTGTCAATTTCAAAGTTTTTGGAACAATCACTAAAAGAATTTTATTGTGTCAGTTTAGTTTCTTATTTCTATAGTGTTTGCAGCAACCTATATGTAAGATTCTGACAGATACAGTTTCTATAAGAGCAAAGACCTCTTCCTAACATCATTATGCTAATTTTTTGTGAGCATAGCACCTATGGGAATTTCATGTTGTCAGGGTTTTTCTAAAAGACGTGTTATGCCACTGTATAATACAGACTGTTTCTGCTGCAACACTAAACCAAGGGAGAGAACAAAATTTAATCCCACTTGCAGAGCAGTTATTCAAAACTAAATAGAGCAGTCACTTTCAGTAGAGATAAGAACAAACTAAAACTCTGGTTCAAACCAAATTCCTGGCCTTTTATTTCATTCCTTACCTTTATTTTTCATCACTACACAGGCCTGATCACAGTAAATCTGGTCATATTCTCCCCTTCTCTCTGCAGAATCTTGTGGTTTTGTTATATCAGACTTTGCCAAGAGGTATTAAATGACTTTCTGTTATGGTCTGGGAAGATCTTAATTACATGTCCTAGGTCCAATTTTCTCTGTACACAGCTGCCCACACTTGCACTGTTCCTGAAGGTAATCAAGGCTACATGCGCACTGCTCCTTCAAAAGGAATTTCAGGAGTTAACTCAGCCTCCTATTTACTATGCAAAATCTGTGATTACGATAAAAGTTTGTGGCCTTCTGGGAGCATGGTCCAGCTCTATCCTAATGGAGATTCTATGTCACAAAGTGTTTTACTGGGAATGCAAGTACTTTAATAAGAAAAGAATTGATTTTGCAACTGACACAAAATTCCAATGAATGAAAATAATGCATCGATTTCTTGTTTTTAAAATTAAAGCCATCTAGCTATTCAAAATGGAAGGTCCTGCCCTTCTTGAAATTTATCCTCATAGGCCTTGGGTGAAGCTTGAAATTTTGCTCTTACACAGCAAATGCAAGAGGAGTAGACTATTAAGATGGATGGCTTTTTAATTGTATTTATTTAAACCAGGTTAATGCTAGCTTTTTTATGAAGACAAAGAAGTGAGGGCAAGAGAGTCTTGGGAATTAGGTGGAAATAGATGCACGAAAGGAAGTAGAAGCTTGGACTCTCTACCCTGCTGCCCCAATGTACAGCAGGACTTGAAGGTTGTTTTTCGAGTTCAAGACTGAAAGTTCAGGATTTCACAAGCCTGCCTACAGCTGAGAATGCCTGGTTGGAAAAGAAAGACTCAAGGCATAAACCTGAAATTAGTCCCACTCTGTCTGTGACCTGGCTGTGCATTTGAAAGCACCAAAAAAGGAGGAGGCAGAGCACTGAGATGAGTCTTGTGAAAGATGTCTCACAATGCTGCAAATGTAGACTTCATCCCTCCAAGGTAAATTTTCCAAATTGCTCTGGTTTTAGGGATTTCATTAAGCTAATGTGTTCACACGTGTAAGGTTTGATGCTTGTGGGACTAATTCCCCAGCTGTGAAGATGTTTTCTCACCCAGAAGTATTTGTAAGGAGAAGGTGTCTCTCTTCACTGTTCATCTTTATTGTTGATGTATAACATTGCTCTTTTTTTAAGAAAGCATTTCGTTGTTGATATTATTATTCCATTTCTTATTGCTTCTTTTATTAATTTACAAAATTCACTACCTAGCATCAAATGGCTTTAATTTTTAAAAAGTATAAATTAAAAAATCCCCATAAATTAAGGCACCATTCCCAACAAGTGATGCTAATAAAATCACCACTAACTTGTCAGTAGCTGATGATTAAAAGGAGGGACAGAATGATAATCTGCCCAAAGCAATGCAGCATCAGGAGTCATTTGCACAATTTGCACTGAAGGACTCTGTTCCTTCCTGCAAATGATATCTCATTGAGTCTAACCAACAGGAAACCAACTGTTGGAAGAGGAATCTGTATTTCTGGCTCAGGAATAATGTTTTCAAGTTTGTCCTGCCTATCAGTCTTATAAGAATGCTTTCTTTTATTCCCCATGCTGGCACAATTACCTAAAGATACTTTCTTCCTGTTACCCGGCATAATCTGCACAGTGAGCACCCTGAGCCCAGTGATAAAAGTAACTAAACTGAAACCTTCCTGAGCAAAGAGTGAAGGCCAGGTTTATCCAGTGGTGTAGAGTAGCTCCACTGAGGTAGGGAACAAATAAAACCCAATCACTGGACAGCAACACCCATGCAGCCTCGGGGTATCCTGTGGTTTTTTCTGTTCCAGTGGTATTTACAGTCACTGTGCCAGCAACACAGAGAGGTTTCTTATTTTCGCTTCTGCCTATCTTTAATGTTTGATCCAATGCTCCCTAAAGCAAATGGAAAGCTTTCTGTTGGTTTCAGTAGGGCTTGGCTCTCACAGTGCTTGTGCATATCGGAATTGTTTAACCTACACTCTGCAAACCATCCACAGGCTGCTAGGATAATTTATCTAGGTCATGGCCTGCCCAAACCTCCCTCTTCCCCTGGGAAAATGTTCCCTCCCCTTCATGTGATTCCCATGATTTGGGAAGAGGGCAGCCAGGAGCAGGTAGGCTGGGTGGCTGCAGAGGAAGATGTGCCTGTCTGCCTTCCCACTTTTTCAGGATGTCTGGTTCCTACCTGTGTTATCCTGCTCTGCAATGTGTGCAAAGTCAGACAAGAAAGCAGGAGCCTATTAAAGCCATGCATGTAGCAGCAAGCACACAATAGCCCTGTGAATAGCCTCTGCTCCATAAAACAAGTTATGTTCCCCTGTCTGCTGGACCCACATGATCACAGTCATAACATCACGTACCCAGACCATAGAGACAGTGTGCTGGGTTAGTCTGCGGCCAGGGGAAGGAGGTGTGTGGCTTGTGCTGCTCCTGCTCTAACCAATTTTTCATTCTTTCATAATGTAAAATTCTCCCTGGGTTGTAGCCCAAGTCTTTGAGGAGGCAAAACCACTTGCTGAATGTCATGAAGAAAGCAAGTTGCTATGCTAAAATGCTGGCAGGAGTTCAAACCCAGCCAAAAGGTTTAGAGCAGTATGAAAACACAACACACAAAAAACATATAAGCAGCACTTTTTGTCTGCTGCAAATAGCGTGCATTGGGGCAAGATTTCTCTATCATACAATAAAATGTTTTTTAAGAAAAGAAGGAGAAAAGTGAAAGAGCATTTTCTTAAAGAGAGACCACCTGGTGCGAGCATAGCCGTGGCTGTTAGCTTTGGCAGCAGTTAAGAGAGGTCAGTGTGCAGCAGCCTGAGCTTGTTGGGAGTCTCTGCTCAGTCTAATCACGGACCAAGGACATGCATAGGGAAATTAAGGGTTTGAATGGGTTTGTGAAGATCTGACCTGTTTTGCTGTCTCTGGAGTGACTCTTTCTAACAAAGGTAAGCTGCCTAACCCTGCAAAGGGCAGTTACAGATCCCTCCAACAAATTAGGGGTATTAGCCCAGTTAAATTAATGAAGGCAATGTTAACATGCACAGACTGCTTCTGAGGCTTGGCTAACCAGCTCAAAGCGAGCTCGCGGTTTGTGCAGCTCAGACATACTTTCACAGGGCTGCGTGGGACTTCATCACTGTCACACACTGAGCACTTCTTCTGTCTTCCAGTGCTAACACTTGCTGTCTTGTGCCAACACTAGCTAGTCCCTCTATGAAAACACTTGGTTGCACATTTTGCAGCTTCTGTAAGCCATGTTCTTGGCTTAGTCTCCAGAGGCTGCAATCCTCCCTGTCTCTCTCCTGACGTGTCAACCTCCTGTTGATTTGTACTTCTCCAGTTCCCTTCAATGCCTACTTCCTGCTTCTTTATGCCAGGGACTTGAAAATATTCAGTTTCCTTCCACTTTATGCTGTTTTCTCCCTCGACTGGGGAACATGCAGGCTCCCAATACATCCTTCTGGACTCTCCCATCTCCTCTTCATGCAGTTTAGGTTACATTTGCCCCAGTTATAGTTCTCATGCCCTTTCCTACCCCATATCAGAGTTTCAGTTTGACCCCAGTTCCCCTTCTTATCTTCTTGTTTGCTGGCATAGTTTTGTTCACATTTTAGGTGAAATGATACCTAAATCAAGCCTTGAAGTCTTGCACTTTTTACAAAAGTGACCATTTATTTGGCCATAATTTGCTGAGAAATTTAGCTTTTTCAAATGAGTTATCTTTTTTGAGCAGAAGTGTGATTCTAACCTGAGAGATACCAGCCAGTCCCAGGGGTTTGTCAGGGTGGGCAGCACCACAAACTGACTCCTGAGGACAGCAGTCACCTGAATGCTGAATGAGAGCATTCCTGGATGTGCAGCTATAGGTTTTGTACCCCCAGAAAACACAAATTCCTTTCTGCAGCTCACCTCGTTTTGCTCTTGTTGGCAAAAAGAGCCCTGGTTCTCTCCCCTTCTTGTCCTGCTCCTGTGGAGTGTCTTGAAGGCACATCTCAAAGTTTTAGTGGTGCTTTAATGGAAATGAGATAACCAGCCCGTGTAATGGGCAGTTTCCTGGCAGATTCTCTTTCCCTAAATGTACTATCTGAGTTTAATGAGTTGAAACTCACAACTATAATTAGCAAAATGCTTAAGATACTACTCTCTGAACTTAATTGAATTTAATTTACAGTCTGAACAAATACATTTACATGTTGGAACAAATGTTTGCCTTTATTTTAAAGTGTTCATCTCTTCTTATCTTCCAGACCTTAGTGAGGCAAAAGTTCACTCATTAAGCTTTGTGGTACTAGGACATCTGACTTTAGTTGGCTTGAATACTGAATTTGTGAAACTTGATCCCTGAATATATCATAAAAGGATTTAAGCACTTCTAATGGAAAAGTTATCAGCTTTTAAATGTATGTGCTTAAGCCTTAAAGGAATGCTGTGTAGTATTAGTACAGCAACCTGCAAATTCACCATTAAAAAAAAAAAAGTACTTAACAGTAATTAAGATGTGGACAGTGTTTTTTGCTGGATTTGAAAATTAATTTCTTTAATTTTTATTTGTTTACGACTAATTTCTAAGCATTTTGCTATGGAAGGCTCTGTTGCTCTAAATTCTGTCCATTTTACTCTGTCACTATGGGATTCCATTGAGAGAATTTTTAAAGTGATATCTATACAAGAGACAGGCCAGTTTGTTTTCCTACGGAATTTCCTAATATTGCAGTTAGCCAAGAACAGCATGCTTTACAGATCCAAGCACCTTGAGCATGAATTCTTTGCCAACCAGTAACTAAGGGCAGAAATCAGTATGAGGAGAGGTAAATAAATGTCCCTTCTGTTCTGGACTTGGAGAGTGAATTCAGCAGCAGTTGGGGACTTTTGCTGAAGCAACCAGAAGCCAACTATTCATCAGCATATGAAGTGTTGGAAAGCTATAGATGGCAATATCCTGCAGTAGCAGGTGCAGGGGCTGGAGTTAGGCTAAGTAGAAGAAGATGGAAGGGGTGAGAAAAACATCAGCTTGTGAGCAGCAGAACAGCTCACAGTGCAGGGCAGAGGAGAAGCTGGCACTGAATGGGCTCTCTGCTGCCCTCCCCATGCTCCTGTATCGATATTTTAGAAAGAGATTGGTCTTGGGAAAACAAATCAGAGAAAACTGAGTGCAAAAGTAAGATATCCGTGTGGTCACAGGTGTGCAAAGGCAGCTACAAGACAAGTTTTACTCTCAGGAATTCCAATCTCATCCTGCTTTGGCAAACAACAGAAAATCGTGACCTAAGCTGAACAGTGAAGTCTATATTCTGACTGACTTTTTCTCTTACCAAAGCAATAAAGGGAGTCCTATAGCTTCTCCTTACAGTAAACAGGCTACAAGACAACAAATATCACTGGGCCTTATTTCATACTGTCTCTCAGTCTTAGGAGCTAGAAAAGAGTCTCTGTCCTCTTCCTGAGTGTCATGGGTAAAAATATCAATGTGCAAGTTCATGATTTCAAATTTGATAGTGGTCAGAATTGCCAAATGCAATTAATGCATTAAACTGTCAAACCAGACACTCTACCTAGTGTTTGCCTCTGGTAGTCTTAGGAGAAGTAAAATTTATTGTGGTTTAAAGGAATATCTCCAAGAGTTTCCATGCTAAAACATGACTTGAGACATGCTGGGTGCCCCTGGACTGTCCAGGCTGGGGGCAGCTAGCACAGCACCTACTGTGGCAGCAGCACAGGGATGACCCTGAGTGGATTCTGATCAGTAAAACACTAGAGCCAATTTAAAATTTCACCCAGATATGTCAGCAGGACCTGCCGCAACCTAAATTTTTACCTGAGTATACACCTGGACCAAGCCCCACCAGCAGTTTAAGCTGCAACATCCAGGCCCAAAGGAAAGCAGATTTTGCCTGTTCTGGGTGAAGGTGCTGTGGTTCCTTTTGGTGTGTATGAAGTCTGTTTGTTTGTATCACTCCCTGGCCCATTATTAAATTGCCTCTTTTGATCATTACACTTATATGAAAACCAAGTGGGGAGCAGCCCACAAACTCTGGTTCCGTGGTTCACACAAGCTCATGTTGTAAATGCTGTTGAGTTTTATTACATTAACCATTACCCTCAGCACATACAAAAGGGCTCATTTTAATTTGACAGCTCTTTCCAAAGAGGTGTGCATGGGAAAAGGCCTGCACTGTGTGGGGCTGCTGTGATGTTGCCCCTTTGGGAAGCCGTGTGTCCCGTGGGCCTTTGTGCAGCTGCTCCCTGCCCGCGCTGGCCTGGCTGGGTGGGAGCCCCGTGTCCCATCCTGCAGCCGTGGTGGGCTCAGGGGAGCCTGCTCTGGGCTTTGTGCAGCTCCTTAGGACAGCCAGGTCCTGCCTGCTCACATGGCTTCCTCTGCCTCCTCTTGGTTCAAACCCAGGAGCCTGTTTGCAAGTTTTCCAGGCTTCCCAGCCCAGCAGAAGTGTAGGGGAGGCCCCTGGCCCAGTGTGTCTGGTCACAAACATGCTCAGCAGCCCGGGATGCCCAGGGAGTGATTGGAGTGCAAGGAGGAAGGATAGAAACCTCATGCCTTCTTTTCTCTCACACCCACACACCCACTCCTGCATAAGGACGAAGCTCTGATCCCATGCCTGTGGCTACCCTGCTTCCTCTTGGATCACACCACCCACAAAGTAAGCAGGCTTTAAAACTTGGCATTAAGAAAAACAGAAGTAGATTTTCCTGCTGTTAAATTAATCTGCCAAGGCAAACCCATCCCTTATAACATGAAACTTTAACAAGCTCTTGCATTGAGATGCCCTAATTTGAACAAGGAAAAGTTTGCAGGGAACTGGGAGCTGAATTTTCACTCAGAGATAAGGCTATATACCTCTCTGCCTGCAAGCCCACGGGTATTTAAAAAAACCCACAAAACAAAACAGAATGTCTTTACATATTTAAATAAATTAAAATGAACCTGCTCTAGATGAAACATTCAACTCAATTCCTTAACTGAGTTTCTAAAGGGTGAGCTCCACTACAAAAGAAACTTATTAAAGAATAATGAAGACTGTCAAAAACCATATGCTTAAAAGCTAGTAAATAACAAAGTAAGGCTTTTAGTCATCTTGACTGGACAAGGTGAGGTCAAAAAGAAACAACAACACATCCAGCACCATGGCAATGGGCTTTTCATGCTTCTCATCTTCAGCAATTCCTTTTTCAGAAAGAAGTCTTTCTTTCCTTCAGTCAGACATTCTCTCCTGTTAATCACTGTCTTTAGCCTGACCCTCTGAAATAGAAATTCTCTTTTATGGAATATTTTACTTGAAGCGGTGTGTTTCTTTTCCTTTTTGTTTTTTTTTTTTTTTTTTTTTTTTTGGCTGAAGGTATGTTTACCTCCCTTGGAAGCACAAGCAACTGAATGAAAGAATAACATATTCTAAGCCATTGTTGAATTGCTTTTTCAAACAACTTTGTGTTGGATGGATCCTGGGGCTGTCATTTGCTTGACATTCATTTATACTGAATCAGTTAATAAGTCAGATGTTCTGTCATGTTAAGCATTTTTTCTTTGTTTATTTTCCCTGCATTAATATCCATATTGCAATTGTACACAATGCCCTGAGCAAAATTTAATTCACTGGCACTGATTTACAACTGTAGAACATGTTCTGATGGGGATAGCTGTTGAAAAAAAAAATTTTTAAAAGCATATGCAAGCATAAAGAACGATCAGTTGACATCTAGTTTTTGCTGTGTGGGAACCAAGTAGTTGTTAATTACTTTATTTTTGTTGTTGTTGTTGTTTCCTCTTTTGTTCTTTATAAGTAGGCAAATGTTCAGTGATGATCAGGTGCTGGTTTATTTTAAATACTGTTTGACAGCCTCAGGGTTAACAGAAATCTCACTGCAAAATGTTCATAAACTCACCATGACAAGAGCAGAGGCTTGGAGTACTGTGCTCAGTCATGTAAGAATGAGTCTGAAATTGAACTTAGAAGCCAATAATATCTGAACAATCAACACTGCCTATGTTACACTTTTTTAAGTAAAGGAAATCAGTCTCCAATGTGACCTTGATGTGTAAACAAGAGGTAATTAATAAAGGCATTGGTGCAATTTCATGGAACATGAACTTTCTCCTCCAAAATCTTAGCACTGAAAATCAAAGCTTATTTTAGTATTTATGAAGTCCAAAGCATTAAAAAAAAATAAAAAAACCAAACAAACAAATATAAAAATACCCAAACAAACCAACAACAGCTATAAAATCCTGAAGTCTGGAGTTACAGAAGCAGAATTTGATGGCTAGAGGACACTGGAGGAAGTATAAGGTAACAGAAGAAATGCTAATTCTTGACCCTGGGAATAATATAATAATGTGGTTCTGTAACTTGTACCTTCAGTTTCAATTCTTCTTTTTTTCCAGTTCTTTTACTACAGCCAACCAAGTAACAGAACCATTTTATCTTTACATTAGTATCCTATGTCTAAACTAGGAAACAGAATGTATCAGTTGCAATGAGAGGCTATTATAAAGCTACAAAGTTTTGTTTCAGTCTCATTCTGACACTGCTCAAGATTTTTTGGATAAGCCTCATGCATAATTTAAAAAAAAGAATATTTAACACAGGCCATCTGTAATTTCTGTGTCAGTAGTGAGGCACATAATTGTTTTGAAAATATACATCATTCATTATATATGAATAATTATATAACATAAAATTGACATTGCACAACTCATTTCAACCAGTTTTGCCCCTAATGGTACATAAGGTATCTATTTCCAAGACATAAAGTATATTTTAAAATAACCAAGTGCATTTATTAAATGCTGTATAAAGCTGATGTATTGTTGCAGACTTACAGTGTCAGAAGATCAGAAGTGTTTTAACTTTGCTTTCCAATTGTCTTACCCTAAAAGGGAAGGAAGGAAGGAAGGAAGGAAGGAAGGAAGGAAGGAAGGAAGGAAGGAAGGAAGGAAGGAAGGAAGGAAGGAAGGAAGGAAGGAAGGAAGGAAGGAAGGAAGGAAGGAAGGAAGGAAGGAAGGAAGGAAGGAAGGAAGGAAGGCACATGGACAAAACTTAATTTTCACTCATTCATTTCACTCATGCCATCAATGTCAAATTAGGATTCCTAAGTTTTATTGTACATCATTATCTCTTCCTGCAAATTTAAGTCCTAGAACTAATTGCTAAGCCTCACATGTAACACTGACAGGCAAGTGCAGTGATCTGTAGCATCTACTTAGTTCATGTTATTTGAAATTCAAACTATACTTGTGAAGCAGGACACCCATTTGAAGGTCTCATGAATACTTTAATCTCCTTTCTTTTGATAGTCTAGTGGTAGCTACCTTGCCTGCTATAATATTATTTGTCTCAAGGTGTTGCACTGAAATGCTACTGGAAATTTATTTATATTTTCTTTGGTTTTGACCAAGATAACTTCTATTTCTAATAGGATTTGTACACTTACCATTGGACATGATCAAGATCTGGAAGTCCACCTTTAATGTGTTTTTGAGATCCTGGTTGTTTTTCTTTTCAAGTCAGAAAAACATCAAATGTTCCACATACGGAATTTCAAAGCAATTGTACTAAGTGAAAAATTAGAATTTTACTTTCTTTTCATATTCTTTGATTGTATTTACTTAGTTTATGGTATCATGGTGTGGTATATCAAAATTTCTTAGCATAGCATTGTAAAAATTAGTATGAGCTGTACTTATATTCATAATGCTTCAGCATCTTTTCCAGATTAGAATCTCTTGTTTATCATATAGTGAAATGGCTGACAACAAGCCAGTTTCATGTATAGAACAAGTCAAATATTATACAAGTTAGGGGATTAGTAATATTTCCAATATCCATTGCTACATATTTTAATATTTATAAAAGTACTGTTACTCTAATTTATCCCCTCAATAACTCATGTGCTACATTAGACTGTGTGTTGTAATGAAATTTAAAGTGCCAAATGGCTTCACTACAATACACATGGATGACACTGTGTCCCTGAAAAGGTGACACATTTCAGTTAGAACCAATTAATGGATATTTATAGATATTTTTAAAATTATGTGAAATTAAGTCACAGAATCACAGAATTGTTAGGACTTCTCCATGATTTTTCAAAGATAATGGTAATGAAGAGTAGCAGAGCAACAACATCTGCCGGCCCCCTCAGTAGCTGTGGGTGCATCCCATCAAGGCCCATGGATTTAGGGGTGTGTACTCTGCCTATCTAATCCAACCCAACCCTCTGTAACCAGGGCCAAGTCCTCCTTTTTCAGCCTTCTCTTACCTCTTTTGCTCTGTTTTTGTCTGATGTACCATAATTCTACACTGCTGTTGCAAAATTTTATTACAGCCTTAATATTTTATTTACAGCATTTTTTGTTACAATTTTGTGCAAAACTGTAAAGAATTTTTTTAAAACAAACGAGGAAAAATGTATAGGATTCCTACTAAGCTGACAGGGAAGTTTGTATGTCCATAGAATGGCAGTAGCTGTCAAATTTGTACTTTGTCATTCACTTAGTTTATATGTCTGCACAAGAGACTGGATGATCTTGGCCTTTTCAATATATATCACAGCTTATGATCAGCACTAAAAAGAAGCAATAAAAGGGAAATCACAGTTGGTCAAACTCTGGATCAGCTGTATCTAAGCACTCAGATTTAGCTCAGCAATAAGAACCAGCCATCCATTGAGGAAGAGCCTTCCTAGAATCTCAGCCCAAAATGGAAAGAAACAGCAGGTGATTCTGAAACTCTGAAATGTTTTAGGGCTTAGGTTTTCTGGCCAATTGCAGGAGGTCAGTGTGACAGTGGGCTGTGAGCAGGGCTATTCCCATGCTATTTATGAATGCAGGTAGAGGAAAAAGCATTTTCATGCAAGGCTCCCACCTGAGTTTTGCAAACACAAAAACAACACTCCAACTCAATTCCAAATATGAGCCTGATGTGTCTGCACAGATAATACAGACCACAGTACCAGAAAAACACATTATCTGTAACTTGAAAATAAAAACCATCACTTTCTATGCAGTGTCTCAGTGTTCATTTGTTATTTCTTTCTTTTACTGCACTGCTGTAGATAATTTCTCTTGTTCTGTCTCACATTGTTCTTGGTTAGTGGCACTTGCCTGAAATTAGTTTCTAATTGGGATAAATGAACTGCATGTATTCATGGGGCCTGGGCAGTTGTTTTTGGCTTCCAGCAAAAAGCAGTGAACAAGCAAATCCTGGTGGCTGCTGACAGCTGTTTCACATAGGCTCCTGTTATCAGGGCAAACACATGTAAACGATATGAATAAATAACATGCAAATGTTTATAAATTGAGTGAATTTAACTTTATCAGATTATCCTCCAGCTAGTTTTAGACTGAATTTAGTGGCACTAAATCCTTTAGCAAGTATCACAGGGTAATGTTTCTTATCAACACAGTGAGAGCGTGGTTCCTTTTTTTTTTTAAACTTTCCACTTGATACTCATGGTGCAAGAATATCTAGTTCAAGACAAAGCAAGGTCAGCAAGCAGTTTGTAACACGCCTCCTGGGTGTGTACTCACAGGAGCACTTCACCATCCCATCCTGCCAAAAACCCACCAAACCAATACATACAGAAGTATGTTCTTACTTTCTAGCCAAAATCATTGCTGGGTTTGGCTTTCAAATGTTGGCACCCACAAAATGCTGAACAAAGAAAGATTTAATGTGAACTGTAAATCATACTGGATGGGAAACAGTTGCTCAATTTACCTGAATATCAAGAATGGTTTGGGAAACTGGGGACAGAATCCTCCATTCGTCTTTCCTTTACTTTTAAGTTAGAAATTCACTGCAAAGGAAAGATTCATACAGGGTAAGTTGTCTCAGGCCCCTGTGCTCCAAACAGAAATCACTGCAAGAAGCAACCAAACATATTAGGAAACAATCCAAGTCTAAGCTAATATTCTCAGTGCATTTACCACTGAAGTATGGTGAACACTTATCTTTCTATGGGTCATACACAACTCTGTCAATTTACTGTAAAATTGCTTAACATCACTGCAATGAATTTGCAGATTATACAGAATTCTTTTTAGACCTGACATTTACACTGTGACACCTTCAACTGAGTTCTGCATTGGTAATGTACAGTGTTGTGGCATAGTGATGTCTCGTTTAACCAGTTTACTTCACAATTTCCACTTTCTGCTTCTGCTGGGATCTGTTCTTGTCCCTGTTTTATTTATGAAAAATTGCTGCTCGCCCTTTAATATGTTAAATTGTCATTTTATTGCTTCTGCTAAATATGTTTTTATCCATAATCCTATAGTGGTTAAATTTATCTGTACATTTAATGTCATTGATTCAATTACACTCTGAATGAATATTGCATATTGAATGTTACTCTTCTTTTTTGTGGAATATACATGGGAGCTAACTAATAGGATTTTGATGTAAATCAAGAGCTAAGATATTAAAAATGTGTAAATATCTTTACCTCCAAAAGTCCTTGGTGATTTCACTAAAGATGTAGTTCTTGTAGCAGAATTGACTTACCGTGAGATTCAAAGGTGAATCCAAAACATACCTACATTTAAATTCAAATAAAACTTCATTGAGTCCTTAGTATAAAAATATTGCATGGCCACTTGATTATTTTCTTAATAAAGGTTTTGGATTCTGATAATTGGTAGTTATTATAGTAGCTGCTTCCACTGCATATTAAAAATGTTTCGTCTCTAGCTAACATTTCCAGGGCTTTGGTCTTATTGGAACTTCATCCTCTAAATTTAAGAATTCACTATAAGATAGCCTCTTCCTTTTAGATAAAACTACCTCTTAATTTTTTACTTGACCAACCAAATAGAGTGTTCTTTCTGGATTTGAAATCAATTCAGCAGAATATATGTCCACATACTGTCTTGCCTATGACCTGGAGTGGGTTTATTCTCTGCCTCCTATGAAATCTGGAGAACTGCAGATACTTTACTCCTTTCTTTCTCAATTTTCTCTCTTTCCACTTTAACAGAATTCTGATTACACCTGCTTTCAGAATGAGATGTTCTTTTGAGAACATCTTTCTTTCTTCCTTCTAAGAGGACTTTTTTATTGCCAGAAGTACAGTTTGATGCTTAAATGGCCTTGGGAGTTAATCATTTCTTCCCTACTAGGCCTTAGATTTGGAACAAAGTAATTCTGAGAAAAATATCTGGCAGCTGAAATTATTTTATTTCTTTTTCTGGCATATTGTCAAGGTACATTTACCTGTGTTAAAAGCACCAAATGAAACCCTTATAAAAATAAAATCTGTCAGAGTAAAGTTTCTTTCTTGCTGTTCCACTTCCTAAGCATTATGCACAGTTTTATGTTCATTTATGTGCTCAGAGATTAAAGAAAATGTTTGTAGTGTTCACTCCTGAAAGAAAGATTATAAATAAATGATTCCTCTCAGAATAATCTGTATTTGACAATTTTTGCTCAGGACATTTTGGTAGATATCAAGAAAATCAGATTCTGAGAGAAGACAAGCATATCCTCCAACATGTTATTAGATAAAAAAAATCAGATTATTGTTTTCATTGAAGGAACTCATTTGTGGGCCACTCAGGCACAGATATTCTCATGGCACCACAGTGCATAGATGAGGAGGAGATAAGTGTTCCTTTCCTGCAGAGGCAGTTTGGTGCCCAAATCCTGTTGGCACAGCCCTTGTGCCTGAAGCCCTGAGCCTGCAATGCAAGCAACAGTGGATCCTGTCTGGTGCTTCTGCAGTCATTGAGAATAACATTTCCCAGCAAAAGTCTGGAAAAACAAATACTCCTGAAAAGTATATGTGTGATGCTAGCCATTTTGTAGTCACAATGCCATCATAGAGACACCAGAACTTTGGGTTACACTGTCACAAATATCAATGATCAAATATCAAAAATCAACTTCCACACGCCCCAAAGTAGAGATTTCACTCCAGCTAAAAAGCAGCATGTAACAGAGGCAGCAGATGTTTAATGGCTGCACCATTGACAATGTGTTTAACTGTTATTAATATTTATAATTCAGTAATGATAACCATGGCTCCAAAGTGCACTAAATGCACTCTCATTATTGCTTTAAGTTAAACCTTTGTCTCACTTAATTGGCTATGTGTCCCACTCCTATGAAACCCATATGGCAAGGCCAGGAAATAATAATATTTTTATCCTGGAAAAAATCAGTGACTGCTCTTGAGTGACTGTTTGGTCTCCAGACAATTACTGAACTGGTTTAGCCATGGTCATGTTAAACACCCATCCTTCAGCCTCAAGGAAAGAAATAATTAAACTGCATTTAGTGAGATTCCTAGAAACAACAAGACTTGATCCAAAGCTGCTACCTATGGCCTCAGAGGCTTACTGGTTATAACTGCAGGGACATAAAGCTGGCATGGCAAGTTTTGGACAGGTACTTCAGCAGAAAATGTGAATATAAAGCCATTGAATTGAGAGACGGTGTCATGGGTGTGGTCAAATAAAATGAAGGAAATATTGTTTTGTTATAGAAATTGGTAGAAAGAAAAACTGGGGAACTTCTTATCAGGAGAGTGGCAGTTTATAGCTGGAGAGCTCCAGGAAAGATCCTGTGGTCTTTCAGAATGAAGATGGACCAAAGAACCCATCCAAGCCCTTTTCCTTCTCTTTGTCCTTGAAACAGAAATCCAGGCTGCTGGCATTTGGCTAAGGGGTCACCCCAAAAGGGTTAACAGCCATACAACTTTGATCTTATAAAATGCTTTTAACTGATAGCCTAAAAATAATCAACAGATCATGACAGCAGTACTGTACTTCATACTTGTGTGTAAGAGTTTTTTAAAATGTTTGTATATTTAGTCAGTCTCCAAGCCTTCCTTTCATATAATTAAAGAAAATGTTTTTACTCTCACACAAGATTGGATCTGACCAAAGCAAAAGAGAACCCAAACATTGGATGAGGGATTGAAGTAGCAGACTGCAGTTTTGCTTATATCTGTGTTACATACACAACATTCAGTTATATTTAGCAGGGACAGACCCTCTCACTCACCTCCTGGAGATCTCAAGAGAGGAGACTGAACTTTCTGAAGTTATCCATTGCAGTTTCCTTTTCCAGCCAAAACATCCTCCTGGCCACTGGGTCACAGCACGAAGTACATTGACATTCTGTATCTAAACCATGAGGAATTGTTAGATAACTAACCATTGCTTGCTTTTCTTTGAATTTTCTCCTTCAAAACAAATACTGGTAGCATTAATAGTCAGTCAGTTATTAAATCTCCCTGTTCCAGAGTGTATTCATAAATATGTGACAACTTCATATCAAAAGACAGAAGAAATGATCAGTAATTCAGACAATATTCATATTTTAATTAAAAATAAACAAAACATTAAGAACAAAACATAAGAAGTCAAGAAGAAACCAAGGATTTTTAAAAAATGTTAAAACAGGTTGTTAGTTGAAAATGTTTCATGAAGCTCCTAAAATCTGGAACTGTTTTCTTCTGCCTCATCAAATCTCAATACAAAACACATTCCCTGTCCCTGCTCATTTCCTCTATTCCATTTTGGTATATACCAAGAAGTCACATCCTGTTATTGGTTGAAAAGTGCCATGTGCTAGGTTCATACAGTCTTACTTTAACAATATATTTAGATTGTTGGTGGAAAATAGTAGTAGAATGACATCTACACATTCAGAAATGCAGATAAATGCACTTTTGTCATTATGTTCAACATTTCTTTACCCATGGACATCCTGATTTTGAATGCTATGATAATAAAATGGGAAGCATAATTGCTGGTATTTCTGACAGGTATTACTCATAGTTTCAGGATCTTCTTGAAGCTGCCAGGTATTCAGGGAAATGTTTAAGTCCTAAACATTACATTAATTCTGTATTTCTGATATGAAATTTCAGATGATCCAATGTTTGTTATACCCTATTTGCTATTCATCATTTGCTATTCATTATAGATGTATTTATAAGTCTCAGTTACCTAATCAGGAAGTGCAGACAATAGTATGTGATTTGGTTGACCAGTCAAACACTTCAAATACTGAATAGATGAAACTATTTGAGAACAAAAAAATAGGCTGAAATCTGTTCATATAAAACTGTTCAGTGAGTACTTACAAATAACAAATGTGTTTGTAGAAATCAGGACTGTTTCCAGAATGATTCATGAACTGCAAAACGGCCAAATTAGCAACAAACACTATTTGCAATGGATAATTTAATTGGTTTAGCAGAATCATTGACAAGAAAATTGAGCAGAATCTGTGATTCTCTTCTCCAGAAACGTTGAGTAGCATTTTCTTTCTTTGCTTCACCATGAAAGCTGACTGGAGAACATACTCTCTTCAAACTGTTGTCTTCCATTTCTTAAGTTTCCAGGTATTTTTCAGTCACGATAATTGGCAGTAAACTGAGCATGTGTTTAACCTGAAACCCCATGCCCGTGTAAGTACCAAAATAAAATAATCAACCAGTTTTAAAGTTTCGCTTTAGAACCTGGCTTAACTACTTTTGGACATCCCCAGAAAGACTGGGGTTGACACATGAGTGTCAGGAGTAGATCCTTCCCACTTTCCATGTTTGCAGTTACCTGTGAGAGCCACAAGCAGAGCAGAAGCTGAGTCTGCCCCTGTCTGTTCAGGCAGTGAGAGCAATGCTACAGCCATGGTCTGGTGGGGTGACTGATGGCTGAGCTGAACGGCATAGTCACAAACTCATATACAGATTTGGCAACACTGTTTGAATAATATTCTAGCACAGGGAGCAAGATTGACATCTCCTACTTTTTACCATGTCAGGGACTATTCTACTTAATCATCTAGGTTCCCAGAATTAAAAGAGGGAAAATTAATCTCTATTAAGTCACCTGGAACAACAGAGATGACTGACAGTGGTAGGAGACCAGATGATGAGCCTTTGGAAAGACACACGAAAGGGAATCAACTGGATGATGTTAGAAATGCCCAGTATCCTGTGGGTCCCCTGAAGGCCTCTCCAGAAAGCTGTGGGTCTGTCCTAGGTCCTTTACTACAACTGCACTGGTGTCCAGCATATTCTGAGTTGCATAAAATCAAACTAGATATCATTATATGGGCAAATGAATTGGTGTTTTATGTGACAAAGGAAGCATTTTACCAATGTTATTGAATAACTCCTCTTAAATGTCTCCTCTTGCCTGTGTTTTGGTGAGAGGCTCAATAGCTTGATCTAGATTTCCTTTATTTTTTTTTTTTTAATCTGTAACATGTCTAAGAAATGCTGGAGACTGTACTTAGCTCTTACATATTACAACAAATAACCCATAATAATAAGGAAGGATAACTCAGTTTCAGAGTATGGGATGGTGGAATTTCTTCCTTTGCTTTAATAACATTTGCATTGTTGCCTCTACATTTGTGCACCACAAAGCCCAGAATAGAGGTTGGCAGGGAAGTCAGAAGAAAATGCAATTGCAGCCTGTACAAGATCTGTGAATGAAATGTGTGGTCTCACCCTGGTTCCCAGCTTGCTCCATGCTCTTTGGAATGTAGGAAAAACAGTGGGATTCTACCTGTCTTCCACTGACCACAGCTTGTGGGGCATGCAAGTCATGGGAAATTATTCTCACTTATCTCTCAGTTTATTTCTCATTCCTCCTCTCTCACTTATTTTTCTACATGTATTTAGTGTTTCTTGTTTTTCCTTACCAGCTCCTTTTGACAAGCTACAATGCAATCAGCAGCAAAGCAGCCATGGAAAGCAGGAAAAAGTGTCACAATGAGCTGATTGATCAAATATTTCTCAATTCATTCATATACTGTGTACAGTATCTACTTCAATTTCCTCATCAACTGCTCCATCATCACTTTAATACATGGCATCAAGCTGCAAAAGCTGTATTAATTGTCCTGCTTCTTAAACTATGGAAATGGTTTCTTCTGCTACTCACATTTTGGATACACATGATTATAAGAAAAATCTGCTGTAGGTTTCAAAATTATCTCTTTAATGTGTATAACTATGTTTGTTAAGTAACAAACCCGTGAAAATAGAAGGCAACAGAATTAAGTACATCAGGACAATACTGAAAAATTGTTCATTTTAACTTACAGCACGTGTCACAAGGAAATCTCAGCTTGAAATTCACATTTACATTTGCTTAATTACTTTAATCCTAGGACATTTTAATCTTCAGTCCTGGAAATGGGAATATTTAAGGTAAGTTAGCTCACCTACCTCACTGCTTATTTTGTTGTTTTGGGTTTTGTTTAATATATCTGAAGCCTATATCTGGCCATGGAACTATCTTTTTTCCTCTCTTTTTTTTTCTTTTTCCTAACAGGAACATGTTGCTGTTTTACAAGCCTTAAAGGAATTTTTTTTTTTAGATTAATTAAAAAAGGCTTACCAGGCTTGTAGTAGAAAAAAAACAGATGGGATGACTCTGTAAGTAGAGTCATTCATTTACATCAGAGCTTGAAATGAGTGTGGCTGCTCAAGTGCGTCAAGCTGCACAAGGAAAGCAGAGTTTGGACAGCAACAGAGACTATTGCAGCTAATGAAATGTTAATGCCAGGAATGACCTCAGGTTACCAGATCTGGCAAGATGCTTTTACCCACCTCGAGTTGAAAAGTGTCACAAAGGAAAGCCTACATGTTCACTGGAGAAACTCTTTAAAATAGAAGCATCAGAACGTCTGTGAGTCACAGAGCTCTGCAGAATGCAAAGAGGTCACAGCGTGGTCATCCCCTTAAGGAAATCTGAGTAATATAAAAATTTTCTGCCCTCTGACTTAACAGCATGGGTGGCTGAGCTATTTTACCACTCAGGAAGTCTTGAACAGCAAAAATGCTGATCAGAGGACAAAAGCTGCAGTACTGTTTTCCTTCCCCATTCAGTTTCTTTCACGTTTATTTTGATATTGAGGGGTTTAAGTTGCATGAAGTTATATGGCTGATTATTTTTTCCGTAGTGTTCTGGAAAAAAAATCTTATATGACTTGAAAAGAAGAAAAGATTTTTTGCCTTTTTTTTTTGTTAAAAAAGAAAAAAAAGAGTGTATAGGAAGTAGCAGAAGGTAAATTAAATTTTAGAGAAAGAAAAGAAAATAAAAAATGTTATAGCTCAGCCATATGTAGGAAGACATGAGTGCTCACACATATGCATTCTTTGTCAGTATAAAAATAATACCTAAATATATGCAAACAGATCAACTCACACAGACATTCCTATAGTCATACAGGAGTATTAGCACAGGCATACATTTGTGCATTCCTTGTTAATCATATGACATGACATGTGACATACACTATATCATATACATTGATCTACCTAGAAATCTTTTAGTCTAGCATCATTGGTTTTTAATAATTTTCACAGTTAATTCCTGCCAGAATATGGTGTTTGTGAGAATAATACAGAGAGAGTCTTACTGGCTAGTTGGAGGTGGTGTATCCCCTAAAAGCACACATACTTGCCTTCCATTAGAATGCTTTTCAGCTCATCCCAAACTTATCCACAAACTTTTTGAAGAATGAAATTTTTCATAGAGATGTTTAAGAATGAACTAAAAATCTTAGAAATAATAAAATTATTAAGAACTCTTCAACAAAACACAACTCTTAACACCTATTTATCTTCTGGCTCCTGTTCACACATTCATACATGGTAAAGTGGAAAAACCTGCTGAACTCGTTTCTTGGTTAGGCTTGTTCCCATGTACCCCTACAGGTTATATCTTGCCATTCAGATAAGATTTTTGGGATAAGGACTATCTCTTGACTCCATATTTGTATGACTACCAGCAGAGTGACTACTGCAAAACACAACAAAAAGGAATCTTGCTACTCAGAAGGCCATAGTTAGATGAGTGCAATACCATCTGTTCTGACTTAGGCCAACACTCCATCCTGCTGAGTATCTTCTGTCCATCAGTATCCACAGGTAAAAATCCAAGGGAAAACCAAGAATATGTAGTCCTTTGCATATTCAGACTGCTAACATTTTCAGCTCAGGGATTCCTTATCTCCAGAGGGCAATTCTTGCAAGTATTTGTCCAGGCTGCCCGTTGATACCATGTAAAGTTTTTGCACAATGTCCTCCAGCAAGCTCTCCCACAGGTCCATCACTCATCATATGGGGAACCATCCTCTTTAGTTAGTTCTGAACCTGCCCCTTATGTCTCAACATGAGGGCCTCAGTTCTCATTTTTGGCTAAGAAAATGCACCAAAAATCTTCATGTCACCCATAACTATATCGAGCTCTACCAAACCATCCCTAAGTTTCTTTTCAAGGCTGAGGATCTCCAGCCTATGAAACTGCTGTTCATGTAGAAAACATTTCTGAAAAAAAGGAAACATCCTTGTTGCCCTTTTGTGGACCTTTTAAATCCTAATACACCCCAGAGAGCATTTTATAAGTAGAGCTGGGACTGCTGTTCCTTATATGCATCACTTTACATATATCTACATTGCATTTCATCTATCATTTTACTGCCCAGTCACTCAGTCTTTGAAATACTTCACAGTCTGCCCTTGTCCTACAGGTCTGAATAACTTTGTGCCATCAGCATATTTTCTTATTTTATTGCCTACTTTCTTTTTCAGGTAATTTTTTGACATTTTTCTCTGAGGCAGTGCTGGTTTAACCAGCTGGTACCTGCTGCACACCCTCAGCAGAGCTGGAATAGCTGCCCATGACCTGGGCTGAGGTGACACAGTGACCTGGATCAGGAACATGACCTGCAGGTTTTTATGCTGGACTATTTCTAAATGGGAAGGCAGGAATATGGCAGTTTATTCTTCCACTTCCCCAGTGTTCAGGTGAATGAACAATCTTAGCCTATTTAAAGCTTTTCCCTATTTCAAATATCAACCTTAAATGCAACACTCAACCCATAAATTTTCATGGCCACTGTACATAGTGTTCCAGATTATGAATAAGACAAAGCATAGGGAAAAGAAGAACAAGTAAATGTATCCTACTTAGATTAATCACTGTCAGAAGAGATTCCAGTTTAAAAAAAAGAAGAAGAAGAAAAATAGTAGGCTACTAACCAAACTCTGTAGAAATGTTAACCAAGAAATCTCATGGATAAAAGAAATGTGGATTAAAATTAGTATGGTTGGAGCATATCTCTAAACATTGGGCATCCTAATGTAGACACCAAAGCTCTTAATTCAAATCACCCTTCAGCCAAAAAAGATGGTTATTTTTAGGAAACAATTCACAAAATATCATTCACATACCTACATTAGAAAGAATTTCAGTGACTGTATTGATAATACCACCACTAACTATAAAGAATTTTGGAAAATTAATTCAGAAGTAAACATCTTCTGCTGTTTAGGACCCCACCTTCAGTCTGTCCACCTTGTTCATGTCTAGAAATAGTTAAATAATGTATAAAATGATAGCCCATTCATTGGAACTAAAATTTGGTTTAAACCTTTGGACAATTTCTCAGGATGATTTCCCGGGTCATCTCTCTCATACTAGGTCAGTCAAGACAGACATCATGAATAATATGTGCAATTTTTCTTCATTTATCACACTTGTCCTCTGCTCAGACCTTCTAGCATGAGCCTCAAGTTAAAAAAAAATGTACTTTCAAATGGCTACAGCAATCTCAGTGGTAGCTGTTTACCCACAACTATTTGAGCAGTATTTGAAAACAATGACCAAAATTGTTTAGTAACAGAGAAAAAAATATAGCCTGTTTTCTTTGGGTTTTTCCATTTCTTTCCCTTGATCAAAATCAAGAAGTAAAAAAATTTAGAAATTTATGAGCTACTGAAAACAAACGTCCAGGATAGAAAACATTATACAAAATTAATTATAGTGATCATTGTTGCCATGATTTTGATTTACAGCACATACCTCTGCTTGTAGTAAGAAAGGCATAAAACAGAATATGGAATTAGTTGGAGAGCAAAACTTTTTCTCTGTGTTTTACTGAGTGCCAGATTTCTAAAAATTCCCTGGCTGTGATGAGTTTCCTCCTGCACTGCAATCACATTATGGGTAGCTTTATTTCTAAATGTGAAAGGCATTAGATAGTGTGGCCAAATACAAGGTTAGCTGACCTTCCTTAAGGCAAGCAAAGGAATCAGACTAGGATGCTGAAAAGTGGGATAACCTTAAAGCTGGGGGACATCTGGTTGCCCTGTACAAGATGGAATCAAGCAGCTGCTAAAGTGTCACAGGAATGCTCCACAGAGGCACACAGGAATTATCATTCCAGATCAAGCTAATGGTACCAGTACCAGATGCTCCAGAGGAAGACATAAAACTTCCATAATAGGCAATTATGCAACAACATGTTCAGAAGGGAAGTTTCTCCTTTAAGTCTCAGCCATTTAGTGTATGATTTATATCCTGAAGAATGTGGATTGATTTATGTCCTGGAGAAACCACAGTTATCCTAATAATTCATAAAATGGCTAATCCTTTTTATTTTTAAATATCAACAGCTTTTTTCTACATGTTGTAGCTGTGTAGTATTAGGAAACAAATATGAAGAAATGCTGAAACCAACTGAAACTCAAGGAATAATGTAGCAGGAAAATGCAATGATGTAAATTAGAATATGGCCAAAAGGCCAGGAATAATCTTAAAAAAATACAATACACATGTTTTCTCTTTAACCACTTGACAGCAGTAAGAATGGCAGATGTATAGCTAACAAAGCACAGGTTGGAGCATTCGGGTGAGGCTGTGGGAATGAGCAGTGCCAGTTCCCTGGATGAGACACTCTTCCTTCCCTCCCTGTGCCAGAGCTGCCAACAGCCTGCCACAAGAGAGGAGAAGCACTGTGACAGTGGTCACAAAGGTGCTCTCCTTTGTGCTCTCCAACCCCATTGCCTTTGCCACTAAACATAAACCAGATTCTGTGACTCCGTGATTAAAATACACCCTTAACTCTCATTCTTCTCAGAAATTGTATACTCTCATCACATGGCACATGCTCTGGTATTATTTTTGGTCAGCTTTAGTCCAAATTGTGACCAGGCCATTGAGCTGCTTCTGAGAGCTGTTAAATGAAAGACCAAGGCAGTAGAGTTGTGTTGGTGAGACAGCTCCTCTGAGGAGAGCATTAAACACCCATTGGTCAGGGCTGCTGCAGTAGACTGAGCAATTTTTTTTCTCCCTCTGAGTGTCAGCATGTATTCTAAACTATTTATGTTAAGAAAATGCATGCCAGGATCTGAATGTTTGCTAGGGGTATGACAGGACAGGCACACATGCTACAGCTGTGTACATCCTGCTGCTGCCAGAGACTGTATTTCATTCTGAACTACCTTAAAAAAGTAGTTTAAGTTTTATGGCAGCCCACAAAGTGCACCAGCATATAAACACATTCTCATCTGAAAGAGGAGTCTTGATCCATGCTACCACTGTTGAGTCAGTAAAAAATAGTGAAGGTATAAATGGGAAATATCCATTTAAACATAAGCAGACTGAATAGCTAAGTCACCCAATTATTTCTTAGATTATAAAACTGTGAGGAACCACTGTGCTAATCTAACTCAGTCTTTCTAAAAGACATCCTGTCCTGAGTTACAGATTTCCAGAGATAGTTTTGCTGTAATCCTTGTTAAATTGTTCCAGAGGTTAATCATCCTCTTCATAAAACTAATGCCTCTAAATTGGAATTTTTCCAGCTTCAGCATCCATCTACCACATTTTGTTATGTCTTTGTCTGTTGAACTGAAGAACCCCTAATTATCAAATGTATTTTCTCCATGGAGATACTTATAAACTGTGATTATGTCATCTGTTAACCTTTCCTTTGATAAACTAAACAGATTGAACTCATTGAATTTGCAATCCTTGTTTTCTTGTCCTCTAACCATTCCTGTACTTCTCCTCCAGACTGCTCACCTCCCCTCCCAAGTTTGCAGGCAGCTACATAAGATGGTGAACCCCAGAACTGAGCATATCAATGTTGTCACAACCACACAAAATACAAAGATATAACGGCCCAACTTCTCCTCAGTAGTCCAAGCATCACAAAACCATATTTGTTCAGTTAAGATGCCCTGTTTATATTTGGAGACCTAACAGTTAGTCAGTTCTAATAAACTCAATGTGTTCTGTGTTGATTTTTAGTCATTAGAGTTTCTTAAAGAAATGCTTGCTGGGTACTCAAATGAATGCCTAACATAAATCCATGTATATTATATCAATGTTATTTACCTTTATTAACCCAGTTTGTAATCCCACCAGAGAGAGACATCTGGCTGGTTTGACAAGAACTATTTTCATAAACTCATGTTGATTGACATTTAATATATTATGCTCTATTGGAAGTTGCAATATCCCAAATGTTATCATTTCATAAGGAATTATTCTATCAGCTGTTGAAAGATGAAGTTCCATCCCTGTGGAAATTCTGTGGGTCATTTTGCATTAACTTGATTCTAACTTATATTAAACCTCTCTCAGCCTTTTGTCATACACTATAATGCAACCACCCCTGCAAAGGAGCTGCCTCACACAAGTGCAAAGAGTGGGATAAGAGTGCCAACGCTTCACAACAAATTAAACTAATCAGGTAGTCAAATCTGAGCCTTAAGCTTCCAGAAAATCAATCTTCTCATGCAAGAAAAGCTCATTGATCCACAGCCTATGCAACAGTGTTTGTTTTAAAAATACATTAAATAAATTATGATAACGTAGATCTGTATATAAAAGGATGCATTAAACCCAAAACACTTGGATTTACGTAAAGCCTATGTCCCAATGCTAGTACTTTACCAGTAGATATGGAAAATTCCCATTATTTATTATAAAACACTTTACTTCCAAAACTTCATAAGGGCAGCAGAAATTATAATCAATATTGAGGAGCTGAACTGCAATGGACAGAAGTGTAATAACATGAAATGTAGTCAAAATATTTAAAGCTCAGATTGAATAGGTTTGGACAGAAATGGGTAGTGGATTCTAGGGCAAAACTTCAACCTTAAAATCAAATTCAAAATAAATTGATGCAAAATTACTATATAGGTTTTCCTGGCATTCTACAATCCTAAGATTAGGTCAATAAGACCATTGCACTTTAGATCACTGTAGTCCCTAGTCATTAATTTATGCTACGTATAAATTATTTATACATATATATTGCTATGTACTATTACTATGTACTAGACTTTATTACTAGGTAGCCAAAGCAATGGTTTTGTAAGTAATGGATAATCCTGTAAGTTCTACCTAAAACAACATGGCCCGCTTAACTGGAATTTTTTAACAGTAAAACATGAGTTCCACACCCTTTCTCCTTGATCCCCAGGTCTGGGCACACATTCTCCCATTCCTGTGCTGATTTCTCTCCAAAAGCTAGGCAAAGACCTGCTTGTATAATGGGTTCTTTTAGAAATCATCTGGAGAAGGAAATGCTATTATTCCTCACCCCTGTTTTACAGAACTTCCAGGGGCTGCAGCAGTCATCTAGAGACTAGCATTCTGAGTTCAACTCCCTTCTCTGTCTAATTAATTTAAACCCTTTATTCTAACTACCTAAGGCACTATATTCGTTAAGAAGGGCTTTAGAGGTTTGTGAAGTGTTGTTTTTGTTCCCTCATACTGGAGTTCTTCCATTTTATGTGACCCACTTAAACAACAAAATGAAAAAGAACAATCTGGCTCTAAATCCCAGGGTTTAAATTGCTCAGGAGAATGTGTAAGAGTAAAACATTAAAATAAATAGAAGAGTTCCCTAGATCAACCTCTTTTACTTGGTACTTGCTTTCTGTCTTTCTCAGTGAATGTTTAAGTTGCTCATATAAAGCAGAGGAGCTTTGGGATGGGAGAATGAGGGTGTCCACTCCTTCCCTTCAGGTTAGGGGTGAAGACACATTCCAGGAGACAGGAGATCCAGTTGACAGAGGGAGAAGCTGAACTTCTCTCCTGGACTGGTGTCCTGATGAAAAAAGTCACTAGCTGTATTCCCATTCTCCATTTTTATTATTCCTAGCAGCAGATCAGCTGCTAAGTTTTCTCTAGAAGACACTGATGGGAGAATCCATGTGAGTTATGGCAAGATTTAGGCCAGGGACAGGTTTTGAACTGTTTTGCAAGTCTGCCTATAGTGGGAATTCAAGAGAACCAAGGAGGTTTTTTCTCACCAATTTTGAAATTACTAGCATGCAACATGTTTAATGTAAGTTGTCTAGGATTGCTCTGTAATGTCCTGAAGAAATGTGTTCTGTGAGAGAGCAAGTCACCACAGCTATCATATAAACACCTTCCAAACACACCTGGTTTGCTCCAGTGACAGTAGAAGGGCAATGAACAACCCACTCAGATTGGTGCCTCATTTTTAATGGTTCTGTAAAGGCAAAATGAATCCCACTCTTGAAATCACAGATACACTTCAGGTTTAAGGAACAACTACTGAAAGATTTGTGGAGCTAATTAGTAGATCTAAGTACCTGCAATGACCAATCCCATCTAACACTCCTGGTTATGCCCAATCTGTTGTGGCTGGACTGAAGCAAAATAAAGTCTTGCTCTTTTCTTTTCCACAGAAATTCAAAATCTTCCCTTTAGAATTCACCTTGCAACTCCAGCAAGATAAATAAAGTGCTGCTCCTCTTTTCTGTCACACATGCCTTCCCTGTACTTTTCCCTTTGACCCTACCAGTATAATCCCAAAAAAATGTTCTTTTCAGGGCCTAATTCCACGGATGAACTGTGCTTATTTGTGCCAGATATAATGTACTTTACTAAGCTCCAATTTATTATCAATATCTTTGACCCAAAGCTGACCTGAAGGTATAAGATAAGGTCCAAGACTACCTGGCTAGAACCAATCAAAATTTCTTTGTATTGAAGATAGCCATGTATTAACTGAATTTTCTGAATCCTTGTGTTATCTCAGTGATCATCAGAAGTGTATGTGCTCTGACTGCTGGCCACAGACTGGTAAATTGATTCCTTTCCTGGCTTGCAACAAGTGACCATAGAGAGTGACTGCACAGATGAGAGATATCTGGAATGTCAATTATCCAGATCTCCTACATTCTGAGACAACCCAAGATTCATTTTTTTTTTTCTGGGAGAGGGGAATAAAGCTGAAATGAACATTTTTGATTTTGCTTAAATTTAATTTTTATTTAATAAATTGTTCTGAAAAAACATTCACAAATAATGTCTATTTCTTTAGTTCAGGAAATTATTTTGCTTTTCTCTAAAAATTATACAGTGCAGCCATGGTAGTCAAAAGGTACAATCTGGAGCAAAAAAAGACTCATGCACATATTTCACTATGTTGTAGAGGTGTGTCCTGAGATGGCAAAAAAATATCTGAGTTGTCTACAGCAGCAATTGCTCTCAATAGTATCAAGACTGTCCAGTAAGTACCATACATGCATGGCCAGAGCTAAGGATAAAGAGAAGTAAATAGGTTGGGATCAGGTGCTGGAAAAGCTTAAAAATTCTGAGGAGACCCTATTGCAGCCTTCCTGTGCATAAAAAAGGGGCTTATAAGAAGGCTGGAGAGGGACTTTGCACAAGGCCATGCAGACATAAAACAAGGAGGAATGACTTTAAGCTGAAAGGGAGTCAGTTTAAATTAAATATTAGAAAGAAATTCTTTACTATGAGGGCGGTGAGAAACTTGAATATGTTGACCAGAGAGCATGGGGACTCCCCATCCCTGGAAGTGTTCAAGACAAGGCTGGATGGGACTGAGTAGTGGAAGCTGTCTCTGCCTATGGCGGGGGGGGGAACTAGATGACATTTAAATTCACTTTTGTGTTTCTAAGGATCCTTTCCTATAATGATACACATTAGATTGTTGCACCTGGATTAATGACATTAACAAGTCTGACAGCTAACCCCAAATTGCCATGTAGCATAGACTTGACTGCAAATCACAGATTTCCTGAACCAAGCACTTTCAAGAACTTTCTCTGCAAATAATCCAGGAGCCTAGCTTGATGCCCATCAACATTACATTATGTTATAACTAAAAAAAATAAAATGCAGAGCTTAAAATTAAATGTACAATGAACCAATTCAGCTGTCATTGTCTGGTTCTGATAAAATCAGGTGCAGCACATAGGAAATGCTTCATCTTTCTTCCACTCCTTTCTTCAATTCTAAGGGAAAGTCACGCTTTCCCATATACAGAAAAAAAGAAGGTAACTCATTTTTGAACTAAAACAAATATTTTCTTAAACTAACTCTTATTTTCCCAAATATTTTACAGGAGCAGACTTTACTGAAGAAGTTTAGTCAGCTGTGCAGATTGACTTTTGAAGTGTAAAATAAACCTTTACTTAACAGATGTCAAGAATATGACTTTGTGAGATAATCATGGGTTTTGTAATAAGTTGGTGGTAGTTCTTTCTATGTGGAATGAATGAAGTTTGGGTGCCAACTCTTAAAAAAATGACAACACGATTATTAACAATTGACTGGAATCAGAAAAGAAAAATTCACAACAAAACTGACTGTACTTTTTTGTGTGTGTTTGGAAGGCACAAATTGCTCACTAAATGGCTGGAAGTGCAGCTGTCTTTAATAGGTGTACTGTTCCTTCATTTGGGAGCAGCAATGGAACTGCAATCAAGTGTCCAGGAAGAAAACCTTTGGCCTAGTCTTGAGACATCAGCCAAAGCTGACCTTTTCCTTAGGCCAATCTTCCTCTACAGGACCTGGATCTCCTGATTGTCTGCTAATTTGATGGGAGTTCCAAGTCCTGACTCATCCCCCACGCAGTCAAACCAGTTCAGTGCCCCAGCAGTTCACACAACTTCTGTGTCTGGGGACAGAAAGGGGGATCTTCTCCATAACTTATGGCTTTTACCACCATCCCAGAACACAGGGCTGCTCTGCTGTCAGCACAGGGAACAGCATGGGAAGGACATTAACACGCACTCTAAATATTTCCCACCAAGACAAGCCTTTGCTGTGCTAAACATCAGCAGTGAAGGCTTGGAAAAGTTGACGCACCTGAGATGAGCGGCACTAAATTTCCCTGCTGGCTGAACCCATTGGTATTTGGCACAGATTCCAGCAAACTTTCCCACCCTCCAAAAATATCCCTGTGGACTGTCATGGTGCCGCCTGGTTGGCTGTGATTGTTCTGTACTGCCAGACACAGTACATAATCTTGAGCTGGAAGCAGAAATGTGGGCTTATTGCAGGATTTGGAGAAAAGTTGAGGGACGCTTTTATCTCTGGTGGCCTGACGCTGAACTTGCTTGATGACAATCGGGAGCTGCTCTAAGCAGACCTGAGAGTGGGAGTTTTGATGGAGGCTGGGTCCCCGTTTGAAAGGAGTACTAAAAGGACATGTGTACTGGCTCTCTTCTCACTTGCTGGCCTTGTGCCTGCGAGCCAGACCTGCTTCTATATATATCAAAACTTTTGAAGTCCCTTGGGAACAGCGATCCCTTGCCAGTGAAACCATGTGTTGCTCATCCCCCTGTCAGTGCTGTACTGCCAGCTCCCAGCCCTGCCAGCTGACACACTGCTGAGGCCAGCAGTGGAGAGGGTGGCCAGCCATCCCCACCTGCCTCTTGGGTCACCCAGGGACCAGCACTCGTCACCTCTCATGCTTTTTCATTAGTGTCCTTCAGACAGGTCCTTCCAGTACTGCTGTTACTCCAGGTCACCTCTATTTTTGTCCATTTTTATTTGAGATCATCCTTCCTGCCATTTCCTCACTGTTTTGTGAGGAAAATAATATATTTTCTTTCCCCTCATCGTCTCCTTATTCCAATTTTCTCTGTTGTTTCTCAGATTCCACTTCCAAACTTCAGGTTCCTAACCCTCTGCAGCCAGTTTTATAACTTACCTGCACACATTATCTTTTCTTCTATCCCATCAATACATGCTTTACAGTCCTCTCCACTCTGTTGCTCCAGATTTCCCAGTCTATTTTATTCCTGGATATTCTGCACAGGAATGAGGAGGGCAGAGGCAAGGTAGAATCACCCAAAGCCTTTGTACATTAGTACAAATGCCATTGTAAGGGTGAGGTTTGAGAGGCCAGCTTTTAAAAAAGTAACCATGAATATACAGACCAAAGGTTATTTCCAAGCAACTCCTTTCCTCCCTCCCCGAGTTACTGTTTTTTGTTTCTCACAGAGCCTAATAAGAAAAAAGAAAATACTTTACTCTGTGGAGGGAATTAATGCAGCAGGCCTGCAGTGGCTCTTCTGGAGCCCTCCACATCTACAGTGAAAATCCATGTAAGTCCCCTGTAAATACACACCCTCAGCATTTCTGCTAAATGCGTGCTATTTACACAATAGCCCATTACAACAGCCCATCTGTCAACCCTCTTTCATGGCCACAGGTGGAAAATGAAAAATTCTTTTGAACAGAGCACTGAGGGTCTTTGGAGGAAAGCTTGTTTGCTGCTGTATAGCCAGGCCTCCCACAGAGCCAAGATCTGCAACCTTCTGGGGCTCCCAGCCGTGGCTGGCCTTTCGTCAAACAGTGCCCAGGGCAAGCCAGAATTTCATGCCTTTCCAAGACGCTAATTGATTGGGGATAAACATTAACCTAGAATTTCAGTGGTGCACTCTACTCCTAAGCATGCTGGGCAGCCAACCAGCTAACCCACGCCTCAGGCTAACCCTACTTCAAGGGTCTTTGTAGAAGACCCAGAAGGTCATGGAAGTTTCATTCATTTTATGGTGCAGACAACTACAAAGCATCTAAACGTTTTTATTTTTAAGAGCTTCCTTTCAATTCAGAAAATTATTGTGAAACTATGGTGAAGAGAAGCAGGGCATGTGCCAAGCTCTGGAGATAGACTCCCTGGTTCACAGATCAGAGCAATGAAGCAGCACCTTAGCCCAGACTGCAAACTGAAATCAAGCAATTATTTAGATCACATATGCACTTACAGTGACAGATAATCTACCCGTTCCCTGAACTCTGAGAGACATCTTGCCCTTCCAAAAATGTCGTCACAGGTTCTCAGCAGATCTGGCAAAGAGTAAGTGCAGTTTAAATACCACTGGCTGCAGTCCAACTCGGAGTGTATAAGCCCTGGGCTCTCACCCCATCCGACAGTGTGGGAATAAAGTTTCTTAGAGGCAGCTAGAAATCAAAGAAAGAATGACAGAGATTTTTGTGACACTCCAAAACTATTTGCTGAGAGCTGTCAGGTTACTAGTCTCCCTATTTTGTTTCCATAATGATTCAAATACTCAATTAAAAAAGGAAAAACCCATACTGACACACAACACAGGATTAAAAAAATTCAGCAGCAGGAGACTGTCTTTAAAGCCAGGTTGCTCCTCGTTGTGGCCATATGGATTGCAGCCATATCTATTGTATTATTTTTCAAATTTTTTTCTTTTCTCATTCTACTCCTAGAATCACAGAATGACTAAGGTTGGAAAAGACCTCCAAGATCACTGATTCCAAATATTAAGCTAGCACCATGGTATTCACCAATAAACCATAACCCCAGGTGCCACACCCATATGCCTTTTAAACACCTTCAAGGAGAGTCATCCCACCATTTCTCTGGGCAGTCTGTTCCAGTGCCTGACCAACATTTCAAACAATATTTATTTGCTAATATCCAACCTAAATCTTCCTGGCACAATTTGAGGTCATTGTCTCTTGTCCTGTCACTTATTACCTGCGAGAAGAGACAAAGTCCCACTTAACTACTACCTCTTTTCAAGTCGTAGTAGAATTTCAGGTAGAATCTCCTCAGGTAGATGTAGAATCATCTAAAAGTTTGTTCATACCTCTGTATCATCCTTACTCATCCCTGGTTTTTTTCCTTTTTTTTTTTTTTCTTAATATGAAATTATTCTTTCTGAGTCTTCTACCTCAGTTTCATCCTGTTACAACATGAAACCAGTCACACTGAAAGTAAACTTTTGAACTTGAAGTGTTTGAGTTAGGTTGAAATTAGGTAAAACCATCTGTACACCAAAGGTGGAAAGAAGAAATGCTGAAAGAAGAAATAGGAAGAAAAGACATGGAGATAGTGGTGCAGATAAACCTTTCATTCTCTGCAGCATCCCCAGCTGAGGTCACCTCCACACCTGCCAGTGCAATACTACACCTTTGGCTGCTGCCCAAATCCTCTGTAAGCAAAAGAACCCTGATACTGACATCCTTGCTTAGGTGCTAGAGAAGAACTACATTTACTTAGCACAGTATCCTAATAAAATAACTCTGCCCCTTAGCATGGCTAATTACCAAAGACACAACATTACCCTGAAAACAGATGAGAGAGCAGCTTAGGAATATCTATAGTGTTCTCTATGGTTCAATATAGATATGCCAAATTCAAGCTACTGTTCAGTACAATCCTTCCTGTGAATGCTACTCCCACAAATGTCAGTCAGAATCATATTTCTGAAAAAAAGCACCCAATGACAGCAACTGTGAAGTGTTTGGGAGTCTGCTGCCTTCCAACTTTTAAGAGTTTTATGTACTTAAGATGTATAGCTGTCAAAAATAGAAGTTTTTCCATTATTCTTTGTCCTCTCTATCCTTTATCTCACAACTAGGCATATTTGTTCCTACTGATAGTTAAGTTTTCTGCCTAGGGTGTGTAAATACAAAATACTAGGAAGGGTTACATTGACCATTGAAATTTGATTAAAATCTGCAATCCTATAATATTCATTTTCATCAACCTAATTGCACCATCATAGTCCTAAGTGGCTTGTCAATTGTCCATTTTGAACTCCAGGAGTGTTGAGATCTGAGCAGCTGGAGAGAAAATCTGCCCCAGTAATACCTTTTAGGGGAAATAACATCAGATTCATTTGCTTATCCCATTGCGCTTTTTTTTTTTTTCCCTCTCTAACATCTTTAAGATTAATAGTTATAGCTCATGGAAAATATGCCCTGGCTATTTCATGTGATCTTGACTATGGATCATTCTAACTATACACATAATTTTGCCTGGGTGCTGGTCAGAGCAGGCTGATGACCTGCAGTACAGAATGCTGCAATTCTTTTATTTTGGGTCTGCCTGCCTTATTTGTAGCTGATGGCTAAATTTCTCTCTTTTCCAATTGCTGAAATAGCCTTGAAATGGGAACTGCCTGTAATTGATGCAGTGATGTCTACCAGCATTTGCAGAATCCAAGTGACAAGCTCCAAACATTAACCACATCTTCTGGAGTAGCATGTCCAGTTCTGTTTATCCCTGTTCCAAAAAAGACACATTAAACTTGGTGCAGGCCAGGAAAATTGCACCCAGTTTTGCATGGAGAATGGGTTTCATTTTAGAAGAGACTGAGAACAAGACAAAGTGAGAAGAAGGAGATGGACTTAAACTCCCCTTAGGATACATTAGTCAGATCACAGCACTCCACTTCCATACCACAGCTGGGTCACATCTGTCCTATTCAGAGCATGGCAAGGTTGTTTTATTTGTATTAACACACAGATGCACGTGGCTCATTTAGCCTAAGAAAGCAAAGGTGTGTTAACATCACCGTTTGGATTCAGATTGATTTAGAAGCAGATCTCCTGATCACAAAATGGTTATAGAAGACCTCTTCACCTCACAAAATGCTTTTAGAAGGCATCAGATGGATTCCTTTCAGATTAAATCAGTCTAGAACATGTGACAAAAGCTCATCTGGTGAGCTCCTGCCACTAATGGAACCTCGATGGGAGATTCCTCATGTAGCAAAGGGGTGGGGCAGGCACAGATCTCTTCTCTCTAATGATCAGTGACAGGACCCATGGGAATAGCATGAACATGCATCAGGAGGTTTACCTTAGATATTAGAAATAAGAGACCCCTTGCTGAGCCTTACTGCCCAGCAAGATTGCTCCAAAGACTCCTTGTTAAAAATTAGCTCAAGCATTTTCACAATATTATAAGTTAATAAGAGTGATTGCCTTGAAGATATTAAAGAGAGCCATTAAAATCATAAAGTTATGGATCATCTTTCTAGCCAGACCAAAAAAGGATAAGGAGTTCAAAAGATTTTAAATTTATTGAAAGGAATGCACAATCTGACTGCTTGTGTTCATCAGGGGATGGAGAGGTCTTTGTAGATTTTACAAACTGATTCCCAGGGGGCCATATCCTTTGTGACTTGTCAAAAGATACATCAGCTCTGGCACTTCTGTAACCACTCAAGTGCACACAGTCTAGCTGCTATCTACACTTAGCAAGAAAATTAGTGTTAGAGCCTGGGACTCTCAGCCATAACAGATCTTTACTTCTCCCAGGTACATGCCCTGGGCTGTGCAAAAGAGAAGGACACCTGCTGCTGTTACAAGTACCTGTCAGAGACCCACTCAGAAGAAACCTGCTCTTGAATTTCCTAAGGCTAAAGAGGCAGAAATTTGATTCTGGCCTTTCACTGTTTCCCTTAAAAACTTTGTTAGATTAAACTTGCTATATAGGGAATTTTGATGAAAGAATAAGTGCGCAGATGTGCCTGAACAGTCAGTTCCTCAGCAGCAATGGAAAAATCTCTGAGGTATGCAGAAGACACGCGGTTTTGTGATTAGTGAGCAGGACAGAGAGGTCAGGAACTCTGGGCTTCTCATCTCTCTCACTGTCTTCCTCTGTGTCCTTGGGAATGTCACTTAAACTTCTGTGCCTCTGAACCCACATGTCTGAAATGGAGATCATGAAACCTATCTACTCATTATGATCTGATCATATTTGTAAAGTCACCTCACATCCTCAAATAGTAGGATTTTATGGGTCCTAAGAACCATTAGTGTGGGCTGAAAGATATGCAAAGTAAATAGCTAGAGTTGCACTATAGGAGTTATTTAAGGAAAGAGTGGGTGTAAGCCTAATATAAGTCATGTTCAAGAAACACACTTTCTTTGTTTCATCTTTCATTTCCCTCTTGGCATTCAAAATATTTAGAAATGAATAATTTTTAACATTTGTGGTGGGTTTTTTCTGTGCCTGAGTATGCAGTAGTTCATGAAACAAGTAGTTCTTGGACAAGTTTTAAATAAGCAAAGTAAAAATCCACAAACTTTGGAAAATTAAGCACAAATTAATATATCCTTTAAGGGTTTTTTTTTTTTTTATATTTACTTACTGGCTGTACTCGTGATGAAATTAAAATAATGTGACAACTTGTTTTCCAAGAAATGAGGAACTCCAAAAAAATATCAGTATGATTGTTACTTAATTCTGTACAGTTTTTAAAATGGTGTTTTTTAGAATGACCTTCTTAAAGTAAATGACACTAAAGCATGTATCAAGAACAATCTTAGAGAATTACATCAAGCACCATGTGCTGGTTCTGCCTGCTGTGTCTGCCCATCTCTTTTAGTGCCACAGCTGTTTAGTGCTTCTTCATAATCAGAATGTCTCTCCAATTCCAACAAGAAGCACTGAATCAAGTATCATATTCAGAATTATCTTAAAAGTGTAGCAGCACTCACTAAACCCTTTTCTCTGCTACCTGGGTTTATTACACATGTATGAAGGTGAAAGGTTGGCTCGAGGTCAAATGGTGGTTGTTCAGGTCATGCCCAACCTGGAGTGGATATAGAGACTGAAGATCTGAGACTGAAATCAAGATGTTGCTGGTTCCAGGACCAGCATTTACAGGCCTGCAAAAAACTCCAGGTAAATTTTAGTATCATAGATATATGACAAGTACAAGGAATGATATGAGGAGAATGTCCCCCTGCACGCACTGGCGTGGCCTCACCTTTGAGCAGGCCATGCCAGTTTTGAGCACCAAAACATAACAAAGATTTAAAGCTATTAGAGACCATCAGAACAGAGCTACAATGATGGTGAAGGGCCTTGAGGGGCAGCCATATGAGGAGCAGCTGAGGTCACCAAGGCAGACCAAGTCAGATGCCTGGCCCTCACCTGGACACAGTGACATTGACCACAACACTCTGGCTGTGTCCATCCAACAATTCCTTATCCACCAAATCATCCACACTTCATATCCTCGTTTCTCCCATTTGGAGATAAGGATAGGTGTGGGACCGAGTCAAAAACATTAGAGGTATTAAAAAGGCCTTATTTTTTAACCTAAGTTGTTCTACTACTCATATTTAAAAGGATATTGGGACTTCTTAGTGGCAGCACTCACTTGTGTCACTGCAAAAAATGCAGCCTATGTCTGCAGGAGAAGAAAAGCATTGTTTTTATAAATGTATAGTTTATGTGACTGTATGACTACAAGATGCATCTTTTTATTTGTATTTTTATTGCATGGTTCATAACTGCAGGGAAAATCAGCAATGAGATCATATCAATTAAATGACTTGACACCAGCTTACCATTTTAATGTGATTTTCATAAGGGCTTTGCTTTTTTCTTGAAGTGAATTGGAAGGGAAATAGACTTCTTTCACATTTTTTAAATCAAAGGAGGTCTCAGTTGTACTAGCCTAGTAGAAATTTCATATGCAAGACAAAGTCAATTATGCGTTTCAGATGTCCTTGTGGAAACTCAGCTAATTCTTTACAGCACCTGATTTTGATCCAGAAAACATGCTCCTTCTGGTTTGAATTCAACCCAAAGCTAAACCACAGGGAAAGCTGAGGTCCAGAACTTGGAATAAAATACCACTAAAAGGGCACAAGTGCCATTGTTGAGGAATTTCTTTTACAAGTCACATTTGGTTACATCTCAGTAAAATGCCAGATCAAACGCCTGCCAGTTACTGTGCAAGTTAGATTCGAAACAGCATTTTGGTTACTTTGATGTAGGGTCAAACAAGGACAACTTAGGGAAGATTGTGGAGGGCAGGCAAGGGTCACACACTGAGAGCAAACCCCACACACTCAGTTCCCAAAATGAACACAGCAAACAGACCCCTTTCAACTACACAGCTCTCCAAAGACAGCCCTCTGTTCTGTGAGCCAGGTGCTGGGCAGGCCCATCTGGACAGACAAACCTCCCATCATCTCTGCTCAGGACAGAGGTGGGACCTGTCACAAGGAAGGCTGAATTTCACAGCTGAACCCTGCACCACAGCATGTGGCTGGCCACTCACAAGAGCTGAAGCTCTGTTACTCCTTCACTGGGGCAGGAAATCCTGCAGAGCTCTGTCTTAAGAGTCCTGGTCTCATGAATGTGTATGCACTGGGCACTGAGAAGTGCCCAAAGTAAGGCAGCCCAGCTGAAACAGAGTCATGGGAAATATCCATGGAGAAGTAATATTTTTTCAGAAAAAGGGGAAACTCTGTACTTCCCTCCTTGCCATGAGGGTATGAAATGGATGGGGCTACCTCTGGCACAGTCACAGCTCAAGATATCCCTTGAGCAGCCTTCTCTGGCTCCCAATGTCTATTCCTTCATTTTACAGAGACATTTGATATTGTTGTTGTCCATGCCAATGTATTTTCCTCATTTTGTTCGTGATATTTGTGAAATTGCCTCACAGGATTTTAGTGTATTTAGTCAGGACTTATGAATGGGCTCTAAAGCAGAAAACCTGCTGCTGAATATCTATGCTCAGTCACACTTTGATAACCAGCCACTTAGAAGGTTAAAATATAACTTCTGTGACATGGTTTTCCTCTCACTTTACAACAAAAAGAGTTTGCAGACAGGGCAGTATCACAACAGAGCCCTTCTTCCTGTTTGTCTGTCCTATGCCTTCATAAATCTCTGCTTGTGGCATCATAATCTGTTGCTGTGGGAATCCTGCTGGTATCACAAACAGGGGATTACAACCTCAAAGTAGGAGCAAACAGAAAAAAGAGATTGGTTCCGTGAGAAACAAAACATCCTCAGGGAAGATGAATAGATCATTCTCCCAGACCTTTCAAGATGCTTACCCATGTCCTGGAAACCTGAGACTGGATTCCAGATTGCTGTGTCTTAGTAACCTCATCTTCAGTGTCAAGAATTTAACTGAGGACTTCCTTCATATCTACCCCATCCCTGTAACACCCCCCAGCCCACAAAAACAAGCAAACAAACAAGCAAAGAAAAACAACAAAAAACACGCCAAAACCCAAACAAACAAAAATCCCCCAAAGGTCAGATAGGGATGCAAAGCTTTTTAGAACAAATTCTTAGGCAAAACCCAGAAAAATATATTTTTTGTAATGAATGTAAAAACATGTTCCTACCAGACAAGGTAAACTAGCCAGAATCCACATGTATAAAATGAGTTTATACAAAGGAAGTCCAATTCAACCCCTATCATCTGCCTTTTTTTTTTTTTTTTTTTTTTCATCTTTGATGAATGCATGACAAGGTTTTTCCTGGCCAAATTACTGTTGACACCTATGTGAAGGGTCCCTTATGGGAATTGCTGCAGGGCATTTACATCTGAGGAGTTTGGGGACCCAGTGGGTCACAGGCAGGTGTCAGTGGTACCACACAGTCACAGCTGCTTCAGTAAGAGGGAGGAGAGGAGCGCCTCAAGATGCTTGGTGTGTTCATGCTGTGGCTGACTGAGACCCCTGAGAGTCACTGCAGCTTTGGAGTTGATGCCAGGGCTCACAGGAGTACTGCAGCTAGTAAAGGAGAAAGCTTTTGATGCTACTCTTCATAATTTCCACACAGGGCTCTTCCAATATTTATCCTTTATTGCTAATCTATTCGAATAGAATTTGAAGGAAATGCAAGATCAGTAAAGGCATATGCAAATATAACTTTTTTCTTGTAGGTCATTGCCATAGAAACTATTGCTACAGGATCTAGAGAGACATGGCCAGATCATAAGGCCACAGAAATGAGGGTCTCAGCCTCTTGGGTCCAGTAACATTAATTCTTGTGAAGCTTTACTCCATTTTTTAGGCAAATAATTTATGTTTTCCCCTTAATTTTCTACCTGCTATATGGGAATAGAAATTGCAATTTATCTCACTGGAGTGAGAGGTTTTCAATGAGGTTTGTCTCTTGTAGACTCAGGCCTGTGGAGTCCTTGCATGCCCACAGCCTAAGGACCTTTCCCAGCTTGTGTCTTACAGCAATAACCAAGTGTCATCCAGCAGATCCTGACTCCTCACCAAGTGATGGAACTGAGTAAAGTCCACAAACCCTGTGTCCTATCCTACATCTTGTGCAGTGCCTCTGCACCAGGGCAGCACGTGGGGACAGCAGGAAGGTCCCTGGGATTGCTCTTGCAGCCCTCCAGGCACAGAAAGCCTGTTTAGTAAAATTTAAAAATTATTCCTTCAAATAAACCACTCTAGCTGAGGATGTTGTGTGTCAGTGAACAACCTTTGACCACACTGTAGCCTAAAGCAGTCTTTGCCCCCATGCTTCCTGCCTTATGTTCTTGAAGAATCTCTTGTGCTGGCAGTAGCAATTGCAGAGCCTCCCAACACAGAGAACTGATCTCTCTTTTCCCTGTAAATTTTTCAGACAAATCAGCTTATTCATATGGTTGGTGATATGACAGCTAGTCCTGAGGGGAGGGACTGTGTGGTCAGAGCACAGGGGAAGAGCTGAACTGCCGCATTTGGCAGAAGCCCACATTCAGACTGGGCTGAACTGTTGAGGGAATGGTTCCCTCACTGACCCTTTGTCACCATTCCCTTGCTTTCTTTTACTGTAAGCCTCATTCCTCTGGGTGGGTATTGAAGGACTCCACTTTATTTTATTACAGTTCCTTCCCAAATTTTCCTGGGCAGGTGAACATCCAGGTAGTGTGGAAGCCTGTATTAGATTTTGAGAGAGCACTGGAGTGGAGGGTACTTGGGAAGGCTGAAATAGTTGTTGAAAGCTATTTGCTGGCTGGTTTCTAGGAGACAGCATGACTCATTGCATCTTTCCTTGTAGTCTGTGCCTCTCAACCATTTATCAAGTAACACACTTGATCAAGACTGATAAAAAATCTTTAAGAAAAATTATAGAGAGCTGCAGTATAGAATGGGAACATTTAAGTGTGGAAATAAAATGATTGCTGAAGATAAGGTCTGTTCTACTAGCAGTGAAGAATGTAGGCTCACATTCAACCCAAGGGATTTATTGGTGGAACTCCCACTAGTGCAAGTGGGATGCATGCATAAATCCCTTTGTATCTTGACAATTTTCCCCTAACTATACTTTGACCAAACTTCACAGTCAGCAGTCTTTCTGTGTTTGGGGGCGCGTGTGTGTTAAAATTGTTATTGCCATTATTTCATTCAGCACTGCCTAAACATATCAAAGCTAGAAAAGATTCTTAATTTTTGTTGAAAAGCATAATTTACACCATTTATATGAACAATAAATAACAGTTGTTGCAATAATAACAGTAATGGTCCAGAACGTGATTTTAGAATCACAAAAAAAAAGCAAATGCGGTGCAATAATCATAAATAAGTAATAGCTGGCAATTAACACATTGCATTTCAAGCTCTGAAAGGAAAAATGACACTAGGGTGATAAGGCTGTTTTCTGCAGCTCATTTAGAGTAAAGGTGTAAATGGCATACATGACATTTCATCACTGAATGTGCCCAGAGATTAGAATGCAGGAAGGAAGGCAGAGCCATCATATGTAGGTTACACAGAAAAGTTCACCTACTGCTTATTTGGTTTTATAAAAACAGTCCTCTGAATGCCTGTTCTGACAAGCAGAAATATGTTGTCAAACATTTGATTCATCAAATGTTATCTAAACTATACAAGAAAAGTATTCTAAACTCTGGCAAAGCCCAGGAAGCAGAAAATGAAGTAGAAAAGAACAAGTTTGCTGTACATCCAGGAAACAAATCAATAACAATGACCACTGAAAATTCCTTTTTATGAAAATACAGGGCTTCCATTTTGAGGTTGATGATGTAAAAGGCTCTATTCATGTTGAAGTTTAAAACACAAAGCTGAAGAAATCAGACGACGATTTTCCACAGTGTGTACCTGCTTTAGAACTGTAAACCAAGTTTTACATGGTTTAGATGCCTATTAAAGACATGTTCAGGATAGAGATGCTGGAAGTCATGGACGTGAACCAGAGTGCAATTTCAGAACAAATAGATCTTCTGGACCCAGGTGGAATCCTTGAGGTTTGTATGAACAAAAAATAAAGCCCAAAGCTGTGGCTGTGGATAACGCCGCTGGCAGCCTGCTGCACCTCGAGTGCACGGGCAGCTGCTCTGTTTGTGCACCAGGGCCTGACACTGGGGTGCTGCTAAACAAACTGGAACTGGAGACAGCTTCCTCCTGACCACGGGCTCCTCTGTGCTGCAGACAGGCAGCTGGCTCAGGAAAGGAGCAGCCACCCACGCAGGGCAGCCTGGCAGAGAGCTGAGAGCACCAGCAGCCCGGTCCAGCCCAGGCCATCCGCACTTGGACCTGTCACCAGTGACTCATGGCGAAGCCTGGCATTCTTCCCCAAATGTGTTTTTTATTTGCTAGAAAGGCTGGAGAGTCAAATGTTTCGTCCAGCTCAAAACTTTCAATTTTTTTTAATAAGTAGAATTTCTACATGCACAAGAGCACACTAAAGTGTCTTCGAAATATATATTCCATTAACCAGAAAAATCAGTATTCTGATTAACTACACAGCCTTGCCTCCTAAGTGCCTCTGCCATTTTACTGGGAAGACTACATTTGCCTCACATATTTCAAGTTTGAATTACTTAAAAATAATACATAATCCTTTTTTTATGGCAGTACCTTAGAGTCCTGTGCATCTCTATCAAGACTATTATTTGCTACAGAAAAAAAATACATGGAAGTGGGGAAAAAAAATGCTGGCACCCAAGTGATCTGTTCTCCACCAGCATGTGGGAGAAACAGGTTCTCTTCCAACCCTCTTGTTCCCCAGGCTGTCATGGGCACCGAGTGCTGCAGAGATAGCAGCAGCAGCTTCTCCAGCTGATTAACCAGAGACAGTGACAGACTTTAGCAGGAGTGCTACCCAGCACTCCAGAGCCAAAGGAATAGTTGCCTCAAAATAGAAGCAGATGGATCTGCGCAAAACGATGGGACTTTGGAATTCAAAAATGTGTGTTAGTGGTGAGGGAAGGAGGGAATTGTGTATCTCATTCTAAAAGGAATATGTACACTCTGTCTCCTACTATCTTTTCCAGCAAGAAGATAAAGAGGTCAGGCTGTACTGAAATACAATGGGCTGAAATACAGTGGTAAACCATGATTTTAAAATAAGCTGAAATCTTTACTAGTAACAATAGAAGATATTTACAAAAATACTATGTATAGATAATTTATACAGGGCTAATTATACTGGTAATAATTATAAGCATTAACAAACTTGTTTTTTGTTTTTTTTTCATATATTGGACAAGTCAAGTGAACTATGTGGAAAGCAGAGAAATGTCCTATTTTACAAATAAGGTCCAAATATGGAGCTGAATTTGAAATTTGTCATTGGGATTTCCTGAGTCTGAAAGACATTTGCTGGTGTAAGGATCAAACTCAAAAGTCAGTAGGCCTGAGTCTCCAGCGGTTTTTTAGGGTAACTTCTTGGACCTCATTGAAATTACTCTAGATCTGTACTCTGATAAGTGAAAATAGAATTATCCTCAAAGGATAGCTTCCTGTCATATTGATCTGATTCCAATACAGCAAATCTGCATCCTAAGTGCATGTTGCAGGGCTCCAGGATTGCTTTATACTCCTCTGAGAGGAAGTCACTCCACTATATCACAGATGTGCCATAGTGTCCTCCAAAACACTGAAAATTACACTTACTGTAAGATTCAGCTCATCTTTGGCTACAGACTTCTAAAGATTCAGTCTGTATTAGAAAATGGCATGGGATTGAACCCATTCTCCAATCTCTGCGCTTCACTCTGGGCTTTTTTCGCAGCCACATGATTAAACTCTCCTAGCCCGTAAAGCAGCCTGACCGCATTTAACACGCTCATTGAGGATGTGTCAGGCCCATGCTGAGCCCCAAACTGTGTGTGGGCACTGTCTGGGAGAGTGCTGGGCTGCTGCTGACGCTGCTCACAACCTGACCATATGGATGGTCACGCACTGGTGCACAGGGCTGTGCAATTGCCTGGCTCAGTTTAGTAGTGTAAAAATGATCTTAAGTGTCTAAGGCTATCTACTGCCTCTTGAATGCCCTTCTCAGAAAAACTGATACCTAGAGATGCCCGTTTCTCCTCATTGAGTTTGGAAAAAATCTAAAGTGACTCATTCAGATCTAGGTTTTGACTTTCTCACGCCTAAAGTGAAGTGTCTGCTAACCAGAGTGTTTCAGGGACACCACGTATGTTAATCAACGAAGAAAGAAAAAGGGTTAGATTTCTTACTGCATGTGCCTAGATTTAGTATCTGGTTAAGCTGAACCTCCAAGTAAAGAAATAAAGAGTGAAAATAAGGCAGTCTCTGACACACATAGATCGATGCAGAAGCAAGCACTCACTGAGACAGGCCAGCTGCTGACACCATGATTTTCTCCTGTCTGCTCTGTAAGCAGTACAAACAGTAATAGACATTGTATCATTTTAAATTGCCTCATCGAATGTAATGCTGATTTTAGACTGTTTTGAACCTCCTAGCTACCAAGGAGCAGAGAATATTTACTCTCATCTTAAAAGATTTTACCTGGGGAGACAGAGCAAACAGCAGTCAATACCATTAGGGTGAGCAAGACCCTACTGCACTCCCAGCAATTCTTCAGGGCACAGACCCTGCAGAGTCCTGGGGGATCTCAGACTAAAGTGGAAAAGCAGAGTAATGGGCATGTCAGCACAGCATGATTCATCATCAGTCAAGTTAAAGTTTGGGGGACATACGGACACTTACCCTAACAAAAGGAGAGTAAGCTCCCACTTACTGCCCTTGTTACCTAATGCTTGACATGGCCTCAGTGCTCAGTTAGATTTGGCAAAGACCCTGAGAGAGATGCTGATATCCAAGGTTGCAGTTGCTGAATCTTTGAGTGTCCCTTGATGCATCTGATTAAAGCAAATGATCGATACTAAACTTTGAGAAAAAACTAGTGTGGGGATGTTATGGATGACAGCCCATGAATAAATAACTCTGATAATGGCATTTGTCTTACTATAAAGCTCATCCATAATTTAGCAAGAATAATGCCCATTAAAGAACACCTAGAATGATCATTGACAAAATAAAGAGTTAATTGGTTTCTATCTTCTGGGAACTCTCATAATAAGCTCAGTATGGAAAACTGGCTACGAACTCTATATAGCAATTATAAAAGTATCTACTCTCCAGGTTACCTCCTCCTCATTTAATCTTTCTGCAGCACTTTTTGGACATCTGCTTTTGATATGTGCTCTCTAAGCTGGAAAGGAAAAATGGTGAGAGAGTACTATCTTTTTTTCACAAAAATAAGGAAGAATTTGACCCAATCACCACTGAAGTCATCAGAAACTGATTTGGGTCCCAAAGTAAATATCGTGGGAACCTTAAAGTAAATACTGCTCCTTATTAAGCCAATAAGTGTTGCTGTATGCTAAATTTAGAGGAAGAAATAACCCAGTTATGTCAGAGGAGTTATGTACTTTAATAAAATGTAGCTTGAATATTCATACCGTACAGTCATGTAATGCCTATAAAATGTTTCCTGCCCCACTACCACAAAAACAGTTTGCAGATGTCTTTTAATCTAGAAAGACTGTCTGTCTAAGGCAAGGGGAGAATGCCAATACCAGAGCCCTGCTCCTCCAAATACAAGTGGTTTGTATTTTCACATAAGGATTGCGCATATGCACTGGCACATCTGTTCACTACGCAGTCCCACAGCCTGGAATGGATAACTCTGACTTTGGGGATTAATGTCAGCCTCACTTGAATAACAAACATTTGTACTCCAACAGTCTGTGCAGCACTCAGACAGGATACTCATTTCTGGATGTTGTGTCAAAAAGCAAAGTGCCATCCCATCCTGCCCTCACTGGGCGATCACCTGTTTCTATTTAATGTCTTCTGTTTAACAAGTCTAATATGATGGTGATGGAGCCAGAGTGTTTCAGAAGCATCCTGGAACAATACTCCATGTGGAAAATTATGGTGTCCTGTAGTGCTCCACATCTACCCCAACTATATTAAACACTACATAAAACAATCTGAATTCCAGACGTTCTCTTTAGATATTGTAAGTATGCTATGCCAGTATTTATGAGATCAAAAACATGCCAAGGTTTTAAATCCATCATTCTGAATAGAAACTTTGTGTTTCACACAAGACTGAGCTCTCAGGCTATTGCTCCCCTCCCCTCCACACGCCACAGCCTCAACTTTGAATGTAACCAAAAATGTCACCACTGTCACTTCTCTTGAATAAAAAGAAGAAAAGCAGGAGGGTTTATCACAGTGTACTCTGGCTATCCACTTTTAGAGACCAAGCAGGTCAGGTTTTGACATCCAGTGACTCCCTACAATTCATCTGATGCCTCTGCACCCAGTCCTGCCTCTTCTGACTCTTGGCTGTGTGGGTCAGCATCAGAGAACAGCCATTGCTAATTGGAATTTGATAATAATCAGGGCTGTAACAGAAATGGTTTCACAGGCCTGAAGGGAGAGGCAAGGGAGATGTGTCAGAAGGCAGGGAGGCAGCCAGCTCCCCTCAGCCCACTGGCAGCAAGGTTTTCCAACATCTTCAGCCACACACAGGATTTGCACCACAAGCCCCTTGCATTGTCATCCCTTACACTGCTGAGATTTCTCTCTCCCCTTCCCAGCCATTTCAGTCTCTTTTGGATGCTGAAGTCTGTAAGAGTGCAAAGAGCAGGGGGCTGAGGTACCAGGACAGATGGATGGAGCTAAAGAGGAGTCAGGGCCAAGGGTGAAAGCTGCTTGTCCTTGATAGAAAAATGTTCCCATGTTCCATGGTTCCCTGTCCCACCAGACAGAGGTAGCCCAGGACAGGAAACCACCTGGCACAATGTGAGGGGAATCATCACAAAGCAGCTGCCTAACACACACACACACACACACACACACTCACACACACACACACACACACTCACACTCACACACACACTCTCACACTCACACGCACACACACACACAAAGGGAGCTGTTCTGGGGAGAAATTATTTAGATTGGAGTTCCTTGAGCTCAGAGAGTTTCACCTTAGGCCAAGAGGCTGTGCCATCTGGGCAGTTTTGTGGTGGTTTTTCTTCTCCCCAGGGGCAGATGTGGGTTTCCTGGAATAATATGTGTGCACTTCCATGTGCTAAATTGCACTTTTCTCCTGTGGCTGTCCAGAGTGAATTGTGGAGGGCTGAAGCATGCTAATGTGGAGAGCTTACATTGTATGTACCACATGAGCCATTCCAGTGAGATTTTACTCTCCAAGGATAGCAGCCCAACTTAATGAACACTGTTACTTTCTATTATTTCCTGTTAGAGAAAGTGGAGAGAGATGATTCACTAAGGAAATCTGCATAATTAGAGTCCATCATTTCCTACAGATGGGAACATCACAGGCAGAGCAGAACACTTCCCCCCATCCTTTTAGCAATTCTTCTCAAGTAGCTGCTAGCTTCTCCACCACTGGGAAGGGAGAAGGAAGAGTTAATGCTGAAGAAATCTTCACCAGGAGAACTGCTTCTCCCTTGCTGCAACAGTTACTCCTCCCCAGTTTTCTAACTCCACATCTTTTCTGCTCAGGAAATGTGCAGTTCAGTTTCATTTTCTCTTATGAATGGCTTCGTGTTGATTTATAAATCACAAACTAACCACAAACTGAATTTTGGTCTGGCAGTTTAGGAACATTATATTGGTGTGCTGAGGCCTGGTCCTTGCCAGGACCTGCCCAATGCCATGGGAATGGCACAGACTTCCATCAGATCAGTCCTTGAAGAAGAGCACTCTTTAATCCCTGCTTTGGGCAGCTTCATATTCTGCTCTGCCTCTGTCCCAGCAGACAGGATGACCCTGTGTGAGGTTTGCATGTGAGCGATTATTCAGCCAGTGATCACCAAGCGTGGGGAACAGGGAGGGAAAGGGAGTGTTGAATAGTTCAAAATGGTGAGAAGTGTGGAATCACAATTTATATATATTTTTATTACCTTACAAGAAGTTAGTGGCACACATTTCTTAACACTAAAACAATTTCTAGATAGTCTTGTAGTGAGGTAAAATCCACTGCTACCAACAATGGTAGATCCCACTCTACCCCACTACCCCCGGTTCAGGGCTAGCTGTGGCACAGGTTTGATAGCCCTCCTCCCTTCATGCTGGTTCAATTCACTACTTCGGCAGGAAATTAATTCAAAGAGGGTGAGGAAAGGATGGGCCAGGACAAGGAGAGATTTCTGTTGGCTCAGTGAGTTAAAGCAGTCCAGGGACACATCTGGAAAAGGGCAGAGCAAGCATGAAGGAGAAAGCTGGGCCATAGGACTAGGAACAAGGTAGGGGAAGAAATCAATGGGGAGGTCAGGATTTCAACAGCAGCCAATTCTTTTACAGTCTAGATTGCTCTTAGAACAGCACTCTTTGTATCAGCATGACAGTACAAAATACCAGTCTAGGACAGCCCTAAGTTAGGTACCATCAAAGTGGGTTTGCTTTTAAAAGCTTTACTTCAATGGAAAAATCACCTATAAGCAAAGGCTGGTGGGGGCAGACATAAAATGTGCTAATCAGGCCTGAGTTTACCTTCATTCAGAAGCTCTGAGCAGCTGAGCAACATCAGAGCTGGAATGTCATGCTTGAGGATGTCTACTGACCTCTTCTACCTTCACAACTTTTCCAAGGTTTTTTTTCAGTTGGGTGTTTGCATTGGGTGTCTTATTCTTATTCTGCCTTTCTTATTCTTATTCTGGAAACTGACAGGAGAGGCTTGGAACCTGGATTGCTTGATATCTTTAATAGAGTTTTTTAGTTTTTGATGCTCTTTAAAAAGAAATTTTATGACAAGTGAACAACATATAACTCTTCAAAAGAAAATCCTCAGAATATTACACTTTATGTAGCATTGCTCAAATTAGGATATCAAACAGATTTTCTAAATCGTGTTCTTGTGATGACAGATTATCATAATCTCAATTTTCTGCTAAACACGTGCACTGTATATTTTTCAGTTTGCTCTTCTTTTTTTGTCTGTTCTGTTATCTAATATATTAAATTATCTTATCTCCAATGTTAATCCACCTTTCTTAGTAGCTCAATAGAACAATCATTTTTCACAGCTCTGAACTCAAGTCCAGCAAAAGTGGGAAGTTTCACGGATCATGTGAGAAAGCCTTTCCTTGTAGGATTCTAAGAATTAATCAGTCTGGATAGGTTTTGTATACAGTCATAAGCACCTCATTTTTTTTGTGCTAAGCCTTCAAAAGGTAGAAATTAGCCCCTCTGCCTTCCACCTTTTAAAATGAGGATAATTACCCTCAGCTCCACTGTAGCTGGAAATTTTAAAGTCACATATAAAACCTGTGTTGCATCTAAAGACAGATTGAAATGTTTTGTGCTTTTCTTTTCTTCCAGTACAGTTAATACTCTTACCGCTTTGTAGATCAATAGTAGCTTTTCCTAAACAATAGCAAAATCATAAACCAAGGGGTCCTTTGGCAATATTAAAACAGCCATTTTTGTGATGTGACCAGTTTCTTGTGTTCATCAGCACACCTCTGTGGGGAGGAGCAGATTGTGAGCAGGGCTAACAAATGGCAGCCTGCCACTCACAGAGACCACAGGCCTCACTGATTTGCCCAAAAAAAGCAACTGCCTGAAGTTTCTTATCTCTTCTAAAGTTTCACACTAAATCGAAGACCTCGACAAGAACTTCCTGTCCCCTTGTAAAAACGTTTCTCCTAAAAACTGCTGGAAACTTGTGACCTTCAAAGGTGAGATCTGAATATCAGCTCTCCCCTTGTGCCACTTTGCAATACAAAGGAACCTCTGAGCTTTAATTGTCAGACAAAAGACTCTCTTTTAGCCTACACAGTCCCTTTAATTAGGGTCTGCATGTGTATACATCAGTGACCTTTAATGGCAGGCCATTAGCACCTTTAAACATTACACCCTGATTGGTTTAGAGTCTGTGTGCAGAGAATGTTTTCGGTATTAAAAGTCTCTTTAATCTAAGGGAAAGGATAACAAGATCCATTTCTTGGAAACAAAAGTCTGCAGAATTTTGTACCTGCTTGTTCTACACTGAAGACACCTTGTCACTGAAAATTCCTCCCCAGGTGTGGTCTCGCTTGGAATTTAAAGTCCCTTAGTGTTGACAAAATGAAACCAGTAAAGAGTGGTAAACAGCAGGAAAGGAGTGTAAAGCGTAGAGGAGCATTATACATCTGGCCACAGAGCTGTTTATGACTGGATTAACAGAGCTCAGCTCAACCTCTGTGACTGGCTCTCTCCCCTGGGGCTCCATCGCAGTCCTTGGGGCTGGATTCCTCCTCCAGCCCTTAGCCCGGGGTTACCACCACCAGTCTTTGGGGTGCTGCAGCCTGAACTAAGCAAAGGAAATAATTTGGAGGTGGAAGGGGGAAGGAAACGAAAAACTGTTGGACCAAATTAATTCATTGATCTGCTTTGTGGCAAGACCTCACCAACCACGGAGCCCGCAGAAGCAGGAGGAGTGCTTTGTGGTTCAGCAGAAGGAAGCACTGCTGCAGGGTGCTGCCACACCGCTGCTGCCAAGCGTTTAACTGGGGCTTTCATGTGTTGTTTTGCAAGGTGAAGTAGACAAAACATTGAAATTATCAGCTTAGTTATATAAAAAAACTGCGTAGAACAAAACCTAGTCAAAACCTTAAATTTTAACCTCAGTTCTCTGCCCAGGTCTCCTGATTGAGGATTTCCCTCATCTGCAGCTTTCCTATAAGAAGCCCCCTCTTCCCTAGGAAGCATTATGCTTCATGATCCTGGTGATCATGTCTGTCATAGTGATGTTTTTCAGGCCTTCAACTACGAAATTGTTTATGGTCCGTTTAAAAGAAAGTAATCTGAAACAATAAAAGGTGTGAATTAGTTCTACAAAGCCATAGTAGCAAACTACTTCTCAGTTGTATCAGGAACAAATTTACCACTTTAAAATCTAGTACTTTCTATTGTGCTTATACATGGTCCCCTTCTAATCACCTCATGATTTTCATCATAACTTCTCCACTCCTTTGCACCCTTCAGGACAGGCCTACTTAGTCAACTTCTGGTCTCTAACACTCCAATGCCTCAGAGACTGTCATTTTCTACTTCATATTCTGGCACAGAAGCACATTTTCCACCTCCACACACATTCCAGTGATGGGGACTCTGTGATCCCACCTATATCTTTACCTCCTGATCACTGTGGATCTCTAATCTATCCCTTCATGGCACCTCTAAAGATTTTCAAACTCACTTCTTTGCTAGGAGGAAAGCAAAGGCCTAGCAGGCCTTAAAATGTGGAATTTGCTAAACCTATTGGACTCCAGGGAAATGCCAGAAGTCCTTGGGCAAGGACTTAGATGAGTTCTGAGGTGGGTAAGAGACTTTAATCATCATTTCACTGTTGAGGGTGCCACCACCACTTTCAAAGAGCATGCTGGCACAGATTGCAAAGGCCTAATCTCAAATAACGTTTTGCTGCAGATTCTGCACCTGACTTGGGTAAAACTGGGAAAAACAGTCTGTGTGAATCCTCAGGAGGTAGGACTTTGCCAGCCAGCAGTCATTTTTGCATCCTGATCCTGCACAACCAGTAGATGCTCCTTCCTGCCAATACACTAACAGCTGGAATCACTTAGATTATTGCTGTCGGATGTGAGAAAATGTTCCTTTACCTTCCTTTGGCTTCTTATTTTCTTTTCCACTGGTCTTCTCCTCACATAGAAGCTGTTGGCCAAATCTGCATACAAAACTCTCTTCCCTTCTCCCAGACTTGTTATTTGGCTTAGGCAGACACCCAAGTCCCTTCAGACTTCAAAGTTTTCAGCATTCATGCCAAGAACCATCCATGTTTTGTGCACTCCTTCTCCTCTCAACCTCCCCCTGACTTCTCCGGGCTGTAAAACTCCAAAACTGAGTTTTCAATTATCCAGAGTCCAAGTGTTTATCATAGCAATACCCACCAGGGTTCCTGGACGAGTCATGGCGATGAGACGGAGCATTCCATGAGCACTGGAGAAAGCAAACATAGGCCCTCTCTTTGAGAGAATGCCCATGTGATGCTGACCCTTCCCCTGCCAAAGCCCAAAATAACTTGTTTAGGAGAGTAAAAACACAGTTAGTCATCACTCCCTGCAGATAAGCACTTGTAATCTGACAGTGCTGGGTCATGTTTGCTGGGGAGATAAGTTGGAGGCTGAGGCACAGGAAGTGCTTTGGCCAAACAATGTTTGTGGGGATGCCTGGCCTGTCCCCAGTTCCTGAATTAGCAACATTCCTTTTCCAGCTCTGCAAGAGGTCTGGTGGCACCAGTCTAACCAAAGCAGAAAATCTTTGCAAAATGATCCTTTTGCCACGCTGACCTGAAGCATGGCATTTATAAGGGGAATTATCTGTGGTCCTGTGCAACCAATCTCCTGCATGATTCTAGTGCAGTCAGCCTGCCCACACCACCCCCGTTAAAGATCCGTGACCACTTGGAAACTCTTCTGTTTTTCTCTCATGAAAGAGCATCGTTCACAAAGCAGTGTGCATCCCACACTGTGAAATGTCAGGGGCCTCAGGGTGCCTCTCCAGAACAACAGCTCTTATGGCAGAAAAGAGCTCCCAGACATCAAGCCTCCAAATAAGAAATATTTGTGAGCATGAAGAAAAGGAGATGGTTGGGAGATGAACAACTTTTTGCTCATTTCACTCAGCATCTACAGAAATCATCTGATGAAGGGGGTTTCCATGCAACGGCCTGTTCATTTGTGGCAGACCAACCAAATGTACTTGGGTTGCTGGCAAACAAAGGAGTTCACCTGCAGCAGCCACAAATTTCACATGGGGAAAGGTCAATAATTAAAAATTAATTGAGTAACAAGGGAGTTAGAATAGCAAAAGACATCCACAATCATTAACTATGTGTGCCAAGATCTTTATAATTTATTGCCTGTTTTTTTGACAGGCAAAGCTACTTTTTTAAATTATGACTGCTCACATTTTGTAATTGAAAGCATTGTGGCTTTCAAAAAGTTTATGCCAGCCAGTCTGTGGGGCTTCAGCATCAAGTCCATTCATGAAGGAGCTCTTCTTAACTGCGATGCTCATCAACAATGTCAGGGACTGTAAGGGAAATTTCTCTGCTAAATGCAAGTGTGACTGTTACCAGGTCATCCCTGGTATCTGGTATCTGGCTAGTGTATCTAGTTTTATGGGAGCCTGGGGTGAGCAGTATGGATGCAGATGTCTGCTCTGTGGATAACTAAGATTAAGGAGATGACTCTGAATGTGTTCATTTGCAGTGCAATCTCTTCCAGCAAATCCACCTTTATTTTCTGTATCCTGAGCAGACCAGAGAGAATATCAATGCGAGCCATCTTCATTAGGTGTCTGTTTACCTTCACATCTTCGGGCAGGTTGCTATCATCCTTCCAGAAAAGGATGCAAATGGTAAATTGAATGTTTCAGAAATCTCCAGCTTGGCCCCTTAATCTTGGAGATTTCTGGTTAGACATCTTCAAATACCCCATAAACACTTAGGAAAATATCCCATACCGCAGTGAAACAGATAAAGCATAATTCATGGGAATTGTTCCTTCAGCTTGAACAGATTTTTGTTCACATCCAATGCTTTCAAATGGAATTGCAGTTGGACAGCTGTCCATTTCCATGACATTTTCTATTCTGGGACGAAACAGGAAAGGATCTTAGATATTTGATTTAGTGGATAAGTACTGCTTTGACTAATTTGGCTATTTGAACTCAACAGATGCAAATATGGACAATTTAGAAAGCACCTGCTGTCTCCAGGGATATTTGTGAAAATGAGGTGCTGTCTCTCTTGAGGCTTATCTTGGCAAACAAAACCCAGTAAACCTAAACCCAGCATTGCAAAACATCTCTTTCTATTTTACATGTCTTTTTTTTTTTGGTGGTGATGGTTGGTTTGGGGTTTTTTTTAATCTATGAGAGCAAATATATCCTAATTAAGTTAAATAAATTGAAAGGGGTAAAGAGAGAGAAAAGAAGAGAAGAATATTTCAAACAAGCTATTTTTGGTTTTGCTTTCACAAAACTCTTTTTCTTTCTTTGTTTATATGGCTGGGCTCAGATTCAGCTAAAACAGCTGATTCCAATAATGAAGTACTGGCAGCATTCAGACCTGCTTTCCCCCTTGAATCTAAGAGAAAAACAGAAAAGAGTGTGCAAACTTTTCCAAGTGGACCTGGAGGGGCTCACTTTCTGGAATTTGAATGTCTGGCAGAAGAACTCATGCTAATTATAACATCTCTATGCTCTCAGCTTCCCAAACCCTTTCCTGGTCTTTTCCCAGAGCAGGAAAAAAGAATGTGTGAGACTTCTGTTGCCAGTGAATGGCAAAATCAAGAGCCCCATTTCTTCCCTTTCTCCAGCTGAACCCACACCTGCCTTGGACAGGTCCTTCCATAACAGATGTCAATTGTATGTGTCATCCTTGGAGCTTCGAATTGCTAAAATGTGAGACCACAGCAAATTGAAAGCCTGTGTCTTGCTAAGACAATTTGTCAGTTCTCATTTGTAGCAAGCTGTGCAGCGACACCACTGCTAGTTAAAGGATCGGTATGACTTTCATTTCAGGTTACCTGTTCTTTTTGAGGGCCTCTAGGCCTTCTCTCTTGTGGGATATAGAATTCCTTTTTGCAACAAGCCAGGATCTGCCTTGGAAAGCTGGGCCCATAATGGAGTGCTTGAGAATGCATGCAAGGATGACTCAGTTACCTGCTCCTTATTAAGGATTCTGTCTTTCCCAATGGCTTCCCAATCCCAGCTGGAAATCCACTGTACATTTTCAGACTAAACCCTTCCTTTACATAGGCAGACAGATTATGAGCAAATAGCTACATGTTTTTGGCTCCTTAAATATTCTCCATTACAATGCATTAATGAAGACATGATTTTTCAGTCTGGCCACACCAGCACATGGGTTCATTGTGAGAGGAGCATGAGGAATCCTGCTGTAGATGTGTTTTGGGAAAGCTGGGTACAACAGCAACACAATATGATCTGGGGAACAGATCAACATCCCCCCAGGGACTCTGGTTGGGTCTGGGACTGAGATGTCCTGAGGAAGAATTTCTCAGCTGGCCCTACTTCCTGTTCCAAATGTATCTGCAGCACATCCTCCAGTGCAATCCCTTGGATGTCACAATGCACATGGATGCCAAGAGAGTCTCCAAATGCCCAGCCAGGGATGCTTTTTATAGTTCTTTCTGTACAGCAGAATAGGAGATGCCATAATTTGACCCCTAATGCTTCTCCTGTAAAAAAGTCTATTGTTCAAGCAGGAATTGTAAAGTGCTTAAAATGGTTGGGGTTTTTGTATTAATATTTTAATATAAATTATGCTTTTTATCAAGAGCTAGTAGTTTATTTTTCATGTTATTTCACCTGTAAACATTTTTTTCTGTCCATTTATTCCTGAAGCTTCATTTCTTTTTCATGTTTTCGTATGTGTAATGGCTTACTTATACATTTAATCAAAAAGCATGGAAAATTATTATGCAGCAAATAACATTTCACCCACCATCACAGAGAAGAAATAGAGAAATCCAATAAAATGGTATTATCTTCTGAGCCCTATAATGTCCATACATTCTTGTATGCATTCTTCACCTTTATCATTATTCCTACCTTCTGATACTTGTTTGTAATTTTTGTCCTGGACTTCTAATACATTATTCAAACAATGAGTATCTCCTAATTTCCACTATCTTCTCTGATAACCTTGAGCTTCTTTTTATCTCAAAAACCAAGCAAATGAGCCTGTTTTATTTTTATATGTTGTTTGCTGAGCCCCAGCTAAGCTTTGGGTTTGAAATACTCAGACTTAGTGGAACCATAGGTTTGAATACAAGCAAGTTAATCTTTCCAACACACAAACCTGAAGTGGAGCACCATTCCTCAACGAATAAATTCTTCCTCAAAATCACACCCAAAAATGCCAGGCTTTGAACGGACATCTTAAAATCAGGCTTTCTTAGAGGTTGCCTTGTAGAGGATGAGTAAGGTCTGAACACAGTGCCCCTCATGAACCATAAATTTCCACTCATGAGCTCCTGTTTTATGGAGCTCAGAAGAAAAAATATGCATCTGCACAGATTTCTGCTGCAGCAGTACAGCACACAGAGAGAAAGTAGTTTCAAGGGACAAATGAAGCCAGTTAGTATCTTATAAATCCAGACCAACACAATAAACTCCACCCAAAAATCAATAAGCAATCTATGTAAATCACAGGGCACCCAAAATATAATAATGTCAACATTTCTCCAGTGAATACCTGGAGTCCTTTTCTCTGTTCTAGCAAAATTATTCCAACAGGTTTAAGAAGCAGATTTTACATAGATCATTTTAGTGTGGGTTTGCACCTATGCATGAAGATTGTACTTGTTCACATGCAAAGGTAAAAAAAGCTTTTCCAGCTGCTACTATGACAATCATGAAATAATTTAGAATTGAATCAGTCTATTCACTGGTAAACCAAAAGAACAAATTGCTGAAAAACACCTGCAGTCCAACAGAAATATATATTCCTCATAATAATCCCATTTTTTAAATCTGGGTTGGGCATAGTGACAGGATGCCAAACTGGCTACGATAGGACTGGCTCTAGACCATTGCTATACTAAGAAATCCTCAAGAAAGACCAAAGAAAAAACAAACAAATTTTATTTGAAAAAAAAAAAAAAAAGTAATGCAACTTTTCAAATAAGGCAAATTAAGTAACCAAGGACAAATGAATAGAATTGCTGTTTGTACATAATCTTTCTCATCATCCACTACATCCTTGCTTCCAGGAAACTTCTTTACTGTGGAGTAGAAACAAACTCTTCCCTGTACACTTTGGGTCCTAGATGAGTTATTTTCCGCACCTCTGAGATGTGGCTGGGTTCTCCCAGCACTGGGCTTCTGGAACATCTCCCTGTTCCTTTGCCAGGTTCATCCTGCACTCCCTTCATCACTTTGTGTCCAAACATGCTCAGAGGCCTGATGAGGAAGAGCCACCTCCCCTTCCCTCAAGCCCCACATCTCCCAACAACTCTCTTAAGGGAACATAAGCATGGTTGGGAAGATACCAGCAGAACAAGCACCATCCAACACAAGGCTCAATTAAGTTTCAAATAACCACATGGCAACACCAGCCAGACCCAGGAACAAAAATTGAACTGGAGAGAAGAGAAAAGATAAAAGCTGACGTGTGTCTGTTCAACAAAGGCAGCTAACCAGGACTTCACACCAGCACCTTTAAAAGCTTGTTTTCAAGCTGAGCAAGGGAAACAGAGCATGATAAACTCTTGCCCGACAGTTCTCAGAGGAGAGAAAGCAGCTGCTGAGGCTACTCACAAGGATTTTCTCTGGGTAAAGAATAAGAGCAGAGCAGAGCACACCACTCAGGTTTATAGACATTTTGACAGTACCCTACGAGTAGCCAAGGGTATATGTGGAACTGCTCTGACTTCATCCCTCAGTGGAAGGAAAGTCATTTGCCAGCCCAATAAAGTCAGCCTTCACATTATGACCTGACAAGCTTTGATTACATATATATGTATATATTGCATTTGTATATGTGAGAGTATACAGAGATAAAACCTGTAATTTTTCTCTCACTGTGACCTTGCCAATAAGCTTTATATCCGTACAAGCTTCACCAGCCATATCACTGCTGCTACTGACCTGGGCTCTTGAAATAACTACTTCATTTACACAGGACCTAGGGTATCCTGCTAGGATTTAATAGCTGTGAAACTCATGGTTTCAGCCTCCAAGTCATGACCCAAATGTCACCAATCTCTTCCCTACTACACAGAGCATGACAAGAAAAAAAAATGAGACAGAAGTATTGTAGCATTTCTGCTGGGGAAATATTACACTAAGTCCACAGTGGCAAAGTCCATCTGAAAGCAGTCTGACTTTTCTGTCAAGTACCTCATGTCAATCATGGACTAGAGCCAGGTAAGATTTTCCTACTAGATATCTGCAACCTAAAGCAACTGCGGGATTTGGTAAATCCTTTGGGAAATAAATTTCTTCTTTGGTTCCAATGTTGTGAAGGGTGTTAGAACTTTTACCATTTCTTTGCTGCAGTAAGGAGACCTCTGCTTGACAATCCTCCTGCTTTCTGGGCCTCTGGAACTGCTCTGGATGATCCCAATCAATGGGATCTCCAAGGGAAATGCCACATTGGGGGTTATCTTGGAGCCAACTCTGGGTAAAAACCCATCAATAAAGTGCCGATAGAAGGAGAAATTACGTTCCTCAGGGTCCAAGCAAGACTTTCATCTGCTGGAAAAAGCCATCAAATCAGGAGCCCAATGCTAACAATAGAGCACTGACCACATTTCTGATTACCAGCCCAATCAGTGTCCAAACCTGATCTCAGGTCAAACGGCTCAATAATTCTTGAGGCTCCAAACAGCCCCTAACTCCCCAGAAAGCCCTGTGCACTGGAACAGAACACTCCCCAGCTCACCTCCCCTTTCTCCTATGCCTCCCCCTCTGCAGAGACTGAAAGAATCCCCAGCCACCTGTCAGGCTGTGCTTCTCCTCCTGCACTCTTGGCATCTTGCTTTTTATTCCCTACCTGTCACACGCAGGCAGCAGGGCTGGCCACCCAGCACCTTCTGCTGTGAGTCATCCCTCTGAAAAATACTGCAGAAAGTCCTCAATCCTGCCAATCATTTTAAAGAGCCCTTCAATAGTTTTCACAGTGGGTGGTATTTTTTTTAAGAGCCATGATTTTTTTTGTCAGTTGCTAATCTGGAAAGAAGGTCAAAACCTCTGTGAATATATACACTGTTGAAAGTTCTATTGCTGGTGTATGTTTAAGTTATCATAAAGACCTGGGAGAGGGGAAAGTGTCTCAATTTCTAATTGCAAAAGCAAAAATCTTCAGAAGGGGAGCAGCAGAGAAGATCAAGGAATTTGGCAGTGTATATATTCTGGAAACAAACGATTTTCATTTCTTTCAAGGTTGAATAAAAATGAAATATTAAAGGAGAGAAAAAATCTTTTACAATAACTTTTGAGGCTTTACCTCATCCTATTGTTTCAGTAATCAAATACTTTACCAAGCAAAAAGAGATTTTAATTTGCTATTTTAAAAATTCCTCAGCTGGAAATAGTCTAATCTCTAAAGGAAAGAGTGCCAGATGCATAGGACAAGAACAGTAAAAGCTCTAACCCAGCAGTCTTCCTCTTATCTTTACTGATAAGAGGAAATGAATGAGTCAGCAGATCAGAGAGGGAGAAATGGAGTGTGTCGCTCCAGCAGCTCTAAAACATGTGAACCCAAGAAAATGTCTGAGTTATCAAGCAAACTTTTAATGTTAATAAAGAATTTCATTGGAAGTCAATGGAAGGATTTCAAGTTTGACAGCATAATAAGCCAGAGTTTCTTTGTACCCATCATTATTTTGGACCTTGGTTCAGTAATACCTAATTCTTACAAAGTATTTTTCATCATTTAATCAGAGACTGCTTTACCAAGGAGTTCAGTATTCTTCTGTTGCTAAATTGAAGCAAAAACTAGTCTAAAAAAGAAGTGAATCTATTGATAAGACATTACAAGAGCTCCAGTCAGTGTCATGTGATCTAAACTAAAAGAAAACACACAAACGAGTTTCCATATTTGCCTTTGATTGATTAGATTGTGCTGTTCTTGCAATGATAAGCATGTTAACTAAGATTGTAACATTTCTTAAATGGCAGGAAACTGTCAAAGACTCTAAGAAGTCTTTGACTAAATTAATTTAGTATTGAGGGAATGTTTAAAAAGAAAAACATTGGGGGAAAGAAATTACCAAAACAAGTTTAAAGTAAAATTCTAAAGCTTCAGAAATTTTTAGATAAATATTTCATGTGCTAAAGGTCAATCTGTTTCTTTTAGCCATCAGTCTGATTGAAAAGCTGCAAATCCCACAAATTCTAAGATTTCAAATACTAGTTGCTGTCACACAATCTGGAATGTTCTCAAAATACAAGTCTGTTTAAAAGTACTTTGGTGTTTTCACTTGTGATCATAGATGTATGTGTTATTTTTAAAATTTTTTCCATTTTGGATTAAAGATATCCACTAAACCACTCCAAACCTGATAGGAGATTTTAATTTTTAACCTCCCTTCTATTTATTTAACTTTGCATGGGTAGAAGCTACTTAACATATTTCTGATGACCTGTATATCATAGGTACCTATAGTGAACTCAAATAAGGAGTTTTACCGTTTTCCCTACAGTCAATAACTTCAGAGATTCTTGTTGGTTGACCAACTGCAATAGTCTAAGTATCTTACAATTTTTCATTCCATGGTTTATATGGAAGAAAAAAATACAGAAAATAAAAAATAGTAATGCAAACTGAAAAGGTGAGTTCATGAGGCATGCAGAAATTTTAGCTTGTTTTACCAAGCCTGTGAGAAGGTGAAATTAGACCCCAGTAGTTTTCATTTTGCTGTGGACTGGTTGGAGAAGTATGCCACTCATTATTAGAGCATGTGAACCGCTGGGTTTGAGGAGCCCTGACATTCTGTGCACATAAGAGGAGACATCTCAGACACTCTTGTTACAAAACCAAGACTCAGAGATGTAGGGTGAAACTCTCCTGCCCTGCAAAGGTCTACCAAGCAAAAACCACCAGCTTTTCCAGGACAGATTTCTTCAAATGCTTGTAGGAGAATCTGTTACCTACAAAAATGAAAGCATTCTTGTCTCAGCTTGTTCCTACATTTGCCTGAGATCTGGCAGTGATCATGGTATTATGTATGGTGATTGCATTGACACTGTGCTCTCTGAGCAAGGGCTCCTGTCTAGTTTCACTGGAATCACACTGAGCAGATACATTTCCTTTACCTAATGAAAATATATAGCCCCCCAGATCCATGGTGCCCACCAGGAAGCAAGGGTGGCTGTCACTGGGAGAGGACACTGTCCCCACTCCCCCTGCTCCTTCCTGAGCTGCATTTGCTTGACTTTCACAGGCAAAGTCAAACCTGGAAAGTGTGGACTCATTAACAGATTACTCTCAAATTCTTAGGCTGAAAGTCTAATAAACACGTCTGGAGAACCATTTTAAAACAGCAGCTCCTGGACATGCCATTGCCAGTAGCTAATTCTCATTCAAATGAAACAACTTGAATGAGACTCTGGGCTGCTTTATTAGGAGTAAAATCACTCAGGCGTGGCTTTCAGCTTTGGTCCAAAATGAGCTTTCTCTCACCGAATGGCTTCCTTTAGCAGGGTAAACAGTGACCACCTGCTATTCTCTGAGCTGCAACCAAAGCACAAGGAGCACTTTTTTATTTTAACTAGCTTGCAGCCTGAGTTGCATATCCCCATGGATATTAATCAGCAAATTTAGAGCTGTAGTGCTATCAAAAAATGTAACATTTTAAATTTATTTTCATAAAGTACTGGGTCAAAGTGAATGTTAATCTTTAACGGGATGAAAATATGTCATTTCCTTGTGGGAATTAAAAAGTAGACATAATCTATAACTGACTTATAAAGTAGACAATAAGGCAGTCAGCTTTATCCAGGAATAAAATATTTGGCATTTTAGAGGAGTATTTTCTATGAATTATTCAAAACAGAGATAGAACTATGCCTCGGCTGTGAAATTATTTCCTGGCATTTGTCAAAGCTCTTTTCCACTAATTAACTAAATATCTTCAATCAGTGATTTCTGTGTTTATTTATTAAATAGGCCACAATACATTGCAAACCACATTGCCAAGTTGTCTTTTATTTTAAAGAAATAATATTTAGAAACTGAATTCCCAATTAGAATGCAAGCCTTTGAATTTCAGGGTGCCATTCAGGTGTTAGTAGAAATTACTTATCTCAATGTTTATATCTTAATCTCCTGATACCTCTGGTGAGAGTCCCACTTTGGAATTCAGTATATTGTCTCTTAGATAATTTCTCTATTTAAAAACATGAAAATTGTTTACAAAATATGATCCATAATTACCTTAAACTGCTGTTTGATTGGTCATGGCTTTTCCATAGTTTGGTATTCTAAAGTGAAATAGGCAGGAAAGTTTAAGAGTATCTCTATTTCCTATAAAGAAAGAGAACATAAGTTCTGACACGCACTGGGAAGAATCTTTTTAACTTTAATTGTGTTATGCAAATATAAAACTGGAGTGGTAGCACCAGTTACTTTCCCTATTTTTAATTATGGTTTAGGTGTAATGATTGTTTCAGGGTTTGCTAGTGAGCTGAAATGTTTATGAATTGTTACTTATTAATATAATGCTTCAAAAGTTAAAAATGCTGCACAAAAATACACACTTCTGCACAGAAATCACTATGTCTCTTTTGACAAATAATGGCCACTTTCTGTGTGAAGACAAAGCTACTGTTCAACAAGGCACAATGCCACTACACAGCAGAGTAATAAACTGAGGACCCAACTGTCCCTCTTACAACAAACCTGCTTTCATACCCTTTTTGTTCTGCCTGTTTGCTACCATCTAAATAAGGTTCAGCTTCAGATGCTCACAGGCCACCACTGCTTGGGACTTCTGGTTGAACTGAGGCTGGAGAATATGATTTTTTTTGTCAGAGCAGTAACATTAACCACATTCTCCAGACTCACTTTGTTTGCGTACATGGATGAGGAAGTGAATGGAGGTGTTGGGGAGCTGTGGTGGGCCTGGAGAGGGGCTGGGGCTGCAGGGCTCCCCAGGGGTGGGCAGGGAGAACCAGCCCAGGAGAAGGGGACAGGACAGGCTCAGTTGGGACGGGGATGGCCAAGGCTGGGTGGGACATCAGCCCTGAGAGCTCCCTGGGGCAGGAGGCCGGGAGGGCACAGCCGTGCCAGGCCTGGAGACAGCAGCCCATGGGTGGGGCAGGACAGGCTGAGATAGGGCCAGGGGAGATGGGAAGGCCTGTGGGTGCCCTCAGGGCCCCGATAATACAAAAGCTTGCTTATTACAGGGAAAAATCAAAACCAAAACTGATTTTAAAGTGTTTGTGTTGTTATTTGTCTTTAGAACAAATATTTCTAGGTGGAACACCAGCAGAAAGGAGACAGGGGAGTGATGGTCCTAACTAGCCAAGGGCCAATTGAGACAACAAGGAGCATTTCCAAACATCCCGTTTCAGAGGTGGGACACACGCTCAGGGGCTGGCTGGCTTCAGTCAGAATTTGGAAAAACACTTTGGAAAACAGATTTAGAGCATTAGTGCACACAAGAAAGCATGCATCCCCAAGACAAGGAATGATTGCGCAGGCAGAATTTTTTTAAACCAAACCTCTCAGTTCAGTGAGTACATTTCTATAATTTTGTGGTATTATTAACTAACGATTGACATCACTTCTGCTATGCCCTTTTTCTTTAAATAAGCACCTTTGAATTTTGTCATCTGAAGTGTTCCTGATAGTTTTAATTGCTTTTTTAAAAAATATGTAATTTGGCCAACTTAAAGAGAAACATTTTTTCCACAAATTTTATTTGCTCAATCTTCTTTTTACCTTTTTTACTGTCATTTAATATTGGGTCGATGCATTCAGAGAACTCCTCACAATTATTATGTCTCATAAAAATATGTTTATAACCCTTGACAGTGTACCTGGAGCAAAACTTTCCTTTTTTGTGCACACTTCCCTGCTTTTACTGACATTAAATTTAATTTTTCATGGCTGTGACATCCTTTTGTAACTCTTCAGAATCAACTTCAAGACAGACTATGCCAAAGATGTCTGTGTGCTGAAGAGACTTAACAGTGATTGACAACAGATTCATCCTCATTTTCAGTTCCAGACTATGTTGAACTTAGATATGTCCCAGTACTGATCTTAAGAAGATTTTGCAAATTTTTGGGTACATAAACCTTCTCCATTTCTCCATTGCATAAACATGTCATTTGTTTCTAACCTTCTTTGATCACCCATTAATCCATAAGAAAAATTCCTCTGTTATCCCAGGAGTGCTTAGTTTCTTTAAAAGAGATAATGTCAAATGCCTTTTGAAAATCCACATACATTGTATCCTTTGGATCAGTCATATATATCTGTTCATTTATTCTTTTCTCAACTGTAATAAAACTATGACTTTCACCAAAAAGCCTATTCCCAAATGTGTCATATTCATCAAAAAGCCTATTCCCAAATATGTCATATTCCTCACTGCATTACTATATTTATTCATTATCAGGTAATTTAATTTCAATGGTTTTGTGGAAATCAGGTTTACTGATTCATATTTCCCAGAATCATGAGTGAAGCTTTACTTTAAAGCTTGATGACATGTTTCTTATGTTCTTTTCTCTGACAATAAGACAGATATAAACAATAATCTTGTGTTAATTAGCAGCTCAAGAATTTTATATTTACCTGTTTTAAGAAGTCTAGAAACAGTGTCACTAAGTTTTAGTGTTTGGTACTCTTAAGTATGTTAACTTATTTTAAAACTCTTTCATTGACAGATCAGTCTGAAACATTTCCTCAGGCTCATTCCCTTTATAGAATGATTGTGATATAGGAATGATCCAGTCAGCCTGTCTGCAATCACTACATGTTAGAAAATTATTTTTTCTTAGCAATATCTTGGAACTAGGCTAGCTTTCTTTTTCTGGTAGGTTTGAATAAGAAACAGTTTCTCTTCACTAAAGATTAGTTTCTCCAAAATTTTGACATGTTTTTTTGTGATTCTGGTTTTAACTTGTCAAGGATTATGGTCCTTTCTAACCTTCTTTCCTGGACATCTTTATCACATTTTGATTTTTAGACTTAGTCCAGAATTTGCCCATATACTTGCACTTTCTTGTTTTTCCTTCACTCTAGTTTTCTCCTTTCTTTTAAAATTAATTTTTAAAATATTTCCTTCAGTTGTCTTTTTAAAAAGATTTCTACTTTACCTAAAAATTTAGGAGATGGGAGAGAACTCTTTCTCTTTTGCATATAAAATATGAATATAGAAAATTTCTTCAAGAGAAGAGATCCTTTTATCTGAGCAGAGATCACACCATCAACAGGTTTATTCTCTATGTCTTCAGGTATGAATGGAGTACCTTTAAATAATGTTTTAATACACTTATGAAAATGAAATAACAGCAGGCAGCCTTAAAATCTTACTAACAAAACTCAAATCTCTGAAATGAAATTTAAGAGTCAAGCCATTTCTAATGTCACTTGATTGATAAGCTTTAAGAGGGGAATCTTACTTATTCCTAGTTTGCCCATTCACCCAAGACTACTAAAATAATCAGGTTTATATGGCTTTCTGTATAATTTACAGTCTGCTCACATGTGATAAAACTGAAGAATTGTTATAGCTAACAGATAAAATGGTTTCTTAGATTAATAGATTCCCTATATCTCTGACAATATTTAGCAGCCAGCATGTAATATACTGCTCTTTAATTACCATCTACAAAGGAGAATTTTTTTCAATTTCATATTATTAAGGTTAATATTCATATAATTTTTAGGGATGAAAACTTCAAAAGGTTGAACAATCTTGTTTTTCAGGAAGCATAAGATTACCTGAGTCTGTCCCAGTATTTTTCTGGTTCTTCTACTATTCTATTCTATTCTATTCTATTCTATTCTATTCTATTCTATTCTATTCTATTCTATTCTATTCTATTCTATTCTATTCTATTCTATTCTATTCTATTCTATTCTACTATTCTCTTCTGTCACACATATCTCTTAAGGAAGATTGTCTTTGAGCACTAGTCTTTGTCGTATTTTTCTATATATTTTTGACTTTGTCATTGACCTTGCAACCAGCTGTGTCTATTGGTGGAATTGTAAATTCAATAAGCATTTTGGCTGACTCATGTAGGGTATTTCAGACCTTTCCTACTCTCTTCAAAGGCTTCTTTTATACCTTAACCTCATATGTCTTCAGACAACCCCCCCAGAGCTTCTCATTTTTGTCCCACTGTACTGTCCATGTGACAGTAAGAGATGCAGCAAAGTCTGATTTACAATACTAAACCTGTATAATTTTTCCCTAGATCACTGTGCATATAACATTGGACACCAGCAGACAGACAAGAGCTGATTCCCTTCATGGCTGAGGCTCTTCCACAGAAGGATCAAATGTCAATGGAAAAGTCTGGGTGGGAGGGTAAGTCAGTTGTGGAAGGTGGAGTCAGAAAATTACTCTTACCAGGGCAGTTATAAGAGCACAAGGTTAAAATTTCTACTTTAACTTACACTTGTGTTTTTTCCAAACTAATCTGTCACTTGCTAATTAATGCTAAGAAATAATAATGAGCAACATTATGGAGTGCCACCACTTAGGATAATGCTAGTATCCCATACTACCCATCTATAAAAAAATTCCCTCTGAGCCAGAGGTCCTTAGCCTTTTGTGCAGCAAAATACAACATTTACCACTCTGACAGCCCAAGGGTTGTGTTGAATTTGCATACACATCTAAATCTATTTACATACATAAGTTGTCTTACAAATCCACTGTAAAACCCAATACTTGTTATTAAGACTTAACTGAAAAAGTAGGTAAAGGCTGTATTTAATGACAAAAGAAAAAAGACGAAGTTATGTGTTATAAATCTTATGCAATGTTCTTTCACAGAATATTTTATTTACAAATTAATTCTGTCCATTCCAAGAATGATTTCATAAGGAACATACATAAATCCATTCCAGAGCAAATAATTTATGGCTTAAAACGGACTAAATGTACCTGGCATGTTAGTAGAGGCTGATGGATTTTCAACACTATTCATCAATTCTAAACAAAGTTCTTCTTTAAATGAACATTCTTTCCAGGAAAATACAACAAACAAATAAACAAAGAAAACCAAACAAAGACATGAAAATAGATACAACTTGTCTTTTTAAATTTTTTTCTTTCCTTTTTCCTCTCTCTTATTTTCTTCCTTCTGTTTCATTCTCACTCCTTGATTTGAAAGAGCTTTTACACTGTTGTTGCAATTTCAGCATGAGAACATGTTGACATTCCTGGGTAACCACAAGAATAGTGAGAAGAGAAAAGAGCATCTCAGAAAAGCCAGGCTCATTACAGCAGCCTGCAGTGAGAGCTGGCAGGAACAGGCCCTGGGAGCTGCACGTGAGCTGCTCTTCTGATCACAGCTTTTCTCCTGTGAAAAAGAGACAGGCCACTTTCCAGAAAGATGCCCACAACCCAGATTTGAACCAGAGCACAGGCTGCAAACAGCAGGTCCAAAGACATGTGCACTGATGGCCTATGAGCTTTGTGATGGAAATGTAACACAGTGCCCCCCAAAACTCACCACTTCATACTTTTGGTGATCCCTTAACAAAGGTGGATGTACTGACCTCCTAAGTGAATCATGGTATTGCTTTGAAGAAGGTTGATTATTCCTGATGGTCAGTGACTGGTGCTTGAATACAGAATAGATTTTCCTGTCAGATAAACTTCTTTCCAAAAGATTTCAGGTGGATCACTCAGACTGTTCCCAAAAAATAGGGGTGTGACTTTTCCCAGTGGATCAGTTTCTCTTAGCCTTTTCCTCTGATTTTCTCTTGGGAATAGACAGTCAAAAATGCAGTGTCTTCAAGTTTCATGCTCTTAATACCCCTTTGCTTTGCTTTACATCCAATTTTAAGATTTAGATGTATGTCTATTTTCATGTAGGTAAATGTATCCATAGAGTGGCAGCATGTTATATTTGTACAGTCCTGCAAAGATGCTTATAAAAACTGGACTGTTTTCTCTGTCTCAGCCTATGAATTTAGTCATGGTGTTTATTGTCTTTAGCTGATAAATGGCCTCTTCCATAAATATTGCTTTCATATACAACAAGAATCCAAGTCTTACCTGTAACATTGACATTGTCACAGAGAGGAGAGATATTTCACTTTTAGCAAGCAAAAAAAATAGTGATTTTGTTGGTGTGACTAATTAAATTTTTGCTACATTTATGCTGCACTGAGGTATCATGATTTGGAGATAATTGCTGGAGCCAGTCAGTTTTATTTAATATTCTTCAAACACAGTCAAGAGCATCCAGAGTTTGAGACTGGCATTTATTTTGTTTTGTGTAGGTAAAAATCCAGGCAAGGTAAATTCTCTTCTCATATCAGTGTAAATCTGGAGTAATTCCACTGAAAGTAAAGTGAGTCAGATTTGTGCAAGTGCAGTAAAGGTAAATTCAGACCTCATAATTTCTTCATTGCTATACTCAATGCCATGAACTTAGAAAAGATAGGTCTCTGGTTTTTTTAGTGATAACTGACAGCACCTTCAACAAACATGCACCCCCATAAACATTTTCATAAGGCTGAATTTTTGTTCTAAAATGTTTCACCATTGTAAGAGCCACAAAGAATATGCTTTTTTCTTTATTTTTTCTTTCTTATTTTTTTTACAATTCCTCAAAAATTTTGTTAGTGTTTTTAAACTTTTTAAATCTTTATTTTGGCAGATAAAGGAACTTTTTTCCAGCTAGAAATTTTGCTCAACTAGAATTTGAGGACTGTGCACATGATTATGTTAGAAACAAGATTTCCCATGATCATATTAGATCATATTAAACCATATTAGATCATATAATTTGCACATTATCATATTAGAAACAAGATTTACCCAACAATCAAATCAGAGCAGCAACAGAGCAACAGCTTGTGTGGAGATCAAGAGGACAGTAAATGCTTAGAGAGAGTGCAGACAGCACTGCACCTCTCACAAACACACTGTATGGTTGTGGGAGCACATGAGTGTAAACCACACAGATCAGCTGCTGCCAGGGCCTGCTGGGCTTGTGAACTTCATCCTGTCTGAGAAAAAATAGAAAAGAATATGCCAGCGAGTCCTTACCTGCATTAATGCCTTCATTAAAGAAGCAAAGCAATGGCCTCTCATTGGAAACTGATCCTGTTATCCTCTCTAGTGCAAAGCACAGGCAGTTCCCATCAGGATCTTTTGCATCAAAATTGTCAGAGAGTGGAGCATGTGATGTGGGAGACTTTGTTCAGTGTCTTTCTCAGATGGAGATTATCCAGACTCCTGTTTTGCATCTCCCAGACATGTGTCCTAACCATAGAAATAGAAATAGAAATGAGGAACCTCTGAGCTCCTTAATGCATCTCCCAGCTATGCTGAGCTGCATTAAAGCAAGCCCACATCTGTCTCCATGCGCAGCAACTACTGCCATGAGACTGCAGCACGGTTTGACAAGATGCCCAGATTTTAGGATTTAGATTTACAAATGCCTTCTCAGGTTTTCTGTGCTTCCAAGGGACCTAGGGGACTGATTCCCACAGGTCCTTGGATATCACTAAGCATCCAGTTCCCTGCTCCAGCTGATGAGACTGCTTATGTGCATGTGTCAGTCTTGTATGTCTGTACAACTTACCCTCTTCTGGAGAGTGAGATGGGGTCTGGTATTGAATATGCATCAGGGACACATGGATCTGAGCCCATGGCAACCTTCACAGGAGTCCTGTGGAGCAGACAGAGAGGCTGTCAGGCTGACACAGCCGAGTGCCTTGCATATTATTATCTGCTTCTTCCAGTCTCCAGCTGACTCTTACTGACTTTGCCACTGGGGTTTAAATTTGTGACCACCTTACACTTCAAATCTTATTTATGCAGTCAGTTTAGTAAAATGGTATTAAAATAACACCACTGCACCTCACATTTTCACCATTCCTTCATGTCTCTAGTAGTTTAACCAGGGTCAGTAGCATTTTTAAATGACTTGCAGCAAATGTGTTAAGTACTTAAACAATAGGCTCCATCAGTTCCAGAAAAGCTGTTTTATTCTACTAAGTCAATTATCAGTAGTTTCAAAAGTCCCTAAATAAGTAGTTGTCTGACAGATCATAATAGCTCCTTCTGTTACTCTATGCCAATTCATATACTGCTGCAGAATAATTTGCTTTACTCTTTTGTTTAGGATTTGAAAAACAATCATGTTGAAAGGAAGCAGAAGAAATATTATAATAATGGAATAACAAAACAAAAGCAATTTGAGGAAAAATAAACTTCCTGCTCTCAATACTGCTGTGCTCTTTTAGCAATGGATTTACCAAATCTCTCAGTTCTCTGGCAATAGCTTTAACATGCCAAGGTTCCACTGGCTGAAATCATCTGCCCCGTACTGCCATCAGATTGGTATTCATGGCCAACCCCTTTCACAACTGATGCTGAGCCTTGGGGAAACCACCTGGTTGTCTGTGCTCTAAGGGGAAAATCTCGCTTCTTGAACATCTTTTATGCCAAAAGCATGCAGGCTGGAGGTAACCCTGCCCAAAAAAATATAGGGGGAAAAACAAAAGGTTGTGGCTTTATTAATGGGCTCCCATCAGCTGTGCTGTATCCTTTCATTTTCCATAATTGCTTTGGAGATTGAGCTTTGCTGAGTGTTCCCAGAGGCTGGTTTTTAACTGCAATGTGCAAGTGGCCAGGGTGCTTGGTTGGCCAGGATTAGCTTGTAGGTTCTCCACTCAAAGGGAGAAAGCAATACTGCAAGACACTTGTGATCTGCTGTGGCTATCCAAAGCACTCAGCACACACATGAAGGAAACCCTTCATGATCCAAGACACAGCTTGGATAATGTCTGCAAAGCTGTGGGATCCCCATGGATACCATGGGATATGGACATGCCATATTCCATCTCTGAGATAGCAGCAACTGGAGCTGGCAGCAGATGCAGGATCAAGGCCAAGGGAAGGTAATGCTGAGCAGTGCTGAGGCTGCAGCAGTGTGCTCTTTGTAGCCCATAGCAGCAGTAACCTCAATATAGCCTCTGAAGCATTTTCATGCAGTGTCCCAGATACAGGAAATTTCACCAACAATGAATTGAGGTGCTCATTACATCCTTAGCCAAGGCCAGATTTTAGGTTGGGAAGAAGCCACTGATTCCTACCTATAGCAAGAAGACATAGAGGAGTGGAGTGTTTTGCCTTCCATTGAGTACATGGAACAAATGTGTAACAGGAACTCAGTCATTTAATGAACAGAGACATACTCTGGTTTGGCTCCTGATCTGAATCATCCATCCTTTTCAGCCACCATTATTCTACTCCTGCATGTCTGCTATTGGAGCTACTGCACCTACAGCCAGTATTGTGTGGACACTCACACTGTGAAAAACCAATGTCCATGAAGGAGAGAATGGAGTGCTCAATTTTGTTTGAATAATGGGAGAGAGTCTACTGGGGCATACTCCTATGAGGTTTCTCTCTTGAGGCTTCAGAGGACACAGCCTCCTTCAATGTTGAACTCTGGGTCGCATGTTGCCCTCTTTCTTTCCCACTGGCTGAGGTTCTAGGAAGGCACAGCCTTCCTGAACTGCCACATATTCCCCCCTTGACCATATCATTTTGTCCCAAGGCTCAGAAGTTCAGGCTGTCTGGGTTTTGTGGATCCACCAGAAGTTCTGATTGTCTGGGCTCTGCAAAAGGCTTTGCATGGACCCATTTGTCTATTACCTTGAAGTTCAAGCTGTAGCCACACTGATTTGAGTTCTGTAACAAACATGTGGGGTTTGAGGTGGGCAGAGCATTAAGACCCATTTCAAAGCCATTAACACCCATTTCTTCTGAAGACCCTCACCCATCAGTTTTTTGTAAAGACATTCTGAAAATGTTGAGTTAGGACAATATCCAGGGAAAATGTTGTGTTAGGACAATATCCGTTTGGTTGTGGATCACCACGCTTCCAAATACTGTTTTTATGGATTTCCAGTTTTACTCTACGAGCACCTGCTAACCCCATAAATTTAGCAGATGTGTAGAAACTACTATAAAGGAAATTATAAAATAAACTGACATGGGCATGTGGAGACCCCTTCCCGAGCAGAAATCCATTTTCTGTGGAATAGTAAAATAAAATAGTTTACCACAAATCTTCAAAGAATAGTTTAAGCTGGCTTTATCTGTGCTTGTGGCTGAGCAGAGAAAAGCAGACAAAAATTTGACCTGGTGGTTTTGTTTAGCTTATACTTCATATGCAGTTCACCATTTGCCTTCATTGTTCACATTATCAAATGAGTCTTTCCCTCTCCAAGCATGACATGTATTCCTACTGTCCAAAGTTTGGTTAATATCCATACATAAATCCAAATATTTGTAGCATCTTTCAGGTCAATTTGGGGAGAAGTTCTTGAAAATCCATAAGTTGTTCTTATGGGTTTGCATTCTTTGTCCCTCTTTCTGTGTGTATTGTGATAGGGGGCAATGGAGGGAAATAATGTCTTCTTCATTAGAATTCAAAGACAAAGTTTCTTTGATGCTTTGCTTATTATTTTTATAAATAGTCATAAAATAGTGCATTCTTTATCCATAATTTAACAGATCACTATGTTTACTTCCCTGTACATTTTTTTTCCCCTGCAAACTGCAGATAAGGAGTCACTCATATGTGGCATAAAGCTCTTTCTTAAAAAAATTAGTCATGGTGACTAATAGTTGGTATCTTTCAAAATTGTGGCTATTCAGCTACTACATTATAGAGATGCAGAATCAAAATTCATAAGAAATATCAAAAGCCTTTTGTCAGACTCAGAAAACCAAAGGAGTATGAAGTTGTATTATCTCAGGGACAGTGAGATGAGAAACAGTGGCATACCCAAATGAGAAATTAAAAAGGTTTAGCCAACAGTACTCAATGAACATTGCTTCACTGAGGCAAAATTATCTGAAATATTTCAGAACATTTCCTAAGGTTACCTATCAGGGCAAAAAAAGAAGAGGATATTATCTATTATTAGTGTTGGGCTTTTAAATACATTTGACCACAGGCCATTGAAGCAGAAGATAATGTGTTTTTTAGTATGAACATGTTTTCCATGCATAATAAGTAGTGATCAAAAATGCATAAAAAAGGAGTAGCCCAATGATAGGAGACTATTTGTGGGTTTTCTTACAGTAATGGGAAATGGACTTTGATTACTTCTCAGAATTTGTATCAAAGAAGACTATTTTTATCTACTTGGCTGTTGTAGTCCAAGTAACTTCTGTGTGGGAGGCTGTGCTAATGATCTGCATGTACATCTCAAAGCATTGCTCTTTGGAAGAACAAATCAAATTTGAAGATATCTGAGGCATTTTTAATTTCTTCTCTTTTGAGTGGACTTTCCAGCCACACATAGTTGTATGTAGTCCATGAGAACTCTTCCTCACTGGCAACTAAATAGGCTATCAGGCTAGACGCTCGCTTATTTTTCTGACAAGACTGAAAGCATGCATTTTTTTTCTAAGACAAAATATGTTCCCTGAAAAAATATTTGAACCACTAGCAGGACACCCAAAGACTTTCTACATTTTCTGAAAGCTTTACTTTTCAATCATTTGGATGCCTTTCATGGAAAGGTGTTGAAGTTCTCAGTTATGTCTCATGAAACTACTCTTGTGTCAGAGTAAATAACAAAATAAAATAAAACAAACAAACATACACACACACACAAAAAAAAGCACCAACAAAATTAAAAGAAACCACAGACTTGTATCTTCAGTGCCCCACTGGAAACCCTCTGAGGCATGATCCTTAGTGATCCCTGGATTTCCCTGCCTGGAACCTATTTGTACTTACCACACCAGCTCTCTCTGCTCTGTGCACAGCCCTCTGGGTCCACCTCATTTTTAAATTTTGCTCACTTCTTCACCTATTGATCCCTCACTAACATCACTATTTCTAAATCTGCTTCCAGGACTTAATCTCTCAATCACATTTTCCCCATCATCCCTCCACCTTTCTTTTTTTCAGGGTACTTGTATGACTCCTATTTTCCAGTGTTCTCATTCTCCCCAGCTGTTGCAAGGCCCTTCCTTCTTAGGCCTGTAGACATCTTTCAGCTCCTCATTTGGTTTGCTATTTTAAAAGCAAAAGCCCTCATCTCTCTGTATCATCATTTGTTTCTCGTGCTTGTCTCTCCCTCCACATGCTGCTCTGCATACATGGTCTGGGCAGCTGCAGAAAACATGAAATGGCCATTCACTTCCTTGCCCAGGGGCAGGATTTACTAGATGCTGAACCTCAGAAAGCTCAATTCTCTCAAGGTAGTTCAAGAAATGGGGCAGATTCTCAAAAATAGGCTTTATGGGCCAGACAACAGGAGAGCAGTGTTCAGGCAGGCAGTATGGGAGGAATGCAGGAGCAGCATCTCCTGCAGCTGGGTCCTGGCAGAGCCAAACAGGGATTGCACTCTCCTGATTCCCAACTCAGTGGCCCTCAGAGCAGAGGAGGTGCAGATTTCTCTGCTTTAGTCATTAGCAATGTTTATGAAGCTGTATTGTAGCCCTCCAGAAAGTGTAACACCAAGAGCCCTGGCTTTTTTTCCTAGGTCAGTAAAACTTCCTGCATTCCCCTGGCTGTCACTGCTGTAAATACCCCTGTCTGACCCAAAGCATGATACTTCTGTATGCAAAGCTGTGTTTTAGAGTTCCTGTGGATGAAAGTCTCTCAGCTGAAGTCTATTATCTGCATGGCCATGTCATCTGCTTGCAAGTATACCAGGCAGGACAGAGAAAAATATGACCCTAAACTAATGTTCAAATTTAGATTAATACTTCCCCCAGCTCTATTTCCATTAGTGCTAATACAGGAATGCATAGATCGTAAATTGTCCTTTCAGGCTCTGACAATTCTAAATTTAGTGCCAATGTTAATTAAGCAAGAGAAAATTAGGCAATGCAACAGATTTGGGGAGCAGGCAGTGGAAGGGGAGAGATAGGTCAGCAGTTTGACAGCTTCGGGAGGTAGTAATTTAGTGAACAAACAATCATGAAGATAAACCTGAATATTTCAGTGCTTTTAATAATTTGTAGCATTTAAGGACAGCAGATTATTTTTTAATTATCTGGATTCCACATAACAAGAGAATAATCTTGATTTACCCTTCTCCTGGCCTTTTCTGTGTTGACAGAAAGAGTTCATTTGTTACTCTGACATACGTGCTAATTACTGGGCCCATATGTACACCCAGCACGTTTTACTGACTACTGTGTGAGGGAGATTTTGAAGGGTTAATAAATGTCAAAAAATCCTATGTAAACATCTTCTTCTCGTTTCTTTCATACAATATAGTAGTCTGTTTAATAAACCCCAAATCAGTATAAGGTCACAATGTGTTTGGCTTTAAAAGTGAAGTTATGGTAAGTAATTACAAAGGGTCCACTGTGTTCCTTATTTAGTTGCATATTACACAGAACTGAATGGGATGATTAATAATCATGTTCTACAGTGAAAGAATGTAATTTATAAAGGTTTATGTAAATACAGCATCAGAATTAGTTGTTCATTTACCATTGCCCTGTTAGCACGTATGAGAATTCTAGCATTTTTAGAAAGCAACAAAGCCAAGATCCTCACAGGAGTTCTGTGCTTAAATACCTTGGAGAATGTGGGCCCAAGGTACTAAAATAGCTTAGTATTATTGAATGTTTAGTTAAAATTAGACAGAATACTGGCATGTGTAGTAATGTTTGCTAAGAAGTCTGGGTTATACTGAGCTATGTTGGCAGTGGAAGAAGACTGGAGAGAATGAAAAGCTTTTACAAGATCATTGAACTAAAAAAGAGCAAAATAAATAAAATTAATCATCAGTACAGAGTAAATTGCATTTGTTAAATGAACATAACTCAGAATCCAGGACAGGATGTTCTTTTAATTAATTCATTACTGTCAAAATTTTGATTTAAATAGTGTTGCCTTTTTTTTTTAATCAGCATGATCTGTGAGAAACCTGGAAAATAATGACTTCTCTCCAGCATTGTCCATAGCCCATGGTGCACTGCCATGACAGCAGGGAGGGGGTACTTACCTGTAGTAAGCACCAGCAGGCACAAACTGACCATCAACACAATCAGCAATAACTCTGCTTCATCATGTCACTAATGGCAATCTAGGTCATCAGTTCAGAGCACAACAAATACATCTCTCCCACCTTCTCAATGGGAGTTGTTATCACACACAGATTCACTGAGGCTAAAAAGATTTTGGTTCCTAAATACCTCAGAGGATCCAGCAGTTAGTAAGCAGTGCGGTAAGGTAACTACCAGCTTTTGAGAGGGGAGTAAAACTCGCTTCACCCTTCCCCATGAAGACTGAGTACTAGGTAGACAGTATTCTGTAAGTTTCACTTTGGAATACAGCATGGTTAGTCTTTTATGAAGATGACCAGATTCTAGGTTGTATTACACTTTTAATTCATTATGCTTTTTACTGCTATTCATAGGGATTCATGTTCAGAACAAATACCAGGTTTGTATCAATGTATATTTCAGATCATATTAAACTCCCAAATGTGGTTCATAAATAGGGCAGTAAATGGAGTTGCTTTTTTGAATGAAAAGTCCTTGGTAACTTATTGACCAGGTAATAAAAGGAAAGTGCTTGCATTCTGTACTGAAAAGGCTGGATCATGCACTGCCACGGCCAGTGGGAGTTCTGCCACTGACTTCACTGGGAGTGCATAGCGAGGCTGTTTTGTTCCTCATTCAGTTTGGTTAACAAGATTTGTGCTCCAGTCCCTTTTCACCAAAATGCTGGCAGGCTTCTTACAACATTACTGGAAACGAGGCCCTATACAAATTGCTAAGGTCTTTTGTATTTTAATGTCTTTTTTGTAATGATATTCAGTCCTTTGGGGCAGCTGCCTAAGAGAGACATTTGTCAACTTCACTTTGTTTTTAGGACAGATGAGCCAGAGCCAAAACCATAGACCTGAATAACTTGAAAATCCAGAGGAGCTTGGATCCAGATTTGAGCCCCACAATTTGAGGCCCTTGCTGATTAGCAGCCAAAGTCTGAACCTCTGATCGTGTGCTGTGCTTTAACAAGCTGGACTCATGCTTAGAAAGGGGCTCAATATTTGCTGCCAGCATCTTCAGAATCAAATCACTGGGCTCCCTAGCACTGTCCTGGCTCTGACACTGTCCTACAGCCATTGCCTACAAAAGAGTACAGAAACAGGGCAAAAACAGCTATATTCGCCAGGACAACTCCCCATCTTCAACAGCACACTGGGGTGGAGGCCTTGCATTGCCAGAGAATTTTCGTTGTTAGCATCAGGCATTCCCTTCTGGATTACCTCTTGCTGTTCCTGGTCCTCCTGCTCCCAAGGCAAACATTTGGAAGGGAGAGCTTGTAAAATCCCAGTGCTGCTATGTGCACATGAGAGAGCTGAGATGGGCAGGTCTGAAACAAGGGAAGAACAAAGAGAGCAAGAGGAATGGCTGCAGAAGGTCTGTGCTTGGAAAGATTAAAATCCCAGGCTCTAGGGTACCCATGATAGCTTTATACAGAAGTGTAACAATGGCCAGTTAGAAAAATGGACTTAAATTAGTACAACATTCTTGCTTAGATAAAGTTGTCACTTGTAACTGCAGTTCTGCCTTTTTAGGATAAATTACATGCACACAGACCAAAAAGTAGTGAAAGTAAGGGCAAAGTATTTGAAATTATGTCTGTGAAATGCATATGCAAAACTAATTAATTTATAGATGGCATTTGTCCATATTCCCCCCATGTGATGCACTGAGAATCTCTCTGGTATTGTAGAATTCCAACACTTTGAAAAGAAATTGCCCGAGGGATTGAATGTCTTTCCTTTACATTGTTTTTAAAAGGAAGAATTTCTCACACTGTGTTTATTTGCTGCTAAGATACTGTTACACCAGCACCATCTCAGCCTGTTTCTCACTGCAGTATCCCATAAATTAGGTTGTTGCAGGGAGTATCAAGAATGTGCACACACTGCCTGACTAGAGCAATTTTATCTGAATAATGTTTTGTGACCTTTCTTGCAAAAAGGTCCTGACTAAAAAAGCATAGATTTACCAGGCATCCTGGCTGTACTGAAAGATTGCAATTACCATTCTATTTTATCAGTATTAGTAGAGAGAGTTCCTGCCCTGACATCTCCTCTCCAAACACAAATGAAAAGTTGGGAAGCTGTATGACTCAAGTAATGAAATACATTAAGTCCAGGTACCTGTTTCAAATTCAACAATTGTGGAAATGATGGAAGAGCCATCACCCTCAAGATGACTTTCCAACAGGCTCAATGAGATGGTTTTGTGGACTCAGTCCAATTCTTAATGGACATAAGTCCACATTACAAAAAGCAACACACAACTGGCAGTAATTGATACTCTTTTGGCACTCAACAGAGAAGTGAAGTATTGAATGAGCATGAAGAATGGACTAACCTTTCACCTCCCCCCCTGCATTCCAGGTCAGGGATGAGACATCTGATAGAGCTACATAGGAAGCTTGGGCTGCTGCTCTCCGTGCCGCCCTGTGCTGTACCCAAACAAAGAACTTCCTTCTTAACAAGCATTGGGCTGACACTTTTCATGAACTTTAAACTTACGTTAAAAATTTGGAGGCTTTGGAGGTTACACACTAACCTCAGGATTCTGCCTAAAGAATACAAGCCACTGCTCCACATAAAGCTGCCTCTCTCTGACTGCCAGCTGCATTAAAATCTATTACATTAATTCCCTGTTATACTATACATATATAATGTATATGTTCATGCATAGCAGGAGTAAATGTATTAGTTATTCCTGTATGTTTATACATAATAGGAAAAGTAATGCCTTTAGCTAAGATTGCCTAATGCTCATTTGTAAGAACTTACTTTCAATCACTTATACAGTTTGCCAAAATTTAACTGTTACAGCTTAAATTTTCCATGGTGGGTATCTGTCTCTAACTGAATTGACTTTGGAAAGTCTTGACTAAAATGGCTCAAGATAATTCCAAGAACACAGATAGTAAAAATACATCCTTTTAGTCATGTTAAGAACTCTTGCAACCATCATATTGAGAGACTCTAGCATGTCTAAGTTTTGGAGCTGAAGTTTGAAATTCTGTGAGGAAATTACTTTGATGTCAAGATTTATCTTCTGTCACTCCTGTGGAAATCTGATCCAGCAGTAATCTCCTAAAAAACTAAATTCTCACACACTCATATTCTGTTAAAATGTAAATTCTCCAAATACTCTATTTGCAGTAAGCATGCTGTCTTTTCATACAGCTGTGACATCTGAGACACAGCACAGTATATTTGCTTTCTCTGTAGAGAATATCCACACATTTATGTATATAAAAATATGTCCAAGGATTCTGCCTGTCATTTGTACACATTGTGTATGCCAGGAATGATTGCCCTATAGACCCATCTATGCACTGCATTAGGGTTCAGCCCTTCTCAGGGGCTGTGCAGATGGTTTTAGTTACAGCCATGAGGACAGCAGCACCTGCAACAAGAACCAGCAATCACCTGCATCGTGAATCAGAATGCTTTAGCCTGCTCTCAAGGCTTCATCTCGCAGTGAGCCCAGTAGGTATCTAATGCCTCTGTCTCAAAGGGGCCATGCCCAAAACCACTGAGGGCTGCCCTGAGCAGTCTCTGTGACCACAGCAGCCAACTGCTTTGACCTGAGCTTTGCTGAACCCTCTGCAGGGATTGGATATTGCTCACAGGGTGCTTTACAAACAAGCTTAAGGAAGCCGTGGGAAAAAGAGTGAGCAGTGAACATATAGAAGGGTCATTAACTTCTGAAGGATTCAGAAGTGACAAAGTGCTTGAATTGTCATTTTAAGAGCTCCAGATTGTGCAAGTGAGGTAGAAATCTACACTTCTGTAAGCACTGAAAATGTGGACTAGAGGGCAAAATATCCCAATGAGCTCCCGTCCTCTGATCATGATATAAACACACAAGAGGAAGGGTAATGATTTTTGTTAGTGGTAAAGGTTTGAGTAGTGTGTATAAAAAGCAAAGGCTTAGACACATCACAAAGTGAATTGAGTCAGCTTAAAAAAACATCAACATCTAATTCCTCTTTTAGGAGCTCTCAGAATCCAGTGCATTAAATAATATGATGGCAAAATGGAAAAAATAAGTTTAACATATATAATCAAAGTTCTATTTAAATGCATGCTGAGGGGAAAGATAAGGTTATACAGACCACTTAAAAACTAGCATTTCCTCACTTTTCAATCCTTGTCGCTGTTAAAAGGGTTGGATAAGATGACCTAAAGAGGTCCCTTGAAACCTCAACCATTCTAACAATCTCTTAATATAATATTTGGTATGATAGACATTCATGTTTAATTTCTAGATTCCTCCTCTCCTCCCAAAAAGAAACTATATACCAAACCTAATGTTTTCTTCCCTTTCTGTAACATATTTTGAATTTTGTTTGTTTTGCAAGGTAACCCTCAGGCTGCAAGCACTTTTCCACTTTGCCAGCCAAATGAATATGATGAAAGGACACCTGTAGGCATACACAGAAGCCAAGAACATTCTGTACATCCATTATTTATTTCGTTTCCTTCTTTAGGTCTTTTATATAAAGAAAAAAAATACAGGTAGAAAGAGAAGAAAAGTTAATCTGCTATATAGTTGCAGTAAAAAAAAAGCATAGAAAACACTACTTTTGTTACCTTGGCAAATAAAATAAAAATGCTCTCCCATGTGCAGTCTGTGCAAAATAAGTCCCACAGGAATTATGCAAGCACATTCTCATTATGGTAGTTATGACTTAGATTGCATTGCAAAAGTAAAAACAATCATTGAAAGAGGCTTGGGTGCAGTGATTTGGAGTGAAGCTGCCACTGCCAAAAAGAGAGAGAGAGGAAAGGGGTGGGGGCAATGAAAGAAATAAATCCTGCCAAAATGAACTCATGCAAAGGTGAAGCCAAAATGCCAAGAGGTAGAGATTAAATGCTCTTACAAATGTCCCAAATGTGTGTGTCAGCAAACTGCCCAAATAAGGTTTTGAACTGAAAGCTCAGGCTTCTGCTGGAAACTCCCAGAAACACAGAGATTAGATATAGTTTGGAAAAAGGGAATCTGTCTTGGTTGTCTAGAATGAACATTGAAAATCACACATCTCACCAGAGCACATGTTAATGGAATAGAAATGTTTTTTTTTAAACTGAAAAACTGCCCTTTAGTAATTTCACAACACAAGAAGTAAAGGAGCACAGAAATTGCTTCCTTTTAGTTCCAGTTGTTCTATGTTTGTTAGGGTTTTCTTTAGTTTAAGGTCTGTAATGGCCATTTTAAAAAAATTGAATCATTCAGATAATTTTTTATTTGCCCCTGACTTTAATGAAAAATTCACAGGCAAAAACTTCTTATCTTAAACATAGCTACCGACTTCCAATATCTCATTTTTCTCACACAATAATCCCAGTGTTCAAAGTAGGTATTGTATTTATCATCTTTGTATGGAGCAGAATTTCACTTCACTTTTCTTTATGGTCTTATCACATCGTTTACAAACACTTTATCTCTGTTACTGAAAATAAATGAAATCCTGGGCTTTCGATGAAATGCCATGATGAAATGAATGGTCCAAAAATCTATATTGAGATGACTGACACCTGTTTGTAGAAGACATGATAAATGTTTCATGCATATAAACTGAAGGATGATGAATTTAATGATCATAGTTTAACAGGGAAATGTTATTTTGGAATAATTAAGTTGTGTCATTTGCAAGTCTAAATAGCTCATTGTTAGATGGTGCTTTTGTCTGTCAACAAGTCATTCCACTTTGTGAGGGTTATTTATCACTAAAACAATTGATGCAATGGAAATACACTACCAGTATGTGTTAACAACACATTTTGTGAGACCTTGATTTGGATCCATATTTCAGGTGTTGTTAATTGATGTATGTTTCTGTCTTACAGTAGAAATATATGGTAAAGTCTTTGAAGGATTGGAGGTGTCTTTCTCATGTGAAGTGTTACATGTGAACTGTATTTATTATCCTTCCTATAAATATTTTCAGAGTAAAAATACCTCAGTTTTAAAGCACACATGTGAAAGGAGTTTACTCTGGGGTGTACTGCCCAGTTTCCAGTTGTCACTCCAAGAGGGTGTAAGTACCTGCAGATTTTGGTCTGTGGCTGGCTGTTACACCTGTCCTGGACACTCAGATGGTGTCTCAAATGGATGCCTTTGTTTAGACAGGTTAAACTCTCCATGAGGAATATCTCAATGGGAAGTACAGCGTGCCTATGCTATTTTTTATTTTTAATATCTGCATCAAAACAACTGCAATGAAGACAGTTACAACATTCTGATTTCCCTTGTTGTGCATACGCAATTTTTTATTGACTTTGTATAGAGAACTGAATGTGAGTGCCATTTTTTCTTGACATTCAATAGTAAAGAAAATAATAAGAAACATAAGTGCTGGAAAGTAATATGAAAAAGGTAATTATTTTGACCAAAAAAAAAAGTGGTTATACATTTGGTTGTGTGAGAATAGTGTATGATATTTAATATCTGAATGATCATCAAAGCATGGGAAGATATAAAAAATATTAATTTGTATTTCTATCACAAACACTATTTTCTAGGTAGCATATTTATAAATATTAGAACACTTCATATATCTTCTTGCCTCCTGATACATTTATTTTTTACCACTCAATCCCAATCCAGGTTTAAAAGTACTTTGTGTCTTTTCACTTCATAGTTTAAAGAGTAGAAAATATAAAGGTGAGGATCAGTGATAAAATTTAACCAAAGGCCTCAATCTCCTGATTTCCCACTCTGCTCTGGTGAGCAGCAACTCTGTGTAATGTCTTTTCACACCAGTTTCTACACTTTGCCAGATACAGAAGCCTTTTAGCACAGCTCTGAGAAACAACAGTCTTCTTTTCACTGTCCAGTTCATTGCATTACCACAAGTCTCTGCTCTGAACTCGTAAAGGCACACACAGGGCTTAGCAAGACCTACCAATCAAGCAGAAATCCAAGCACACACAGGTGTGGAAGCTGTGAAATGGATATATCTGATCATCAATGATTTTGCCCTGGGCTGTGGGCAGAAGTACTGAAAGCATTCCCAGATGCCCTAAGCTGGCATCCACAGTTCAGATCTTGACAAAACTGATCCATATATTGTGGCATATATATATTTAAGTCTCACAGCTCTTTAGAGATTCCTTTTGCACATTTTCCCATGAAAGAGTCTTCTCTGTCTCTGCTTGCAGGTCATTTTCCTTATCCTGAGTGTAGACAGGAAAGAATGTCTTCAGCAGAGAAGAGGAAAAGTGGCTGCAAGGGAATAGCATGTCTGTTCCAAGAGAACTCTGAATAGGAGAGTATCAAAAGGGTTGGGGGATTTTTTTTCCTCTTTTAAGAGAAAATGTTTGGAGCTTTTGTACTGAAGGGCTTTTTCCTAGTTCAAAGTATATTAAGCTCTGATATTAATCCGAAATCTTGATTTAATGAATGGATGGAATTATCAGGTGTAGAGTACATTTTTTTTCTTGAAAACATCTTGTCCCTTTTTTTTTTCAATATTTCCACAAATGTGTGTAAGGTTAGCAACTATTTAGATGCATTGTACTAATGAGACAAATATCCTGGAGCTTCAACACAGCTTTCAGCATACAATTTTGCTACAATATAATTCTCCATTTATCTTTTTTGCCATAATATCCATTTCTTGTTAAAATCAATTCTTTATTTATGGGAATAATCTATTCGATTTTATGCTCCATAGTCTAATTACCTAACAAAGATGAACTTTGTTCTTTTTGGAGCGGGCTTCCCTGAGGGCCTGGATTTCAAGTCCATAAAGTCAGGACAGTTCTACAGAAATCGGACATGCTTTGGGGGGACAGTACCCTGAACCTGGAGTCACTGTCTTGAAACTGAAGCCAGTGAGGGAAACTATTTCAGCTGGCCCCAAACACAGTTCCTTAATGTCTGTAGGGTAGGACAAAGGGCCAATGGGGCCACGTCTCACCCTGTTTGTGCTGAGGATGCACAGAGGCCTGAGCCAAAGCTGATTGCTGCCAGGGCATTGCTCCATTCCTCAGTTGTCTCAGAAGAGGGGCCTTTGTGCACATCTTCCAATTAATGGCAAATATTGCCACTTGCAAGGGAAAAATAATTTGTAGTCTCTCAAGCAAAAAGTAGTGAAGTATCATTATTTCACTGATCGCTTACATTCAGATACAATTGCAACTTAGTTAAAGCAGAAAAGGGCCAGAATAGTCCTGATGACCTCAGTCTGAACAGACATAAGACCATAAACATCCAGGCAAACAAATAACCTTTGAGTTCCATTAGTCACAGAAATTAGGATGCTGAAATGCTCAAGCACTTGCAAAATCAGACATTTTGCTTGTAGTCATTTCTGAATATGGCATAAAGAGTGGGTCTGAAGGAGTGATTTCAATATTAAGTCCATTTTTCATTCCTAAAAGAGTGGAAGTCTTAATGGCAAACCCATTAAAATTATTTTCATTTACACAGTGAATATTTTGAATATACCAAGTCAAGGTTTCAGTTAAGTATGTTCATAGACTGTCAAGGTTAGCAATTTATTGGAAAGTCTTTACCTAATTTGATATAATTGATGTTAAAGTCTTTTTTCCTAATACACTGTTTGTGCATTCCTTTTAAATGTGAATAAGAAGAAATGGATTTGTAGAAGATATTTTTAATTGATTCCAAAGGGAATAGCTACCGTGGAATCTGCTGATGAGTTCTGTGGGGGTCTAGGCTCCAATCATTCAGCATCTATATTTTTAATGACAAGATGCTGCAGTGTTTAAAGAATGAATTTGAATTATGAACACAGATAATTAATGTCTGCTCTCTCCTAACATTTTATCAATAACCACCAAGCCTCTAGTTAAGGCGAGGACCTCTGTGTTGGCTTAGAGACTCAAATTGCATTAAAACCCAATGGTAGTAGAGTTCAAGGTCTTTGAAAGCTTCAGTCAGACACTGCACATTAAATTCTCGATTTTCAGTTACAGAGGAGAGATATCAGCACATCATAAAGAAAATACTGCATATTTTGCCACCACTGCTTGATTTTGGCATTTTTTCTTCCTCAGTTTTCACATAGGTCGATATCCATTCAAACCAAAATAGTGTTAATTCTTTAGCTACCTCCTTTAGTCATCCTCTGTGTGAAGAGTCTCACTGACTGCAGGAGAACAAGTTGTACAACTGAAGGGTGCTCAGAATTAATAATGACCAAGCTTGTCATGTGTAGTGTGATGTAAATCTACCTTTAGGTAATAAGAAGCAAAACTCTTGGGATGCTGTTGGTATTGATTCACTGTGTAACAACAGGACAAGATATTTAACAACATAACTTTAAAACCAAAACCACAATGTTGTTATGCATCACATAGCTGCAGCTGGTTTTAGTGAATGCGCCATATTACTACATTTGGAGTCATCTCTCCAAACTGTAGGCATTTTGCTAGGATGGGAATTTGTAAGCAGGAATGTGGCCTATAGGATATACTAAGTAAGCTGTCACTTCTCTTCAACACTGACAGGGATTTAGAAGAAATATTTCTACTAGTTTTGGCTACTAAACTCCAAAAACCACCTGTGGACTTTGTGTGGAAGCCCTCAGGAGAGGAACAAAAACAATCAGAGGAACAAAAAATATGAGCTATCAGGAAAGATTGACAGAACAGGGAATGTACAGCCTAAAGCAGAGAAATTTGTGGTGCCGCACAATAACAGCCTCCAGGTGAAAGAGAAAAGGAGACTGAACACGTGCATAAACAGTGTTCTAGTGATACACAAACAGGGAAGTGCAACAGATTTCTTGAGGATAATGTTTTTCACTGGAATGTTTAAAGGATAAGACACCTGCCAAGAATGGCAAATATAATCAATGTGGTCTTTGGGCAGGGACAGACTAAATGAAAACTTCACACTGCTTTGTAATGTTACAATTCTACAGCTCTGTGATTGAAAGATGTTATATAAATGTAAGTGGCTTTTGCATTACTACAGTTTCACTGCCACTTACCAGTTAGATAAAATTACTGGAGATACAGGCATCACCTGTACATGGAATTTGTAAAAAAGTCCTATGCACCAGGATCCTGCCTATCACTACAAAGATTTACTGTGGCTAAAGAGTATCCAAAAAGTTGTTGCTTAGAAAGTAGGGCAAAATAGTGTGCTGCTTCCAGCTTGGCAAGGACAGATGGAGATGCACTCTATCCATGCAGGCATGAGCAGAATAGAAGTGACCTGAAGCAGAAGGCCTGTTCAGACTGTGAGGTCTTGGTGAAAAAACAGTCCACTTCTTATTTAACTCCTTATCTCCAAAATGTTTCCAAGGCCTCAAGTATTAGTCAGGTAAAGACCAGACAGAGTATGCCTTTAAAGGTTGAACAGATGGACACATCTCTTTGTTTGACAGGAAAATATATGTGTTGCTTGACCTGGCAAACCCTTCGTGGTGCAGTGGAAGCATTGCACAAAATATCTCAGACAGTATCTGAAAAGAATCCCCCAGAAATAAATTAATAATTGGGATATTATGGTACAAAGCCAACAACAAAATTAGTTTCATAGTTCAAGCTTAGTAAAGAGGCTTTGTTCAGTTTGATGACTCTGAAATTAGCTGTGCTAACCTGTACTACATGACTCTGTCTCACTGTGTTACTCATGAGAGATGTTCCTTTAATTTTTTCTTTTCAGTGGATCAAGTTGTATGAGGATACACTCATGACAAAAAAAAAAAAAAAACAACAGAACTAATATTTTCAGAAAGGTATTCTACCCATCAGGGATTTGTTCCTTCCCTCTGTCTCTGATGATGATTTTAACAGGGAAATAGGTACCCTTCTTGCACAGGTAATCCTGCAAAGTTAGTTCTTACTGACTCAGGCCTAGCAATATGCCTCCAGTCTTACCTTTCAGAATCATATAATGGAGTTAATTTCAATCTAATCCTATTTTTTATTTAAAAAGAGAGATTTCTGTCCTACGTTTAACACTTGCAGTGATATCTGCTGATAGCATTAATGTCAGTAACATAATTGCTTAGCATCAGGTGTTGGCACAAACAGGATATCCCTGTATCCATCAAAAAAAGACTTTGTCCTCTCTCACAAAGAGATCCTTGGGTTAGCCCTGGCCAATCTGGTAAAACACAGCTCTGATTTCTGCTGGAAATATTAGCTCAAGTCCTAAAAGCTGCATAATTACATTAGTGTTGTTCCATGCCTGAGGGAAGCAGCTCTGCTTCTCTGCTGTGCGACCAGCCGGGGCTCAGCGCCGCTCCAAATGCTGCACCCAACGTGCCCAGCAATAACAGCCTCACCCAGAGGTAAAAATGGTAAAAATGGTGCCACATTTTGATCCACAAAAGAAGCAGACTGAGTGTCTGAAAGTCCAGATTCTCCAGGTTTCCAAAGCTCCCTGTAAATTCAGTAGAAACTTGAACATTGTTGAAAATCAGATGCAGTGCCCGTATCATGAGGGCATCTGGAATGCAAGTCACACAAGCCTTGCTTACTCACAGCACTGTCTCCGGATATTTTTATAAAATCTACATTCTCAGCAATAAAATATGTGTTGCTATGGGGCATCTGTTTATGTTTTTATGTGAACTGATAATTACCCTGGAGTTCCTTCTGTCTACAAAAATGGTAGAGTTTTACAGTGAGTCTATAAACAATTATCAGTTAAATGTAAGCATAGTCCTGAATTTATACAAGAAAAAACAAATCCATGGGATAAATCAGTGCAAGCCTCTATCCAGGTAATTGCAGGTATGAATCATTTGTTTTATAAATGTGACAAAATGCAGTTTTATCCCATTATAACCTGCTAAGTTCAGCTCTCCTCTGAGCTCAGGACCCAATGCATTCACCTGCCAATCCCAGAACTCACAGCAAAGTATCCTAGGCTGGGTAGATCTCACTCTGTGTTTCTCTGAGCAACAAGTGCTGGGCAAGTGATAGAAACACAACATCATTCAAAACACTTAGGAAGATTTTATGTTTTTATATGTTTTATACGTCTATATGTACAGACAATTCTATTATGACATTCACAAGCCTTAAACACTACCGAAATAGAATATTTACTATGAATAAGACAGGAAAAGGAAAGTAAAATAAAGTAAACTGTGGTTGCACCCAACTCACACAGTGCAAACATTAAACCTGTGAGAGAAAATCTGAAAGAACAGAGAGTGACTTACAGTCCAGCTTCTTAATTTATGTTTGGTGTATTGGCCACAAAGACACCCCAGCACTACCATAACCACTGGTACAGATGCTATTGGTTAACTGCCCCCTCACATTCTTTTGTAAGTGCAGTCATGTTCTTTAGTATGAATTTTTTCTGCCTCCATTATCTCACCCCTAAAATGCAGTTACAGAAAAGGTCTCTGAAAATGTTAGCAACACTCTCACAGTTGCATGGGGAATTTTTGATCCTGGATTTTTTCTTCTGTGTCACAGGACTCTGAGCAAGGATAAAGCCTTTTCTTTAGAGTTGGCTTCCACATCTGCATCAGGATCCTCCCTTTAAAAAAATCAGGATTTACAGCCTACTTATTCTGATTAGAGGTTTCAGTCTGTGTCCAGTTCATTTTCACTTTAAAAAAGAAAGGGTTCATATTTTCTTACAGCTTCCCAACTTTGTTCTGTTCTGTGTCCGATGTAATTGATGACAGATTAATGCCCATCTGTCACAGTTCCACACTGTTCATTTTTAGTGTAAATATTCTGTGCTTACTCTTCTGGGTGTTACAACCTGAAAAGAACCAAATCCAAATCTGTAATAATAACATTACCAGAATTAGATATCAATGACAAGTCAAGGAAGCATTGCATATGCACATACATATGTGCTTTGTAACACCATGGTCAGACAGCGAAAAAAACCAGTGGCTCTAGGATAAGGGTTTATGCAACAGAAAGAACCACAAAACTGAGGAGGAAGGACCCTGGAACTACAGGAAGGGGGCCAAAGACCCAGCAGACAGACACAGGGATTGTGATTAAAACAGATGTGTGGATGCCCTTAAGGATAGCACAGGTAGAGTATCCTTAAGATTTATCAATACAACAACAACAAAACCAATTTTTTGTGTTTATGCTATACTTCAGAATCAGGTGTGTGGAATTAGGTGTGTGATTATGGCTCAGACCCTCTCCTCTACTCCTGTCCTAATGCTGTGGTAGTGGCATGGTAGTGTTTAGTACTAGGGCATTACTGCCTTACTACCATAAACATAACTGGGCTTATGCCTGAATATGTATGACTGATCTGATCAACTGCTCTGGGGGCCTGGCTTAACCCTGCTTGCAGCAATTGATGGAGGATGCAGACAATCTAGGAAACCAAGAAATACTGAAAATATGACATGAGGATGGAAACATTCTCTGTCTTGCTTGTGTTATCCAGCTGAGATTGAGTCCCACGGCCCAAGAACCCTACTGAAACATTTGTATTTTCACCTTCATCATTAGCTACTAACAGTTTTAGGTATCCAAACATCCTGTGAAATCAGGAATCAGTACCAGATTCTGTAACAGACCCATAACAGCAAAAATAGAGCCATGGATTGAAATGATTACAAGATTTGTCTTATCATCTGTAGGAATCAGGAAAACGAATTCTCAGCTAGAAACATGGATCTCACAATGGGGTCCCCACACACAAACATAGGATGCTTTCCATGGGTCATTAGAAAATTCACCATGAGTTCTTGATGTCTAAGTGTTGATATGAAATGAGAATTTCAGTTACAATGTGTTCAAAAGATTTGGACATTTGGACATCACAGTGTACAGGAGAAGGAACCAGAGGTAGAAGACACTGAAAATAAAACCAGACACAAGTTGGCAAAAAAAGAAGGATAAAAGATCCCCAACAATGTAGAACAAAGAAGACGAATATTAAACAAAAGAAGAATAAAAAATAATTAGAATCAAAGACCAGAAGGTGAACTGTGGGGATTGAAACAGGAGGTAGAAAAAAAATGAATGCAGACAATGTAGTAGAAAAGGACTCTGAGCAGCCGTAATACTGAGGTTTCTAGAAAAAGGAACATGCCATAATAATGAATAAACAATCCTTGTAAGAGGAAGCAAAAGCTAAACCAAAATTAAGTGATGCCAAGGCCACTTTCAAGTTGTGCTGGAAGATAAAAAGCAGAATCAGAGGAGAAATGTGATCACATGCTGTGTTACCTGGAAATATGAAAGCCTGAAAACATTTTTTTAAATACCAACTTAAAAGCATAAGCATAAAAAATAGATGTTGCAACAGCTGTACAAGTGAGGAATAACAACTTGAATAGAGATATCTAGTATGACCCAAATTTCATAGAATTTGTTGTGAATCCACAAGAATATCACACACTTTCTTCATTAAGAGTATGCAAATTAGTAGCATTAAAACATTGAAAACAAAAAGAAATAGAAAAACTAGCGATCACCGAATTAATTTTCAAATCAAGGGCAAATTAACAAGTCACTATTGCAGCAGAATTGGACAGTGATCATGTTAGAACAACCAAAAAAGGACATAGGATTCTTAAACAGGAAAACTGTACAAGTTGAGTAGTAGCACTGGAGAAATATCCAGAGTTAAACAGTGAAGATCAATCTTTAATTGATCAACCAGCCCCAAAAGATTTTTGCTGGGCTTCACTTACTCAAAATTGCAAAGTAACCCAAAAGATAAAAGCATATTAAGGAAGGGAACTTGACAGGTTTGACAGTTCATTTAAGGCTCTGGTAAATTGTTGGTACATTTTTTTCATCCTGCATAATAAAGATCAAATTAAAATTACCAATGGATACACACACACAAAAAATATTGGGTACCAGAGCCAGGGTTTAGTTACTGAGAATATTGGTGAATATTTATAAAGAGGGTTTCACACTCGCCATACAAGAAGCCCTGAAGCAGGCTGAAGAGACAACTAAGCTCAGTAAATCCAGTAACCATGAAATTGGAGAATTTTGTAGATAGTATGCGAAGAGCTGAAGAAATTTTATAAGAACAATGTGAGAGTTAAAATCCTAACAAGTTAATAAGTGTGGGGGAGGAGTGCAAAATTATTTAAGTGGTAGCCTTCTCTAATCAATGTCTAAAGGAGGTCTAAGAGATTTCACAGGTGAGTAGAATCATGGATAAGACTGTAATGGATGCAGCTGTGTATCCAGCAAACAGGGTGAAAGTATTAGCCTGGTCCTAAAAGATACTGCAGACAAAAGCATGCGATAGCAAAAAGAAACAAGAAAGGAATAAAGAGAAGAATTAAGTGGTTTATTGTTATTCTTAGACATATATGAAATCCATGGAGAATAGCCTACATATTTGAAGACACCATGAAAAACTGAAAGGTTTTTCAAATTTAAATACTTGCATTTTGCACAAATCAACTTAAATATTCCTTTGAACACAATTTTTTTGAGTTATCAGCTGGAACATATTTTGGGTTAAATCCATGCAGACAATTGATTAAAAAAATAGATGAGTGTGATGGAAAGACAGATACTTAAGTACTTTATTGAGAATTGTGTGGGTAGTGAGTGGGGCATAAATAGTATAGATTTCACAAGCTTACCTAATGTATTTTCATTCATCTTTGATGGGCATGGCCATTATGAAAGCACCTATATGAGAAAATTGAAGTTTACACATTCTAGGACATTACAAAGTGGGCCCATGCTCTTTCCAATATCTACTTTTCATTAGTTTCAAGTGTTATATACATTGCATAAGAATTTATCTGGATTGTTTTTATTTATCTGGATTGAATTTACCTGGCCTGTGTGATGATCTGGTATGCAAACCTTGTTACAAAAGAAAATTTACCAAAATTTAAAAAGAGTAAAAATGAAAAAAAGTTGTCTTCAGTGTGCTCTATTTCAGAAGGCTGCACACTATTACAGGAAGCTTTACAACATTACATTTGTGATCTAAGACAGTTTCTGTAGTGTTATATTGGGAATATTTTAAAATAAATACATGGAAGTTAAAGGCCTTTGTCTTAAGAAACACTAAGTAATGGTAGAGGCCATAAATTCTTTAACTGTGGAGATATACTGATAATGAAAATACTAGAAATCTGTACGTGCAAGCATGTACTAATTTAGTAGAAAGATTCTTTCATTTTCAAGGAACTAATCAAGTAGCTTTGGAAATGTCCAACAATTGTTCTCTTGCTTCAGGAGAATAACAGCAAATATCCATCACCATGAAGAATCACTCCATGCAAAAGTTATCTTTTTCAGTCTGGAAAAAACACTCACTTTATGTACTTTGTCATGTGGTATCTTGGCAGTTAGATCACACTTTGTAATTGAAAACCAAACTTTATCCAAAGATGTTTGGTGCTCTGTGCTCTCAGTCAGATGGCTTCAAGTGCATAATAAAACTTTCACACTTGCCATTGTTGTAATTGAAAATACCACACTGGCTTTAAGCTCATTTAAAACTGCTCCAACTGAGCCAATGGATGGAAAAATTATGAAAAAAACCTTATACCTACATCTATAATGAACTATTCAGTAACAGAATTCCAGCAAAATTAAGGGAAACTTCAATAAATCCAGGAAAATGTTAAAACATGGGCATTACAATTTGAAACAATAGCAATGTTTTTATGGGATTATATATTTTGCAGTTCCACAGTATCTAAACTACTGCATGTCTTATTTCATCCACTTACTGCATTTTTAGCAATATAGGTAGGGAATCTTCTAGGAACCATTATAATATTAAAACATTTATCGAAAACTTTTGCATATTACAGCAATGTTATTTGCAAATCATTATCAAAAGGTCAGTATCTGGTGAGGCAAGACCAAAGCATTCACAATGCTGTCCCAGCAGCAGGCACACAGCAATAACCAGCCAATGCAGCTTTGAGAGTGCATGGTTCAGGCAGCTGAATCAAAAGACCACAGTTACCTGAATATATCTCTGTGATGAAAGGTGTTTGAAACGTGAACAGGACCAACGTAGGAGAAAGCAATCCTGAGGGTGCAGCAGGGACCCCCAGAAAGGCAGGTACCAGAGACCCTTGAATGCAGGAAGACGAGGAAACCAGAGACCAGACAGAAATTGCCGCTACCCACTGGTACAGATGTGTAACAGTGGAATCAAGCTGTCCCTAAAACAGGAACCACACATGGGCTGGTTTGAGGGTGTGTTTATTACAAAACTGCCATGACAGCAACTGGTTACCCTACCCTGTATTTCAGAGCCACGTTTGCCCACTATGTGGTAAATATTGTCTGAATCAAAACTTTAAGGGGACCTGTGTTTGGGTGTTTGGGTTAACATTTTGTTAATTGGATTGGGCTGGTTTGGCTGGATACTTTTAAAGAGTAACTTAAATTTAGATTCATGGGAGATGACTGGCTGGAAAAATAGATTAAAACTCTGGTTTTTTGTCCTTCTTCTTTGAAGTCTGCAGTTTTTGTGTCTGTGTAGGTCAAGAATTTCAGTCCTAAGTAAGAATGTTAACCTCAGAAGACTGGTTGCCCCAAGACAAGGACAGATTTGATGGGTTCAGAGGGCAATACCAATGAAAACACAGTGATGGTGAGGCCGTCAGCCTTGGTGCTATTAATTTAAGAGTCATTTGTCATCAGTGTTAGCAACTCTGTGTTGATGCTTGAGCATTTAATGTGATTGCAGGGATGTTTGAAAACAACTTCCAATACAAAATGAAGTTGAAGCTTGTGGAGCTCTTCAGCAGAGAAAAATCCCTACTGAGCAGTATAGAAGTATGTTATAAATGAAAATAGAGTGTCTGAGCTGGGACCAAATGTCCATTGCTAGCCAACTTTATTTTGTGGCTGAATTGATCTTCCTTCTTTCAAAGCTCAGCATTCATAAATTGTTCTGGGGAACCTCAAAGTTATTTGAAAAGGTCTATAGCAATATAAATTTCTCTATGCAAAATGGCTGTTTAACAAGATTGTCTCCTTGAACTTTTCACATGATTGTGACAGCCACTTTCATTAACTAATGGAAGTTTTATAGCGGATTTTCCCCACTACTCCCACATCACTGTTTACTATTATTTTATGGAGAATACTTTACCAATTGGGTCTTTGAAACAAAAGAAAAGGCATTTGGTGTCATTCCCAGGCTGCTATGTGGCTTGTTAGCAGGGCTGCCCAGGAGACAGCTTGCAGGAGAGCCCCAGCCCACATGGGCTGCAAAGTTGTGCTGCAACCAGTTGGCCCATGGGGGTTAATTCAGCAGTCATTATGGTCACTGCTGAAAAACCCCTTTTGTGTTAAACCTGCTTAGATTAAAATAAGGAAGAACAGAAGCCTCATGAGGAATTGTTCCTCATTAGTCATGGTGCAGACAGCAGAAGGATGGTGTAGGTGTGTAGTTAGATTTTACAACCATAGTGATCATTTAAGAGAAAAAGGAAGAGAGAAGTTTAAGGAGTAAGTGGTTTGGAAGGCATCTGAGGCTTCATGAACTCAATATCCATCATACTGTACCTGGATGAGTTTTGGAACTGATCAGGAACTCACTCTTTTCTCAGCTCACCAGCAGAGAAAGTGTTCACTTGGTATTTTAGGAAATGTCCCTTTCATTCCATCTGGAGATTCCCTGGGTAATTTTATGTGAAATGGCTGCATTCCCTCAGGGCAACAAGTAAAGATGTTTTCAGTTGCCTGGTGAGAAAGAAGAGACTAGAAAAGAAGAAAAAATATTTGGAGAAAGAAGACAGCTAGTCTACAGCTAAGTGTAGGCTAGCATTTAGGGAAGAAGAAAACCGTGAACAAGAGAAGTGAAGGAATGATTTATTTATCTTTTATTTTTCCAAGTTATATGTCTTTGTGAAGTCTCTGTTGCAAAAGACAAACCTCAAGTTTGCCTGATTTGCCATTTTTCATTTTGTGATGGAAAGACAGTAACATTTCTCCTAGCAACTAAAGATTTTTTTCTCCAACAAGTTACAAATGTAGGAAAAAAATAAATAATAAATGTTCTGACTCTGAACTTCAGTGGAAAAATCTCATTTTTACAGTCAAACTTCATCTTTCAGAGCAGAAAAAAAGAGAAAGATGTTTACAAATGTCTTTGTTTTTTACCAAAAAAGTAGTTTTCGTTTTCAGTGAAGTTTTGGAATTTCACATAACCATGAATATTTTTTATCAGACCAAAAGAATATTTTGTACATCCTTAAATGCAACAAAATGAACACTTCTCGACTTTGGAAGATGGGTCATCCTTCTGAACCACGGTCATACAAGGCCAATGCACTACCCTCAGCACTAACAGAGCAGACTACGATTAATCAATTCTATACATGGGATAAAGGCATGAGAATGCATTTTTCTTTTAGATACACTCATTGCATTGCACAAAAATTGGTGGGAAAAAATTAGCCTTGAGACAGGCAGAATATCACATCTCTAATTGAGATGGCTTGTGCTTACTCCAAGATTAAATTTGATATAGTCGTTGTACATTGTTGACTAAGAATTGTTTTGATTCTGGCTGTGTGGTTTCATAGCAGCAACATTCACTTTAATGCATACTGGCATCACTGTAACTAAATTAAATTCATAAAATAAAGTTAATTTAAAAAAACTTTTAATTTACTTTTGTTTCTACATAAATGCTAAAATTGAAAAATTTAAGCACACACAGTCACAGCAGGAGCCAAGGAACTAAATATGCAGTCCTACCTCCAGACCCCTTAAATTGGCTACTCTTGAGGCACATCATTTACATCAAAAGGACAGAATTCCAGCAGAGTATGTCCTCATTCATTACTGTGGCAAGTGAGGAGATGCACGATCAGATTACCATTACACTATGTAGATGCAAAGGATCAGAATAGGAACTCAAAGACATAGACTCTGTGCTCCTCAAGTAAAAGATTTCCTAAATGTTATGCAAAATATTATGTGTCATTTAATCTTCTAAGAGATTTAAAGAAAATGTCTTCTACTTTATACATTTAAGGAAAAAAGTCTTTTCTTCATCATGTTGGAGAGAACTTTTATCCTTAAACTGTCAAGATGATAAAGGTATCAGCATACATTTAAATTCCTTACCTTGAAAGATGGTAAATGATGTATGCAAAAGAAAACCAGATTGCACAAGAAATTTCTTTACACAGGGATTGTACCACAGAATAAAGTCAATGTAAAAAAAAGTAGGTGTGGGTTTTTTAAGCCAAAGTTAAGCATGATGAGGTGAAGTTCCAAAGAAATCCAGACAACTAGAGGCTTTTTTTCTTTTAATAAGAAAAAAACATCTTTTTTTTTCAGATAGAAGACTTTTTTTGCTTTGCTTTTGCTTATATTGACAGACTGTGAAGGTCAAGAAGAGATTGATCCACAGAGGCCAGAAAAAGTTAGAAGTAATTTAATTAGAGTTGTCCAAATCTGAAATATCTTCTAATCCGATTATATACTTATTTCTTGAGGGACAGTGTGTGGGCATCTATATTTGCTATAAAAGATCATTTTTAGTAATCTAAAAAGATTCAGTTATCAACTCTTTTTCAAGAAGCAGAATGAGTCAAGAAAATAAAAACCTGAAGAATTTTTCCATAGTTAAAAAATAGAGTATGCTTATATTAATTTATATTTCAAATTAACTGTGTGCATGAGTGCATGTCTTTTGTACATTATATCTATATACATTAAATAGTCTTTTGGAGTCCAAGTGAGTGAAGGCACAGTTGCTCAGATGTGTCGTGAGGATCTGTTTTCGTGCTGTGATGCCTGCCTTCTGTAGCTGGTGTGATTCATGGTAACAAAGGGCATTGTCTGGGACATTTAGAGATGTAATTTTGTGTGACTCTCTTAATATAAAGTAGACAAAATACTTTCTGTGAAGAGGAAGGGTGTCATCCATCAAACATTTTTAATCCCGTCTTTGCCATGGTCATCCTTTGAGGGTTTTAAGGGTACAAAATGTACAGTAACTGTGCATAGAAAACCTGGGGTGACTCTTAACAACTGTGAAAGCAAATGAGTCATCATGTGAAGGTGAATATGCTGTAAATGAGAGCAGAGAGGCTGGGAAGCAAACTGGAGTATTGACTAAGGAAAGTGCAGTCGGCACAACAGTGCCCTGAGCTGTAGAGAAAGGTCTTCTTCCTCTGCCCCAAAATAGCAGTGCCTCAGAGAGGTCTCTAAGAACTCATCCCACCCTCAGATAGGCAGGAATTGCAGCACAGGAAAAGAGATTTGCCTGAAAACTGTTCTCTAAAAATCTTGAGGTAAAGTAGATTTAAGTGAATAGAAAGCATAGGAGAGTGAGTCCCTTCCTCTCCCTGTGCCTATTTGTAGAACCAAAACAGAAACAAGGGTATTTTTTTAAAGAGTGAATTGCATTTTTAAAATTTCCCCTCCCTTTCTGTTCTGAAGTCCAGAGCCAGAAATAGCAGTGCCAGAATTCTGTGAGAAAGACCACTCTTGCCCTTCTGGGAAATACCATCGTTATCTCTATAAAGTGTGTTGCTGTAAGATTTGGAGATGTTTTGCTGACTGCAGAGATCTGGATGTTCTTCAGATAAGGAATTGAAAGTTTGTCTCATTACCAGATGCAAATCTCCACTCTAAGGTCCATCCATTAACAGGTTAGGCTGCTGTAGTACATTGAAGTATAGCTATCGTACAAATTTGGTTGGGTGTCCTTGACATGAGAGTTTGCAGCACTGCTTTCAAGAGATTTATAAATATGAATGGGCTGTTGATGCCAGCCAACATGATTAAGATGCTTCCTAAATCAACACCACCACTGAGTTGCACACAAATGGCACAGAAATAATTTTATTTTGATAAATAAAATGTCAGAGACAAAAAGGCCTGTGAACTGAGTGCTGTGCCTCCTAAGCTTTCACTTTTTTACCTTAGATGAGCAACTGATACAAACAGCAATTAAGGGCTTACTTTAAGCAAAGGACTTAAGTTCCATATGCTCAAGTGCTTTGCCAAGCAGGAATGAGGTTATTCATATAATTAAATATTTGTACTGCTATTAGATGAAGAATGCAAAATTTATATCCATGCAAATTTATCCACATATAACAGTTTTGCAAATCAAGGAATGTGTTGTATTTTTTGGAGCTGTCTGCATCCTGGGAAATGGAGAATATATTCTCTGTCTCACTGGTTATTTCCCTGCACAACTGAATTTCATGAGGAGTATTGGGCAGACCATGCATTCCTAATGATAAATATGCCAGCATGATGACAACTGGTTTTACCTTGAACATTTCCCTGGATAGTGATTTTTTTCTAAGCTGATAATAATATGGCTCAGTCTCCCAGAGGGGAATAAAACACTTTCCTAGGAGCCATGTTAGTCCATGTTGAATGAGAGCTCTGAAAGTAAGAAGTCACACGAATGGTTTCTTAGACAAAAAAAAAAAAAAAAGGAAAAAGAGAAAAGGCTGGCCTAAAAGAGTTTACACAGCTGTGAGTGATAAAATATAGCAGCCATGGCAACCCACTCTCCAGTATTCTGATAATGCATCAGAAATGAGGCTATTAGAATTATTAATTCACATTAGCGGCTATTAAAATTACTACCTGCAGATTCACAGCCTGAAAATCCTTTTCTATTTCTAAGAGAAGGTTCAATTGCAGAGGGAACCTTTTTGCTAAATAGGTGCACTGTATTGTATGCTAGACATTATGGGAAGTCCAACAGATAATAAAGCTCACATTGAGCTTTATGAAGCTGCTTTGTAATGCAAGACTAGCAGATGTAATACTTCATTCTTTAATGATGGCAAAGAACCAATACACCCCTAATAGCAGTAACAATAACTGGACTCTTACTGGTTTCCTGGAAGCTAATACTAGAAATCCAACTTACTGCAGGGTATTTCATTAAATAGCAAGTGACATACAAAACGTTCTACACTGGTCGGTAATAAACAAAGCCAACAGAAAGCAGCAGCAAAACTGAGCCAGGCCCATAGAAAGGTTTTGTAGAGATGCTGTGGTGAGACTCAGGGAGTCCAGCAGAGATTTGGCTACATCCTTTCCATCCCCCATTAACTTAACTCAAAATGCAATTGCATGCTGTTTTAAGTAAAAGAAGAAACACTATTACACCAAGGCCACAGCAGGAAATAATCAGGGGGAACAGCAACATGGCAGAGAAAGAACATTTTATTTATGGAAATGAGCAGAAAAAGTAACACGCCAGCTAGAAGCCAAATAGGTACCGGCAAAAATGAAAAACAAGCAAAGAACATGAACTTGGATCATAACCAGTTTTTAGAAATTCACATCACAGTCTATCTCCTTTAAGATCCCATGTACCAAAAATGGCTATGACATCCAGTGTTCTTTTTAAAAACTATCATCCTCAGAAAGAGAAAAGGAAAACAAAAGTGACTGTAAAATGAAATTTAGCACATCCCCACAGGCTAGATACAGCAAATGATGTAGGTATACACAATGGGGCTTGAGCAGCCTTAACACTAAATGCTATTCTAAATTCCTTTTCCCTGGTCACTACCTAATGCAAGAGCAGCCAGAATTTCTTAGAGATTTATTTTTTTACAAAGCTCCCTCTGTGCCTACAGACATTTGTTTCATATTGTGACGTATTCAAATTTTACTTCCTGCAAAACTCAATAATATCTGTAGAAGTAGATATTTAGCCATCTAAGCTTCCTGTGGAGCACGGAATGAAGGTCTCAGCAAAGGAAGACACTCTTATTTTCGGAAATGGTGGCAAATAATATTCTAACAAATAAAAAAATTGTAATAATTAAGGTTATTGATTAGATGACCTAGGGTTTATTTCTTGCTGGGGATGTCCAGACTTACAAACACTGGGTGTCCATGTCACAATCTCCCCAGTGGTCTTGGTCCTGCACTTAGAAAAGTTTAGCGCCACCAAAGAACAACAATTAAGGGTGCACTTATAATACCAAGAAGGTCAAAGTAGAAATTGGGCTTAGACCACTTTGGAATGTAAAGTCAAAGAAATTAGACATGCCAGAAAAATGTTACTGATGGTCCTTACAAGAGATGACCAAGTAACAAAAATATTTGTCAATGACCTTAACTGTAAAATTTCCAAGAACTAAAATTCTGTGGTATAAGTACCCTGCCCTTTTCCCATTTCTCCTCAGGCATTCAGACAAACATTGCTGGATATGGTATTACTCACACAGATAACAGCATCCCTGCACAACCAAAGGGCTTCATGCATGAAGAAAAGTATTTGTTATTTCTTTTCCCCTACTTGCTGTTCATCAGCTCAAGTTCATACCAGCAGGATGACTCACATGCTTCTGTTCTGCACGTGCTTAATGCTCAGCTGAGTGGAGCAGAGCCTGCTGTGGCTGCAGAGCCCAGTTTGCCAGCAAGGATGGGAGAGCAGAGCAGCTGGTGCCCCAGGACCAGCACACTGGTGCCACCACCCCAGCAATTACTGAGCATTTATTCGTGCCATGAGGAGTGCTCACCCAGGACTCTGCAGATACAGCCACCCTTCCTGAGGTCACAGAAGTGTCAAGGAAGTATTTTTGCCTCAGAGCTTGCTGACTTGCAAAAAATGAAAGTTTCAGCAGAAGTGGATTTGTTTTCACATCAAGTTTTGTTTTGTTTTCCAAATTAATGCTGGAGAAAAAAATTTAAAATCTTAAAATCTTCTAAAAGGTGAAATAACCTTTCTCTATACAGTTTCTGCACAATAGAATAACAAGCAGTTGTTTTTCCCTGGATCAAAAAGAGATTTTTAGGAAACATTTAAGTAAGAAACAAGCAAAACTTTGGAGGGAATAGCTGTAGAGATCATGTGAATCAGAACAGGCATTAGAAAACAATACAGAGTGAAGTGGGCAAAAATCGCAAAGGTTTTTGCAACTTTTCCAACTTTTTTCAGCTTTTCACCTCACAAGATGGAGACCCCAAAAAGTTGGCTGAATGAGGCAGAGGAAGTAGTGGGTGTGATAAAACACTTCCTTTTTTCCTTCTCACACACTATGAGTACATTTGCAGAGATTTCCAGTATGATGTGATAAGCCCCTAAAAATACACCAGAGTACATACCCCAGAAAGCAGCCCAGCACTGGAAGAAGAGAAAAGGTTGAAGTATCCAAGTACTTTAAAATTCCTTACAAAGTGTCCATGGTTTAAAGAAAGAGTCAGGTTTATAACAAAACTTAGTTGGACACTTGCTGAAGGGTCCATGATGAAATTCTCCAGTGGGTCAAGGGAGATGGACTCCAGGAATGCAAGGGTCACTCCAGGCATGGCTCCTGGGAGGTGCTCCCCATGCCCCACGCATCACTCACTGCTTCAGAGTGGCTCTGCACAGGGAGCAGACACTTGCACAGCAAAATGGGCTTTCCCCATTAAACTATTCCTGCTAATAATGGCATCTGACAAAAGCAGTTTAAAATAATTTGCTTCCTTCTACTTTAACATTTTCTGTGTGTTTTCCTTCAGATCATCTTTTATGTCACCACAAAGGAGTAGCTTCCATACATTGCTCATTGACTAAATGACTGCTGCTACTTGCAGTCAATTTGATTTTAAATTAATCTCACATAAAAATCTAAATAAGGGATGATTTCAGTTTTTATTTGGAAGATGGAAGGAAGAGCAATGTGGGACTGTACCAGCTGCAGCTTTAGAGCTTTATTTGGAAGGCTACAAGGACACACTTTATTTCCTTAAGGATCTCAAAGGCCTGAACTAATTAGTACTTATTAGAAAACAAATTAGAAATGCATTTTATTTCTCCATATGGTGAAAGACAGAGCTACAGTAAAGGGGTGGAATATCATAAAAGCTGAGATGTTGATTTGCAATGCATAATTTATTTGACTAATTTTGCCTTTTCTTTTATGTCTGTGCATTGCCTATGAAGAAGTAACCATTGTTTTGAATTATTTGTCAAATAATTTTTGCCATGTAACTCATCTGTGAACAATTCATTGCATTTATTTGATCATTACAATTAAAAATTATAGTGGCAAAAATAATTGATATGCAAGCCACCCTAATTTTTTTTATAACATGGATACTACTATGACCTTTTTATGTGAGTGTGCTTGATTTTACTTTTTTTCATTTTTGTCATCATAAATTCTTCAAAATTAACTTAAAACTGTGTGAACTAGAATTACTGTGGAAAACAGGCACTACCAGAATTAAGCATAATTCACAGAAGTTCAGACCTTATTCTCACTGTTTTGTGAATCTTTCTCCCAAGATATACTTCAAGTACGTAGAAGGTAAACATGGTCAGTGAGTAAACACAGTTATAGAAATCTGATTTTTAAAAGTTAATGAATACTCAGAGACAAAGCAGAACAGATCTCAGTAACTGCTGTCAGAGACACCTTATGGCAATGCTATCATAACCAAATAATTATTTCTGTTTGTAAAAGACAGGGATTTCCAGTATTTGGGGCTGGAAGGAAGAACTTGCTGTTCATTATGATTTGAGTACATTAGAAATGGGAGCCCTGATCACTTTGCTGATCACTGAGTTGCTCTCCTCCTGACACTGCTCAGCCCCAGAGGTGCACTACACCTGCAGAATGCCACCACAGAGATGGCTCCTATCCTGTGCAGTCGGAGGTCAGAGCATCTCAACTCACAGCTCTTACCTCTCTTTCCTGAGTAGGACATCAACATAAAGCCATGGTTTTCAGCTCAAATCCTCACCTCTAGCTCTGGGACTACTTCAAATATGGAAAGATGGTGATTTCTCCATGCTCAGATTTCAGGTCTTTCATTTCTGAGTAGACTTCTATTCAACAGGCCTTTATAGGAACTGTTTCTTGTAACCTGCCACCCACATTTGTTGTGAACATCATGTGGTGTGGATGTCAGTATTGCCAGTGCACTTGGTGTGCTTTCAACCCACCTACAAAACAGGATTATTTAGGGAAAAATGGGCAGAAATTCTAGATTTGTTCATCCCAAACAATTTCTCATCTTTTTCTGCTCTAAGGCAATTTCAAAAGAGATAATTGTGTGCAGATAGAAGTAATTATATCTATATGCATGCTGACCATGTAATTGCAAGAACAATGATTCCAAATATTCCTTTTAATTCCCCCTACACCTGCCTCACTCAAAATTGTCCTCTTTAGATCCCAGTATATGGAGGTCATCTGCAGCCTGGTCCCATCAGTAAGACATCTAAATCCTTTGGAAAAAAGCACATACCCTTCATGCTACTGAACATTGCAAGGAAAGGCATTTTATATACCTACTACTAGAAGAAAATACAAAAAGCATCTATGTAAGCATTAAAATTTGGAGGAATTGATTTCATCGTGTTTTTTTCACTATTTGTAGACTCCAGACGGACATAATTTATTTTACTCCAGTGAGGGGGAAAGGATAGGAGGTCTGTTACCTTCCTTAAAATGTTTTTTGGCTAGAAAATGCTTCTAATTTGTATGATGCATTTCTCCATCAATGTTATAGAACTACATGCTTAATTTATACAAACTGTAAGTATGCATGGATCATATATAGGTTTTCAAATTATGAAAGACTTGTTTTTCTCTGTTTATTTCCTTTCTTGACAGGACTGAGCTCACCTTTCCACCACCTCTTTTAACAGCACTTTGCTAATCTCTGTGTAGTTTATAAACTCCTTTTTCTGTTCAAAAATGTTTTCTTCGGTATGTTCCACACTCTGAACTATATTTCAAAGTGCCACTTTAATCCTTTTTATCTTTCTGATAACTTAGGGGTTGGTCATTACTTGGTTATTCTGGTCACATTTCACTGTTCTTCACTGAAATCTCAATAGAGAAAGAATGCTTTAGGCAAAATGAACTCTGAACTTTTGTGTCATCCAAATCTTAATGTAAGTATATTGAGTACAGCCTGCACAGCTAAGCCTAAAATCATAAGAAGCATATCTCATCATAAAAATTGCACCAACACAAAAGTGGATGATTTCGTGAAAAACAAATTTAATTTCTTAGTGTTATTTCTTACAATTCCAGGTACTTACTGAATTTGAAAATGAACTTTAAAAAGTTTTGGAAATATCAATATAAAATAGAAGAATGGCAATGCAAGGAAGATAACACCATGAACCTTCTGCTACCTCCTATACCAGACATAATGATTTTTACTCTACATAAGCTATTAAATTATTTTGCTTTCTACAATTACAAAACTAGGATGTTTTCTTCATTTGAATACTTACAGGTCATGATGACACCATAAAAGCTAATGTGATACTCTTTTTAAAATACCATTACAGCTCCAAGGAAGTAGTGCTTATCATAAAATTGTGTTTAAATTAAAAAGACATATTAGCATGAGTTAAAGTATCCTTTTCTCTTTCATTCTTTGAATACTTTCTCTCTCATTTTATTTCTCCATAAGATGAAAGACAGAGCTACAGAAAACTAGTTGTTTTCTGAAATAGCCATTTCTGTCATAGGTGTTTGGGTACATACTTTTCATGTATGTCTCCATATCATTATTACATTAAATTATCACATCTGAAAAGGATTTTGTCTTCTTCTCCTCATGTTCTGCATTAGCTATCAAACCTGCTGCTTCCTTCTTGATACAGACCAATTTTTCACAGTTTAATACTCAAATTATTATCTTAAAATTCCTAAAATGCAGTTCCACTGTGGCTTAGCCATTTCTGCTGCTTTTAAAATCGCTACTTATTAATGTTAATCATGTTAAAATGCTGGGTTTTCTTAACTAGTATAAGAGCTTAAGTTTTTAATCTGAGTCTTTTTTTCCCCTCACAAATTTCCAGAAAATTGCTAGGATTAAAATACCACAAAGATTTCCTTTCAACCCATGTGAGCCTGTAAGCCAGGTTGCTGAGAAGCAAACCTTTTATCTCGTTCAGAGGACATACGTGCAGACTGATGCAAAGCATGATCTGCAGCACATGTGTGTTCACTCCTGCAGGACATCTGCACACCTTGCATGCTGTGGTTAACAAAAATGTAAGAACTGAGGAAATCTGGTTACAAGCAGCTATTTCTTCCTTTCACCTTCATGCTGTATGTATCTATCACTCATTTTTTATACACATTTTGAGTGTCAGTCTAGGTTAAATACATAAGGCTTTTAAGCTGTGCAGACACTGAAGTGAAAGCTGGGTTTCCATTCAGAAGAATAAAGGTGACCCTACAGAGGAAGCCAAGCCAATCTACTTCACAGTAATTGATTACCTGGGGGAAAGGAGATGGACAAATGAACCCTTCACCCTCAGTGCTCTCCAAGACAGGCAGTGTATCCACCTGTGGTCACACTGGGACTACAATAGATAAATGTGACTTCTTCTCTGGCAATATGTCAGCCAGTTTAAGCAGCAGCTTGGAAGTTTGAGGAATGACTTAATTTTGGAACTGAGCTGAGCACAAATGCATTAGACCAGATATTTCTGATTCCTTATAAGACCTAAAGATAGCATTTTTGCAAGACTATATAACCATTAGTTGTCTTAAACGACACATGTCTCAGTCCTTGCAATTCTGTTGCTATTATATTGTTGCACAATCTCCTTGCTGTGGATCTTCAAGAAGGAAGATGAGGATAAACAAACCAGTTTGGAACCATAATGTGTCCTTCAACATTTTTTTTCAGGTCCATTTGTGTCAGGAGAATAGTACAGAGGCTGTTCTAGTCTCACTGATTGGTGGTTTCTCCTTAGCAGTAGACAAAATCTTAGATGTCTGTTGTAATTTCTTAGATCAGTCAGTGGTGTTTGATACCCATGGCCCTTGGTTGTGATAAACAGCACAGCTTTTATACTATCACTCACTTGAGTGATTTTGTTCTTTCCTCTCCAAACGTCAACTCCAGTTCCCACTGAACTCAACTGCAAAACTGCTTTAGGCTTCAACAGAAACAGGTTTGGGCCCCAGGAGATGAAAGAAAGTGATTTTGATCAATTGCTCATCTGCCCAAAGAACACTTTCACACAGGTTCTGCCAGGCTATACTTTAGTGCACCTCCTCTATGTGATGCTGAGAGAGATAATAACACAGTTTGGGCTGTTGTGCTTTCAAGATGCAGGTGACACGCTGCTCTATGCCTCATTTTCATCAAACCCAGATGGTGCAGCATCTTTGCTTTGCCTGCGCCTGGCAGAGATTGATACTTAGATAAGGGCAAGCCGACAGAAGCTTCATTTGGACAAGATGGAGGAGGGGCTATCGTGTAAGGGAAAATAGGTGTAATCTTACTTCTTTTCCACTTCCCATTTGAGAGGATTTTGACCTGGAGTGTGTTTGGATTCCTACTGCTATTTGAAATTGCAGGTGGCTTTGAGGGTCCAAGACAGATTTTCATATCTGCTTCAGTTAGACATCTATCACATTTCTTCTTGGCTTTGGACAATGCCACCTCGAATCCATGCCTTTTTAAATTCTAGATTTAATTATTATGATGTGCTCTATATGGGGCTACAGATGAGGACCAACTGGAAACAATAGTGCGTGCTGAAACCAGCTGCTTGCCTGGCTGGCAACAGGAACCACTGAGCACATACTAGATAGCTTCTCTGGCAAAAGTTCTGTTTTCCTCCCCTTTAGAAGAATGGCTCTCTCCCTATTGACACTGGCTCCTCCACAGAATTAGTGTTAAATGACCTGGGTCCTATCTTCTTGAAAAAACATCTCCTGCCAAGTGAAGTCTCAAAGCAATTTCTGACAGTATAATGTTAGAGCTCTAGATTTAAACAAATAGGAGGCAGTAGCAAAGCTTTTAAAACAAACAGCTCTCAGCTTCAAAATTGGCTTCCCCAACTACTCCAACAGAGCCCAAATGTGTTGAGCTTGGCACAGTAAATGACCCTTCACTTTTCCCTAGCTTTGGATTATCACCACACTTATCACAATGGACTGGTTTGAGAATCCCGTTTTAATTGCCTCTGTATTCATGAGGTTTTTAACAACATCATTAATACTGCACTGGAGTTATGGACTCCTCATGAAATTATACTAAACTGACACCAAGAGCTTGAACTTTGGATTCTTATTTTAAAGATTCCATCCGTGACCCATTGCCCCTCAAAATGTGTGGTTCAGATAAGCACTCTCAGGATTCAATATTTTTCTGACCTGCCTCTTGGGTCAGCAAAGTGATTTGGAAAGCTCAAGAGAGTAGCCTTATTTATTACATTTCAACACTTATTTTTTTTTAATTCTTGCTAAAACCAGGACCTACAGAAAGAAATTCTTGGGACATTAAAAGTTTCTTCTCAAATTCCAGAAGGCCTTTTTGTTTAGTCTTAAGATAGGAAAAGCCTGCCATTTCTTACTGCAGCCAAATCATCCATTACAGGGGACAGCTTAAGCAGAATACCCCTGTCAGAAGTTTTCCTACAATCTATCTAATACAGAATACTGAAACATTTTCTGTTAGACAAATATTGTTATCTGTATCCATGTCAGATAATGTTATTCTCCATCAGCAGTGAAACTGCCAAAATGGTGTAAGATACTCAGGACTGAGCTATGACTTTATGAGAGTAACAGTGGCAGAATCTGTTTTTTATGATAATAGTCCCAAGAATCTAATTCTTTCCTCCATTACTGCAGCTGACCAGTTCAGACATTGTTATCTGAATGCCACGTCTCTGTCTCAAATACTCCGAGTAAATGGGATTTAAATGTAATTTATAATTCTTGGAAGGAAAAATATTTCATTACTTCCTATATGGACTACATATGCCAGTAATAATTTAAATTCCTAAAGATATGCAGGTGCTTGGATGGAAAGAGTGGACATTTTGATTCCTTAGTCCCTGCTTTGCTTAATTGGATTTTACTGAGCATTTTAAATCGGCTGAGACTTTTGATCAACTGCACATTCACCATCACTTCCAAGAGCTTTCACAACACTACAGGCCTGAATATCTATCTGACAGACATATTTTTGAATCTACTAACAGTTCCTTACTAAGATATTTTCATCAAAAATGTAAAACCTTATAAAAAATTCAAATGTTTTGGTTCAGTTGAGGCCCTCAGTTAGAATAATGTCATCTCATGTCTACATGGCATGGTGTTGTTTTTATTTGGGGGCTTTTAATGCTACAGTGATAGTGATTTCAAAGGTTCTAGCTCCTTTTTAAGAGATAACTGCACCATTCTTGATTTTGATCTGTCACCACCTTGCCACAGTATGATATTCCAGGTTTCTTGTTTTGAGTAAATGTATTTTTTTTATCATTGCAGCTTGATAAAACAGAAGCCCATTTTGAACAATAAAGCATAAGTAATGTATTTCTATTTTTATATGTTTTCTTGGACATGATTGCAATTTATGAGAAAAACCACTATAATTATGAATGCAAATGATTTCACAGTTACTGCAACAGATTTTGTTTATATATGTTAAACTATGCTGAGAAAGAGCCGGCTTTGATCTGGGAAACTCATTAATGTCTTTGCAAAACAGCAATCAGAACATGGTATACAGCAGCGATAGGGACTGTGGTTCACCAGGATGTGAGTCAAACAACGCCAGCTTTGAAATTCAGACACCCTCTTGTGTCAGCACACAGAGGTGGATCATAGGCAACGTAGTAAAACTTTTAAAATTAAATTGTTTTAAGACTGTGTTTCTAGTCTGATAGAAATAATACTGTAATTTATTTAATCAATAGAATTATGTTTCCTACCAAGGCAAGGCAGAATTCCAGGGATTGACAGTGCACATCTATATCCTGAGAAATCAAAAAGGCTGAGGGTGCAAGCTTGAGCATTCAGCCCCTGGTGTCTGCTCTGCATCCTCTTTCATAGTGGTTTGGACTATTCCCCTTCAGCAGGAAGCTTGGGTTCATCCTGAGGTTAGCTTCCACCAAGGAGCAGCATGGATGAGGCCATACTGTGTTTAGCTGTCTCCATCTGTCACCATCCTCCAACATTAACCCAGAAGACCTTGTACTCTCACATGCAACCCAAAATATTCACACAACACTCCAGGGCATGTGTATACTCTCCACATCACACTTATTAAAATCCCACTCTTGAGGCTGTAAGGCGGTTTCCTCATTAGCAGCCTGGCCTGTGGACCCAGGCCTGACGACAAGTGCTGTTAACACCATGTCAACAGATGTCTGAGGAACACTGTGGAGCCAGCCTGGGCCTCACAGAGACAGCAACCCTCCTTTCAGCATGCAAAAGGAAAGCCCAAGAGGGGAGAGCCAGCCAGATGCCCCACAGGAATCATCAGGGTATTGCACCATTCACAGGCCATACCAATAGCACCACATGACTTCAAAACACAGTAGTTACTCCAAGAGTATCCCAACAGAGATATCTAATAGTTGTTCCTTGCCTTCCCCTTACACAGTTTCTTGATACCTATTCACACTTCAGTGCTTAACTCATTCACAGTTGGCCCAGGTGAGCTTAGAAGGATGAAGGTGGGCCTTACAAAAAGCACAGGGAATATCAGTGAGTCATCCAGCAAACGGGCACAGATGGGCACTGTGCTGCACAGGCTTGAGACCTGGAAGAGGAAGCCAAGAGGAATGGCATGAGAAGGATCATTTACCACCACTGCCCTCAGTGTTTACTCAGAGCTCACCACCACACAGATGGTTTGGCCTGGCCTTCTACAGGATGGTGGGAACATGTGCAGGCCCCTCTTGTAGATAATGTGAGATCCACTCCTGGATGTGGTGGGGAGCAGATCAGAACAGCAACATGGGATGGTGCCCCTCTGTCCCTCTCAAAGACATCCTCCTCCTTCCAGCATTTGGAGTAACAGACACTGTACCCACTCCCCTTTGCCAAAGCGCAAGATCTCACACTGTGGAATACTGAAATGCTTCCTAGACCTGTCAGCCAGAGCAGCTGAAAGCCTTGTGCACCCTGGTTTTTACACAGAAATCTGAGCTATTGTCTAGTAGATGAATAATAGGAACTTTGGAAGGGGAGGGATGATGAATCCTTTGCATGTCCTCATGCTCAAAACCATCCTAGAAAACCTGCCTAGAGGTATCAGCAGAGGGATTGCTCTCCACAGCAGGCAGCTGAGCAACAAGTGGTAGTACTTATGGTCACCCTTCACTTTGATTGCTTCCTCTCCATAGCAAAAATATGTTCATCAAAAGTAAACCTTCATTTTGGTTAACTCCAACATTCTATTTTCCAGACAGCATCAGCTTTTGCAAAGATGTAGTAATTGTCTGTGCAGCTACTAAAGCTGTGTCTATATTTGTTGGCCAAATGGGTTAGAGATTGTGCCCTGGCCTGATGGCAACTAACTCAGCCTCCTTTCTACAGGACAGCTTCACCCAGACTTCCTTTGAGGAATGCTTCCTGACCCGTGTTGATTCCCCTAGGCGCTGCCTGCATGCACTAGCTTGCAGTGAGTAAAACCACACTGAAATCATGATAACAATTATCAGTAGTACTCAGGTCCACCCCACACCCTCATCAGTGTATCAGTTTAATAATGGCCTACACTGAAATATGAAACTATTTCAAGTTGACATAAGTAGGGATTGGAATGCCTGCAAGTTACAGAGCAACACTCTGTCCTTGGTTTATCCTTTGGACAAAGAAACTTTTCTTTGGACTGGAAAATAGGTTAGCAACTGAACAAAACTAACCTCATCTGTTCTACTACATATGAATTTGAATTTGACGAAGACAATTTTCCATGGGGCATAAGCAAACAGCAGAGTCTCAGAAACATTGACTTAGTTCAGTGAGTGTTTCTTAGGTAAATCTTCTGATTAGTAGCCAAGGAATTGTTTCTTTTCAGTGTTTGCAATACCTTAGTCTGCAATGAGAGCCAGCTATGGCTGGCAGCATTCTCATCCTGAGGCACTGGGTCAATAGGTTAATGTCTTGGCTAAAGACCCTGAGTGTGCCTTGGCAGAGCAGCAGCGTGGGCCAGAACGCAGCCACAGACCATAATAGTGAGCTTCACTGCCCAACACTCCCTTTTCACCTAGGGAGATATTACACTCAAATATCCCAGCCTCTCTAAATACCTGTTGCTGCCTTTCTGCTGGGTTTTACCGTCTACATGTAGTCTTGTCCCTGTCTAGGGATACTAAACTTTCAAGCTACTTTTTTTTCTTTTTTAAAACAGTCAATGCAGAAAGTCTTCTCATTTCATCTGCAAAAGTGTGAGCCTTTGGAAAAATGAGCTCTGACATGCCTCTGATCTTCTTTAGAAAAAGATTACATTTAAAAGCAGAAATTGTTTATTACCACTGTCTCATAATGAACATAATATTTTTTTCTTCAGGTATCACATTTTCATAATTAAGAACCATTTTTACTCTTTGGTTCTAAATTTTAATTCACCTTAAATTCTTCAAAACAATGTGTCTATACTTCAACGGAGACTTGGAGAGATTCTGAATATACAAATGAATGTAAAATGTGTTATTTATTCACTGATTGCAACAGGATCATATATGCATGCCACAAAATTATCTTGTAAGACAAAAATCAAGGCAACAAATAAAAAAAGAAGCTCTTTCAATAAATCCAGTAAGTTCTGGTCATTCTCAAAAAAGTTATTTCAATTAGATTCAGGGAGTGATACCACACATGTCAAAAAATCAGTTTCATTAATTTTCTCATGTTTCATCCAGATACTGTATCACAAAGGTCTGGAAGCCCTTTTCTAATTATGGGTAATTGGGTGAAAGAACATTTGAATTTAAATTAGCATGTGAACTTTCTGCATGAAGGATGCAGAGCTCTCCAGCAACGTGCTGAGTGTTGTACTAAGGAGCTGAAAAAATATCAGCTCCTCTTCAGTGCTGGATGGCAGCTCAGGTTACTCACTCTTTGATAAGATTGCTCAGTATCTTGCAGGATTAATTTGAAGTGGGGTTCTTGGCCATTGGTCACAGCATGTGATTTTCTGCCTAGCTGAAATCATCTTCATTCCAGTCAATAAAACCCAAGCACCTTTTGGATTCACTACATGCAATTGCCAAGCTGTTAAAGTGGGCTTTGACCTTTTTCTAGTCTATATGTGGTACCTGGATTTTGTCTGTTTATTACTCATTAAGATCTTTGTGATGGAAGAATTTGCCCCAAAGGAGGAGAAAATAATTGAAAGTTTTATGATATGCTATGGCATGATGCACAAGCCATGAAGGAAATTTCAAAAACAACACAGCATATAAATGTCAGAGAGTTTGCATCCAAACACAAATCTCACTAGAATAAATCAAGGACTGTTACTAATCAGAATCTGAAATAATCTTAAAGAACAAAGGTGTGTGTAAGACTTTAACTACATGGATGAAAAAAGAGACTATGTCATGATTATAAATTCTGCAATGATGACAAAGAAGCTTCAACATGGCAAACCCAACAGAGCAGTTGAAAACACAAAAAGCAATGTCTCTGGATAGATTTAAAATAACATTGAATTTAATTTTTTTTCACAACAAACAAGATGTTCTCTGGCAAATGCTATGAATCCTTTGTCAAGGCTGTCCAGATGGCCTTTGTGAATAAAATACTGCACACAGCAGTGACATACTCGTTGGACAGATAACTTACAGATTTGGAAACAGCCTGTTGGAGAGCTTCTTCATTAAACTAATAATGTTTCTGGTGATTTGGTTACAAGAAGCCAAAGGCCTGGTGACAATTTCACAGAAAAGAAAGTTTTAGCTGCTATGACAACCTGAACAACTGTGTTTCTCCTCATGACAACCTGTCTGAATTATATAAAGTCATGAACTCACAATGGAAAATAGATTGCAGAAAGGTCTGTAAGAAATGTTAAACTATACCTGGGAGATGACAAAAACCCCAGTATAGTAATTCTCTTACCCTTTTCATGAAATAAGATTGAGAAGATTGTAAGGATGTTGAAAACTGCTTTGGTTACTGTTTTGGTGCTTGTTTTACAAACCTTTTTTCCCCAGCAAAGTAGGTAAAGCTCAAAACAAGAGCTGCAGTTGACTTTATTGGCAACAAAGTGGTCTCAACACAGTTAAAAATAAAGTAGAGAAGACAAGATGGAGAAAGAAGATGAACAAAACAAATTTTTAAGAAAAGTGAGGCTTGAAAAAAAAAAAGACAAACACAACAAATATCCAATAGATGTGAGGCTTTTTAAAGTATAATTTCCTATTCCTTGTTCAGACTGTCTTTTAATTTCTTTTTCTAATTCTTGCCAATGCAATTTTCTAACAATCCCATTGGTGTTCTCTGATATCTCTCTACTGCCCCCTGCAAATTCAGTTGTAAAATATTTTCCACATATATTCCACACCAAAAATGACTTTCTGTTTTGACTGTGTCTTCCTGATAAAGTAATGCAACAAAATCCCACATTGTGGTGGGATTTTTTCAAAGACATTTTATGAAACATGATATTTAAGAGCAATATTCCTACAAACATAGCAACAAGGAGAAAATACTGAAAGAAACCAATATTCTGGAAATTAACCCAGTAGATCATACCAGTGTGTTTCTTGCTTTACATTTTCAAGCACTGATATGAAACAAAATTTACCCATGCAGAGCCTGAGAGCTCCTTCAAGATCTCAGTCCAAATTCTTGCACTGCAAGAACAAGAGCAGCAGACACATAAACTAAGTATATTCTGTTTGTTTGAATAATACCTCTACCATTGTATGTAATCACCTGAATACAGATCAGTGTGCTAGTGGCTGTTTCCATCTCCTCCAATGAAGCTAACTGACTGGAGGTAATCCACTGCCTAAGAGTTAATCCCTCTGAATACTATTCCCTGAATTTCTAGTTAATCCACTATAGCCTACAAATGGGTTCTCCATTGCATGTTTAACATCAAAGTCTGCCAATGTAAATGTTCCCTAGTTAATAAATAACCCAAACAAGCATTTAGCTGAAAAGCCATTTAACATCAGCTGTAATAAGTGACAAAGAAAATTATGATAGAGAACATCACTTGAAGAAGATGAGAGAGGGCAGAGGAAGGGAATCTGATCTGTGATGAACGCAGTTCTGCTGCTTGTTTACTGTGATTGCTGCACTGTAGCTAAAGGGGGTGCATGACAACCATGCAGTGCTGCTGCGACAGCTTCCATTCCCCTAATAACATTGCACCCTTCCTAGCATTATTCTATCAGATGTAGCACGTATAAAGTAGTGCACATAATTCTCAATAATGTGATATAATCACACGGGCCTTTATGGATGAATAGATTATAAGAGCAGGACACTAATTTTCCAGACAAAAATAGAGCAAGAGAAGAAATACAAAGGTACATCTAACACTGTTTTTTACCTACTTCTTAATGATTATAGACCTTCAGATTTTCAGTCTGGCAAAACCTTACTTTGAAAGAACTGCTATTTTTGTTTTTTTGCAGCAGTTATCTTAGTGTAAACACAGACACTGATACACCCATTATGCAAGCAAATGGAAACAACTGAAGCTGATAAAAACAAGTTTATAATCTAAGGGTCCATTATCATCACACAGGGCCTGCTTTTCTTCTTTGAAGTCAGTGGGATTTTGTCATTGCCACCAATGGAAATATAGCCAGATATTTAGTCCATATGGTGAATGTGCTATGTATTACTTCCTTAATCACAGAAACAGCTACTTCAGAACCTTTGAGTTGATCAGGCATTAGTATTAAAAACCCTACTGTAAATCATATGTTGCATATGCTGTCTACTTCCTATTTCAGATAAAAGCAGATTACTCTGAAAATATATAAATATTAGTGAAGAAAGAAAAAAAAAAAGAAAACAAAAAAAGAGGAATGGGACAATTTGGAGGAACATGGTTACCATGTCTAGATTTTGGCAGCTATAGCAATGCAAGCAATAGAGGAATTAGGCTGTGGAGAGACCTGATGAGCTTGTTGTCAAACTGAAAATGGGAGTATAATGATATGTGAGATAATTTGCCTTTGACACAAATGAAAACATTGGACTTCTGATGATCAGATAATCAGCTAATAAAGCCTGGGGCTGTGCTAATTTTTTAGAGTGGAATGTGTTTAGACAGGATGATGGACATTGATAAGGCATTTATATCATGGCACAGTTGTGATTCCAAAGAGTTTGGTAAGATATTTGTAAAATGAATCTCAGCCTAACAATGTAGTCAGTGTGGAGATGATATAAAAGCAAATGAATCTGATCTCTAACCAATGGAGTCTAGGATATGAGTGTATATTGCAACACATGGCCATATGTAAATGTGAATAATGTATAAATCAGATGGCACAGTTTATGAAAATAAAAGTATTTGCAGTGGTTTTTTGTAGAAGGCTAAGATGCGCAGAGAAAGAAGAGGGATCATTTGGATGTGCGTGGCTCTGTGTGGAAAAGAGGTGTAACGTGAGAGGACAGGGTGAAAAAGCATTGGGTGTGAGAGCCTGAGTAGGAGGATAAAAGATGTAGGAGATAAAAGGGCTGAGAGAGGAGAGATATAGACAAGGTAAAATGTATGTCTGATCTTAAAGATAAGGGTAAATAGCTTTGGTTCAGTACAGTAAGCAACAGGAAGCCAGGTAGTGATTCATATGGCCAAAACAACAGAAGAGGAGATGACACAGAAGCCTAGTTTTGGAGAGATTCTTGGGCAAGATAAGTGCAGAAAAAAAGGAAAACATTAGAGAAAAGGATATAAATGAGCACCAGACTGTATATGAAGATATTAGCAGACACAGTCATAAAGCAAATATATTTGTATTCTGCACTAAATGCTCATAGGAAGTCTCCATTTTCAGGCTTTTAATATTATGGATGAGTTTAATTTGTTGTGTTTCTTTTTCAAAATAATAACAAATAAAGGTGTCTTCAGCCATTGATTAATCATTTGCCAAACTTAGTTTTTAATTAAAAGTGCTGTGTGAGTACATAAAGGAATAAACATCAAAGTTGCTCCGTTCTGCTATTGTTAAAATGGGAAAAATGTTTTTTTCTTTGGAATTTTAAGTTTTATATTACATTATTTAGCCCAAGGCAAATTTTTTTTTTATGGCTGAATTATAAACTTCTTGAGAAACAGGTTTATAACAGAAGTGCAGACAATCTTCAAAAAAGCATTATAAACACCAAGTCAAATTATGAAGCAAAGATGGGCCTGAACCCAAACCCCAAAGCTAGCCACTCCATTAACTTTTACATACATAGGACTCAGATTCAGTCTTTGTAACACTAACTCATCCTTGCCATAAAATCCCATTACTGATGTGAAAATGGAGAGCTGAACAAATGTGTAAGCAGTTGCAGGATCAGGGCCTAAACTTCCGTGACTAAAATGTGAGAAGTCGATTATACAAAGAGACTTCTGAATGTTTCATTTGATGCTAGTTTATATTCAAGATTATTAAAGATTAATAATTTTCAGGTAAATATATGTAAACCAAGCATAGAATGTCTTCACTCATCATTCCAGGGCAATTCATACTTAGGAGAAAACTGTGCTTACATAGAGAGAAAAAGATGGGTGGAAAAATTAGATTGGTGTCATTCATGTTGTGATAGGGAAGGACATTTATGTACCAGACTCTGGTATATTTGCTAAGCCTTGAGAAATCAAGAGGAAAAAAATTTAAATAAAGCCCCATTGTGGAATCCAAAATGCCCACACAGTACTGAAGAAGGGCAGAAATCCTTTCCTATGGGCCATGGTAGCCCTAACAGAGGCCATTCCTACTCAGCTCTCTTTGCAGCCTGTTGCACATCTCTCTCTCTCTCTGCAAGAAGAGGAAACACTGATATTTGAGACATAAGCATGTTGAAATAAACCTTGGGATATGGATTAGTGATTACTGGCTAGGCTCAGATGATAAAAGCAACTTTAATCATAATCTTAAAATTTATCACATTGTACCATCTTCCCTAAAGTACATGTTCTGTATGCATTTAAGTGGTTTTCTTCCAGAGAAAAGAATTTCTTTAAAATACACTAGCTACTAAAAACTATGTCTCCATCAGCAAAAAGCAATTTATTAATCAGATAGGAAAAAGAATTGATGAAACAGAGTGGTTGGTTGGTTGGTTGATTGGTTGGTTGGTTGGTTGGTTGGTTGGTTGGTTGGTTGGGAGCATCTTTACAGCGTACAGCTGGCAATGATTATTTCCTTTCTGTAGATCCCTAGAAATAACCTGACAGACAATGCTAATCCCAAAGCAAGAGGGCCATCACTGTCAGTAAGTGTATTTTTTGATGTATATGCTTTCTGGGTATCTGTCACTTAGAGAATTAATCTTGGTTTCTGGAACAGGTTTTAAAACAAACATGTATGTATATATTTCTGCAAACCCTTAGTAAGCAACCATCAGCAGGTAATTTCTGTTTTCAAAAATAGATTTGCTTTATTTTAAAAGATATATTGTTGCTCAAACAGTCAAACTATGATCAGGTCAGAACCCATTTATCTCTAGGACTGTCCAGCAGAGTGAGTTTTAATAATCAGAAAGCACTGTTAACTCTCCCCTTCCCCCGTGTTCTGGGAATGCCTCTAAAAGGAAAAAAAATAAAGGGGGCTTAATGTGCTACCCATAAAATATACATCCCAATCAATCAGGAAAATGCATAAGTATTGCAAATGATGATCCAGAGACTGCCTAAAGACAGGGAAATGAGACTGAACCCAATAACTCAATCTGACTAGTTCCAGCCTGCCGGTTTCTAGCCCGCCTGCAGACACAGGCATGGGCAGAAGCAGGGTCATGGGCAGGGGCAGAAGCAGAAGCCAACAAAGGAAAGAATTAGGTGTACAGAGAGTATAACAGCATCAAACTGCATTTTAGTGCACAATATTAGGGAACTGTAATCACGGAACAGAAGGGGAATGTCTGGAAAAAACTCAGAGAGTAGTGGTGAGAGAGTGTGCAGTATGAAACCAACAGACAGATTTCCTACAGACTTAATCTCCAGACTTCAGCTGACCTTAAACTCAGGGCTTCAAAAGGGCAGCGAGGGAGAGTGAGAGTAGAAATCTCAGACTCAGGGCTAGAGACAAAGGGATGGAGGAGTCTGGATTTGTGTATGGTTTCTGTACACAGATGTAACACATTTGTAGTTAATCTGTGTGGCTGCAGACTGACAACTATGTTTGAAAATTATTTCAAACAAAGCTGTATCTTCAGAGTGGACAGGGGTTTACTGCCATGGCTACACTTGGAGGATGACCCTGTCCTCAGTAAAACCCAGCTCTTTTCCCACTGCATCCTTCAGAAAAACTCCTTATGGAGTAGGTATTCTATCAGGCCTTTTTCCTGATGAAGCATTAACAGAGTTTGCCTTGACTGTGCACCAGTAACAAATTGTTTTCAAACTGTCCTGGGACATGACAGAGGCTGACATCCACCCCTGGCTGTAGGTAATTTTCCTAGCACAGACCCACCTTTGGGAACCATTTAACTCTGTGTTTCAGCTTTCAGCCTTGGAGCTCTCCCTGAAACCCCTACCCCAGGGACTGGATTGCCCTCACACAGAAGGTGTACAAAGTACTCCACATAAAAAAGCAGCTGGGTTCAGCAAGGTGATCACTCCCCAGGTGCAGGGACAGCCTGTAAGGCAGGGCAATAGAGCAATTCCTTGGACAGGGCCCGTAGGTGGTGAGCACCAGACCGTGCAGCCAAAGCAGCAGGATTCAGAGCCTGGTATGTCCCCGCTTTGTTCCTTCCTCTGGTGCCTGTGGGGGTGGTGGGGAGAATGCTCAGGAGGAGACACACACTCCCCAGTGGGGATTTCATGCTGCACAGCCTCCTTCGGGAGCAGAGCCGGCCCTGGGGGACCCCACAGCTCCTCAGCCCCTCAAGAGGCTTCATGAAAGACTGACAGAGTGAGGGGGGCAAAGCTGAAACAGGGGCTGAGAGAGATGGGAATGACAGCAAGAGTGGGAGAGAAGGGACGTGGGAAAAGGGTGGGAAGGGAGGGGATACAGGGAGGCAGATGTGCAGTGGCCAGATGAGCGTGACACCTAGGGGTGCTCTGACAGGGGTGCTGGCAGCTCACCCCACATCAGCACAGCCTGCTTCCCCTAGGACAAGCAGGGACGGTGGTGTCCCAGTGGGGAAGGGGCAGGGACTTCGAGGGACACGCACTCTCTCACGAAACAAAAAAAAAAAAAAAAAGTGTCGGAAGGGGGAGAAGGTGGCGGAGGAGGGAAAGGTTGCAGAAGGGATGGCCCGGGAAGGGACGGGGCAGGGTTCCCGCGGGGTCCCGAGCCGGGAGGCGGGAGGGATGCGTGTGTGTGTGTGTGTGTGTGGGGCCGGGGCGACGGGGGCGGCCGGGCAGGGCACGGCAGGACACGGCGGGGCAGGGCCGGGCAGGGGCGGCGGGGCAGCGCAGGTGGTGCCGCCGCCCGCATGGGCTCTACCTGCCGTGCCGGGGCCGCCGCCTCCCGCCCCCTCTGCTCCGCTCCGCGCGTTCCCCCTCGCCTGTCCCCGCCTCGGCTGAGCGCCAGAGCTGGGCTTGCCGTGTTTGTTTGTTCGTTCTTCCGCGCTGCCGATGTCTTGGGGGGCTGAGGAGGAGAAGGAGGAGGAGGAGAAGGAGGAGGGCGGGGAGGGGGAGGGGACTGGGGCTTGGGAGACGGCGGTTCCTCGGCCTCTCTTATTGCCGCTGAGTTGCGCTCCTCTTCCTCAGGCTGCGAGCAGGAGCCGCCCGGGCGCTTCCCACTTCCCCGGCCGGCCGGCAGTGCCTGCTGGGCAGCGCGCTCGCTCGCTCGCCTCCCGCCGGGGCAGGTGAGTGCGGGCACCGCCGGGCACCGCTGGGCGCCGCCGCCCCGGGGCTCCCGGGCTCCGGCCCCGCGGGAGAGCGGCCGCTGCAGAGCGGGGCAGGCAGGGGGGACGCAGTTTGCCAAACTCCGGCGCCAGGCTGGTCCCCGCTCACGGCCGCTTTCCCTTCCTTGTCTCCCCTCCGCAGAGCACCCTCGCCCAGCAGAGCGCTCCCGAGGTGCTGGCAGCCGCCAGTATTTTTTGTCTGTCTTGTTTGTGTGTTTGTTGGGTTTTGTTTTTGTTATTTTTTTCCCCTCGTTTTTATTTGGCTTTCTAGTCTCGCTGGGAATGGCAAGGGCAGCGGCGCCTGGAGAAGGAACAAGTGTGGGGAAAGGGAGAGGGAGCCGGAGCTAAATGACAGGATGCGGGCGGCTTGAGGCACAGAGAGAAGCCAGCCTCCTTCTGTCCCCGAGACTGCCCCTGCGGACCGTGCTTTCTGCTCCTCACTCCGGCTGGAGGATTTAAGGAAGAGTTGTGCGTGGAAGGCATTTTTATTTTTTTTTTTTTTCCTCCTTTCCCTGCTGTCGGAAGGGAAAATGGATTGGGGACTTCTCCTACACTGTGCAGCCCTCACCTTCACCCTGGCCAGGGCTCTGCGGAGCGGTGAGTGTCACGGGCACGGCGGCTCTGGGCTCGGGCACATTCGGGGCTCCGGGGGGCGGGCGGCGGTGCCCGGCGGGCCGTGGGACCGGCACCCACACAAACCCGGCTGGGGGGAACTTTCTGCCCGAGGAGGGATGCGGCGCAGCCCTCGTCTGAGGATCGCCCTCCCCGACATTGCTTTCCGACTTTATTTTCTGCTTTTTTGGGTTATTGTATAAAGCAGGCTGCTCATTCTCACTAGATCAGGACAGCCAATTATCTTAATAGCGTCCCGTCCCATAGGCAATTAAACGTCTCTCCTCCGATATCTGAAAGATAATGAATGCTTTAAAGCGAAGGCTCTCTTCCCCGCCCGCCCTTTCTGTTTTCCAACGCGTAAATTTTTAGATCATGCCTCCTACTAGCTGTGTGTGTACCTGCGAATAGTCTGCACACGGAGTACCCCTTTCCCAAGTCTGCAGTTTACGTGCAACTTACACTGTGCCAAGAGGGGAGCTGAGCTCTGTGAAAGCTCGAGACTTCCTTCCAGGAGGAGAAATCCCAGAACAAATGAGTGGTGCGTCTAGTTCACTGTCAGGCAACCCTTGAAAACACAACTAATTAAAAGCACCGTGCTCCTCCTTCCCCGAACAATGCCAGGGCACTGTGAATATTTCACTGCATGATGCATTTTTAAAGATGGTCTAATTGTGGGACTGCTTGACGTTTAACTCTTGCACATGAAACAGCTCATGTGAATCTTCCTTTCCTGAGAAATCCCGAGCAATTACTATTAACTAATTATCAAATATTTACTTTTGCCTGGCTGGTTTTCAATCAAAGTAATTAAAAGAAGAGAGCACCCTCCACTTACCCTGGTATATTGTTTTAATAAGGGACCGCAAGTGGAGTGTCAAGCAAGAGTATTAAAATCACATATTTTATGATGGAAGTTAATCTCTTTCCCAATATGTTTTGAGGAGGCTGCTTAGTTTAATCAGGAACTCCCTCCTCCAGTGCTGTGGCACAGGAGCAGAGGTGCTAGAGGGGTGCACCAAGCCCGGGGTGGGGATGCTCCCAGAGGTGCCCTTTGCTCATCCCCCAGCCCAGCTCGGGGTGTGGGCAGCTGCCTCCCACACAGACCCACACTGCCACCCTGTACCTCTGAGGGACAGAAGGAGCCACCCCCGTGCTCTTGTTGGTCATTTGTCCCTGTGCAGAGCAGGAGAGGAAGTTGCTGGGCAGAAGCCTCCACCAGGAGTGGCTGATGTGGTGGTCCTGCTGGAGGCACCAAGGCCATTAACCCCCTCTACAACTTACCTGACCTACTAATGCCACCCTCACCTACATGCAGTATTAGTGTCCACTAAATTAATTCATTAACCTTATTTGGAACTAATGGTCCAAAGTCATTAGAAACTGCTCTTCTTAATCAAGTGCGAGAGAGATTGCACAGAGCCAAGGAGTCTAGCAGACCGCATTATCTTATTACACTGTCACTTTCCCAGAAGTCGCAGATTAAGGAGCGCTGGTGGTAGTAAGTCCACCTCAGCGTCCTCTGAAGTGACTCTGTCAAGTGACTAGAAGCAGCCCTGCTTTATTTCAGGCATTTAACAGATGCCAGACCCTGCCATGATGTTTGCAGGGCTGGAGTGGGCTTAATGAGACAAGATCACTTTCCGAGTGGGCTTACACAGGGAGGAGAAGGCAAGATTCCCTGAGAGCCCCAGACAGCGGATTAGCAAGATCACCAGTGACAGCTTTTGAGCTTTAAGCATCAATGCCTTTTGTTCTGGTCAGAGGAAAATAGCCTGTTTTGCAAAGGCACAGCAGAAATATAATAAGATACCTTTCCCAGCAGCATGCTTGGCAGCATCTGGGTTTTGACCATACATCTGAGTACCTATCAACCCCTTCCCTCCTAATTTATGGCAAATAATTTCTATAAAGAGTGTTGCTTTATGCATTTTTGATGTGCACTTCCTCATTCATTTCCATTTGACCTGTTTTTTCCTACAATAAAATCCTGTATATTTATAAATTCATGCTGAGAGCAAGGATTGCCATTTTGCTTTCACAGGGAATGTATTAGATAGAGCACTGCAGACTGTATATACCATTATTGAGATGTAGTGATATATAGTCTTGCTTTAGTGGGGACATTCTTCCTGTCCATAGTTTACTGTCATGTTTTATTGCTCAAAATTAAACAACCAACACTTGGAGAAAGTTTTTCCTACCTGAAGGTGCCCAGAAAGAAATCCATAGTAGTAAAAAAAAAGTGATAACACAAACCTGCACTGGACAGTGAAGTGAGTGACTGTGTGGGTTGGATGTTTTTGTCCCTTTTTTTTCCTATAAAGCTTAAAATGCAACCCTGACAATGCTGACCCAAAGGAGCAACCATTACACTTTGTGATTCAAGAAACTTTTGCAACTATTTTGCTATTAGAAGTAAATCTTTGTTGTTGTTCAGGGGAGGAAGGAATGAAGGGAAGAGGAAGGGAGGTTGTTCTGCTCCATTACTTTGATGCAGTCTCCAAGCATGAACAAACGTCCTTGAAAGAGTAAATAGCGGATGATTTCTGCTTCACTAGAGCTACTTTGTTCTCTTC